>NW_006159462.1:2883447-2932826 GCF_000334495.1 Tupaia belangeri chinensis
ATTGCCCACTCTAGCAAAAACCTCCCAAAAAAAAAAAAAGATTTTGATACTAATATCATGAAATTTTTAGCATTAGTTTTGATTTTTAAAAATATTACTAATTTTAATGACTGAGATGTTGGCAATCTCTTAAATCTGAACCTTACTACTCCCCTAATCAAAGTCCAGCTGTTGCAGGTACAACTCTCCTTGTCGTAATTGTGGATGAGGAGTTGTGCTGTTCTCTTGGATAGAAAATCTCTTTCCTTAATCTTTTAAAAATCTGTTTAACAATTAATTATAAATATTTTTGATACTTGCAAAAGATGAAATAATAAAATGACTTAGTCATCACTATATTCCTAAATAGAAAAATAAGCATAATAAACACCCATGTTCATAAAACAAATTATGATCTACAATTGTACTGAAATGGGCATGGAACTGTGAGAACAGAAAGTGATGCTGTGCTAAGAGGATTTTTTGTGATCTAGATAATTTTGTCAACCAAAATTGCCTTTGAGGAAGTCTTCTGGTACTATAGTGATTGTTTCACATACAAAGTTTTATTTTTTCTGAATTTTATTGGCTTATTTTTTCACAGAGGGAGTAGAAAAGAGAGAGAAAGGCACCATCAACAGGATCTCCATGCCATGATCTGTCCTCATTCTCAGCTGGCCTATGTGTTTGTCATGTGCATGCACATCAAGTGTGCCCAAGGAGGTACTGGGTTGTCTACCCAGGACCTTTTACATATATACCCAGTTGAGTTACTATTGTACCACCACCTGACCTCCCTATGAGAAATGTGTGTATATATATGTACACATATATATATATATATATACACACACATATATATACATATATACACATATATATATATATACACACGCTTCTATTTATATCTATATATATTTAATTTCTAGAGAGCCTGTGCACGCATCAGAGAGAGACAGAGCGACACAGGAGAGGAGAGAGAGGGAGGGAGAAAGCAGCATCTGGGAGGGTAAGACTTGAACTGTAGTTGGTCATGTGGGATTTGATTCCTTCAGCCATCAGGCTAGATAGCTTTTTCTTTTTTTTGGAGAAGTTTTTGCTATAGGGCATGTGCAAGAAATCATGCCCCCTCAAGGGAGGATGGCCACTCTGCAATCCCTTCTCCTCCATTCTCCTCTCAGAATCTTGGGCACACATGCACATGTACCTGGTGTGAGTTTAAGCCACCAGGTCCAGGACTCAAACCATTGTTGACTACATAGGAGTCCAGCAACATAGCCATTACTCCAACTGCTAGTCCCCTAGTCCCGCTAGAGGACTTTTAAAAGACAATTGTTGTCAATAAAATCTCTGTATAGCTAAGTGGTCTATAATGGTACTACTTATTTTACAGATCTGAATTGTTTTGGTTACTTATGCAATCTTGAGACTATTTAGAAAAGTCTGATGAATTCAGTCACACCCTTAAGCCATTTATCCTCTTTCCTTTATCTTAGATTTTGATCACTCCATCTCCATCTACTGGTAATCCATTGATTCAATTTGAATGGGTAAGTGGTGGACAGGGATATATCATCTGTTATCATTCTCTTCTGCTAGACTTCTTTTAATCTTTCATGTAGGGCAGTCTGCTAGTGATAATTTTTTTTTATCTATTTGATGTTGAAAAATTCTTAATCTTAATTTCATTTTGAAAGATATTTTCACTGGGTATAGAATTCTAGGTAACATCTTTTTCCTTCTAAAGATGTCGCTCCACTGACCTCAGGTTACACTCCGGGAAGTCTGATACCATTCTTATTTTTGTAACTGTACACACTTTTCCAATGATCTATGGTCATTATTAACATTTTTCTGTTTAATACTGTCTCTAAACAATTTCATTATCATGTGAAATGCAGCCAAGATACTCAGAAATAATTTCATCTTTTTACCTATTGCTTTTTATGTAAGAAGAGTAGTCTAGGACTATCTTATCTCTACTACTGAGACAATAACCCTTCCGTGAACTCTACCCAATAGCATGAATTGTGAGTTTTTCCACAGTGTGAAAAGTTTTTCTACTTTTCTGGTGGGTACAAGAACTATTGTTCAGTCTTCTGATTATTTTCAGTGGTTCTTTTCTTGGCCTTGGATAGGTTCTCTACATGCATGTCCTGACTAATACTTAGCTGCAGACTCCAGGGGGAGCCTTTGCCAATCTCTGAAACACCCTGTTTTTCTCTTCATCTTTCCCCTCTATGGTGGCTTAGAGGTAAAATGCATTGACTGCTAACTCAAATTGCCTTGGCATCCTTGGAATCCCAGTTCAATCAGTTCAATTCTGAGAATCTCCTGAGATCTGTATTTCTCCTTCCAACATCATGGCCTGAAACCTCTCTCCAGGCTTATGTAAAACTCACCCCTTTTGTTTCCCATCTCTAAGGTACCACTTCCCTTTATTATCTGGTGTACAGTTAAGAAAAAAAGTTCCATGCTCTTTACTTTTTTAATGGTTTCAGTAGGGAGGATAATTTCAACCCCTATTACTCCATTTTTTTTTTCAAAGCAGAAATGTCATCTGCTCAAACATTTGTGTCCAAAATCACACTCATTTCCTTTCCATTGTCACTACCACTTCCCCACTGAAAAATAAACAAATTACTCCATAAAGCATCTTGGTGCATGGCACCACCAAGGTTCCTGGCCAATCAAGAAGTCTGTGAGATGCTCTTGATTCCTTCCCATTCCTTACTCTATAAGCAAATTATAATAGTTACCAAGTCTTGTAGATCCTATTTGTCTCCATCACCTCTTGGGTTTATATCTTCTCTTACATTCTATTTGGTGCCTTCAATCATTCTCACTGGAATTACTATAATAAGACTTTTGGGTTTTGTTTTATTTCATTTTTAAGAATTGTGGAATGGTAATGTGAATGGTGACTTAGAGGTAAAATGCAATGCTCTGAGAGTCTGACTCATATGGGAAATTTCTAGAATAACCTCCACAGATCATCTGAATATGCCAGATATAGAGGTTCCCATGACTGGACCTAGCAGAGGCTGGGAGGGTATTATGTCATTAAGACCTTGTTTGAGGTGCTATCCTGCTCTCTTGTTCATGGAGGAGGTAGATGAATAACTTTTAAAATATGAAAGATTTACTCAGGTATAATTGACACACAATTGGTTCACCTACTTTAAGTGCAAAATTACTTTTAGTATTTCCACAGAATTATGCATCTATCACTATAATCAATTACCTTTTCATTACTCTAAAAGAAGGTTCAAACTCTTTACCCAATACCATTTCATTCCCTCATTCCCCATCATTAAAAAAAAAAAAAAAGTATTATAGCTATCCTAATAGTTTATAAAGCAATATCTCATTGTGGTTTTGCTTTTCCCTATGAATAATAGCATTGACATTGTTTCATGTGCTTATTGTCTATTTGTATATCTTCTTTGGATAAATGTCTATTCAAACTATTTGTCTATTTTTTTTCCTTTTTTTTTTTTTCACTTGAGAGCACTTGGGCTCACCAGAAAGAGATAGAAAGTTATAAAGAAAGGCGAGAAGCCAGGTAGTGGCACGGTCGTAATGCTAATAGACTCACATGGGAAAGATCCTAAATCTGTATCCTAAGACTTCCTTGAGCATGTTAGGCATGCATGCAACTGTCAACTGGACTGGCCGAGACTGGGCACAGATAGTGGCATAAAGATTGTATAGGGGGTGCTTCCTTCTCTGTTCCTCTTTCTTTCTTTCTTTCTTTTTTTTTTTTGTTTATTTATTTTTTGAGAAAGATAGTTAGAGAGAAAGCAATACCCATGGGAAATGGTCATGCCATAATCCTTTATCCTTCACCTCTCCCTTGTTTGGGGATTTTGATCACACACACACAGACAAACATGCCCATTATTTTTTTCTTAAGCCACTGAGTCCAAAACTAGAAACTCACAGTGGGTCATATGACTTCTGGCTGCCTAAACCACCAGGCCATGGAGCTGGCCTAAATTTGTCTATTTTTAATTGGGTTGTCTTTTAATTGTTGAATTTTATAAGTTCCTTATCTATTTTAGCTACAACACCCTTACCAAACATGAGATTTACAAATAATTTCTCCATTTCAGCAAAAAGTTGACTTCTCAGTCTCTTAATGAATTATTTGCAGAAGAGCCTACTTTTTAATGAAGTCCAATTTATTTATTTAATTTTGGTTACTTATGTTTATCAAGGCATATCTAAGAACCATTGCATAATCCAAAATCGTGAAGATTTACATCTAAGTTATCTTCGAAGAGTTTCATAGTTTTACCTTTTAGGTGACTGATCGAATCAATTTAGGTAATCGATTAATTTTTGAAATGATTTGAAGTACCAGTTCCATTGTACCATTTGTTAATAAGACTATTATTTCCCCCATTTAATGGTTATACCTCTGTTGAACAATAATTGATCATAAATGTGAGGGCTTATGCTGGGAATCTTAATTGTATAACCTTGATTCTTGTGTCTAGCCTTAGGGCAGCACCTCCCTGACTTGTTTTCTGTAGCTCTGTATAAGTTTTGAAACTAGAAAAGAGTGAGTTCTCAAACATTGTTCTTCATTTCATGATTGTTTTGGCTACTCTTGATCCTTTGAATTTCCTTATGAATTTTAGTATTGGTTTATAATTTTCTGCAAAGAGGTCAGCTTGGATTTTTCTAGGAATTACACTGAATTTGTGGATCACATTGGGGAGTATTGCAATTGTCACAATATTAGTTCTTTCAGTTCAAGAATATGGGCTGCCTTTTGACTGATTTAGGCTTTCTCTGATTGCTTTCAGCAATGATTTATAATTTTCAGAGTATAAATCTTACCCTTTTTATTAAATTTATTTCTATTTTATTCTTTTGATGCTATTGAAAATGTGATTATTTTCCTAGCTTCTTTTTCATTGCTAATATACAGAATACAATTCATTTTCCATATTCTTTTTTTTTTTTTTTTGGAGAGGTTTTTTCGCTATAGGATGCATGTGCTCGCCAGACAGACAGAGAAAGACATAGAGACAGAAAGCGAGAAATCACCCCCCGGGGGGATGGCCACGCCGCAATCCCTTCTCCTCCATTCTCCTCTCGGGATCTTGGGCACGCACACACACGCACCCAGTGTGAGTTTTAAGCCACCAGGTCTGGGACGCGAACCGCGGTTGACTACGTGGGAGTGCAGCGACGTAGCCATCACGCTAACTGCTGGTTCCCTTGATTTTCCATATTGATATTATATCTTATAACTTTGCCTTGCTCATTTATTATATTTGTTAGTTATAATAATTTTTAGTGAATTCCTTAGGATTTTTTATATACAAAATTATGTCATCTGGTAATATAGTTTTACTTCTTCCTTTCTAATCTAGATGTTTTTATTTTATATTCTTCCCTAATTTACCTGTCTTGAACTTCAGTACAATGTTTAACAAAAGAAACAAGTATGGATATTGCTGTCTTATTCTTGATCTGATAGGGAAAATATTCAGTATTCTTTCATTAGGTATGATACTAGCTGTGCATTTTTCATAGATGCCTTTTATGAAGTTAATGAAGTTCCCTTCTACCCCTAGTATATTGAGGGGATTTTTTTGTATTTTATGAGAAAATATTAAATATTGCCAAATGCTATTTCTGCATCTCTTGAGGTAACTATGGGATATTTTTTACATTTATTCTATCGATACGGTGCATTTCATTCATTTTTCAATGTTGAACCATCCTTGTATCATTAAATAAATTTCACTTCATCATGGTTGCTACATACTCTTAATTGGTCTGTCTGCCTCCCATCTCAAAGTCCATGTAGTCATCCTACCATTAGTCATATCTTTATAAAATGCTAATTTCAGTTAGGTATGTTATTTGCTTAAACTCATCAATAATCTCTTTATTGCCCTTAAGGTAAAACTCTAACTCATTATGGCATTGCATTTTTCTTCATCTAGCCTCCCAAGATCTCTAGTTTGTTTGATCACCACTTCCTCCATCTGAACACTGTGAACAACTTGTCATTCTTCATATACATGAAGTTCACACCTCTGCGCCTGTTCCACCTGGAAGAGTTTCACCCACTCTGCCTAGTTAATGGCTAATGACAAGTCAACATTAATTTTGGGCATATGCTCCTATCAGAAATTATTTCTTAAATTCACTCCCCCAACATTGAAGAGATTTTTGTCCTAAGTACCTTGCAGCTTATTTTAATCATAGTACTTAGTATGTGAAATATTAAACTAATTTCTTCATGTGGAAGTTTCTAGGGGAGAATATGAACTCCTTTTAAAAAGTATGACCCATGGGGACCAGCAGTTGGTGTAATGCCTATGTTGCTGGACTCCCGTGTAGTCAACTGTGGCGTTCAAGTCCCAGAACTGGTGGCCTAAACTCACGCTGGGTGTGTGTGCATGTGTGCCCAAGATCTCGAGAAGAGAATAGAGGAGAAGGGATTGCGGTGTGGCCATCCCACTGGGGGGTGATTTCTCACTTCCTGTTTCTCTGTCTCTCTCTGTCTTTCTGGCGAGTACACATGTCTTATACCAAAAAGCTCTCAAAAAAAAAAAAAAAATTATGCCCCATGGAACCAGCAGATGGTGTAGTGGTTACATTGCTGGACTCCAGCATGGTCGAATGCAGTTTGAGTCCCGGACCCAGTGGATTCAAACTTGCACTGGGCATGTGTGTGTGTATGCCCAAAGTCCCGAGAGGAGACGGGTGGAGAAGGGATAACAGTATGACCTCCCCTGTGGGAATGGTGATTTCTTGTTTTCTGTCTTTCTGTCTCTTCTCTTTGGTGAGCACATGTGCCCTATAACAAAAAGTTCTCTCTTGGAAAAAAAAAAAATATATATATACATATACATATGCCCCAGTTGTCTCTGTATTTCCTGTGCCTTGTATAGGCCCAGACCAAAAGATTTGTTGATGTTCATTACATAAATGCACATCAATGGATGTGAGTGATTATGATGTATACTTTAAATAGTTGTAAAATACTTACCATTAACCTTATCACCTCCATAGACATTCCCTATAGCATTTACCATGTTCCTAAGACTATTTACATGTGATAAATTTAACATCAAATCTCCCATGAAAACAAGGACCATTTCTGTTTTATTCACTATATCTTCAGAACTTAGTCCAGTGTCTTTATACAAGAATCCCCACGGCCAACCCGTGGCATGATGGTTAAGATGGTGGGATCCCACATAGCCTATTGTGTGGTTCAAGTTCTGGACCTGGTGACTTAAAAAACACACCAGGAATGTGTGTGTATACACCTGAAATCCTGAGAGAAAAAATGGAGCAAAAGGGATTGTGGCAGCACATTGCCCATCAGGAATGGTTTCTTTCTCTCTTTCGCTATGGTTAGTGCATGCTCTATAAACATTTTTTAAAGTGTCAATAAATGTTTGTTGAGTGCACAAAAAAATAAATAGGAATTGTAAAGTATCTCATTAAAATATATGCTATTAGTATATGACAAAGATAAACTATTAACTAATAGCTCACTCTCATCTTTTACTCCTCAGATTAGTTGACCTCAGAAGAGTTAGATTTCCAAATCATTTAGTTGGACACAACACTGGAATCATTTAATACCACATCATGCACTTTTTTTCCTTCACTGACATAATATAATAACTTCATGTTCTGTTCTAAGTAACTTTTCTAAAATCACTCTTTATTATATGAAATAGCTCTAATCATTGTGGCAATCATTACTACCTTGGCACTGAATATTTCTGTTGGTTTGTCTTTTGAGTAAAACTTCACTCCCTAGCTTTGGAGCCCCACCTGTTGAATGACTTGTGAGTGTAGTGATGTGGATCACTTGTAAGTGGATATTTTTGTTGGAGGGAGACATTTCTATGTTCTTCTCTTCTGAAATGGTGAAAGAAACCAGTCCAGATAGTGACAGCTGTATCCGCCTGAGCAAGGGTTATGAGGAAGCAGAAGCCCTTCCTGATCTGAGATTGGCACAAAATGTTAGCAACCAGTATTCTCTGCTGGTTCATGAAACTCATATGTGAGGGTTTTATAACTATAGCACAGTCCAGATCAACATGTAAGAGTAAATTATCATTCTCATCTACAGATGAGAAAGCAGAGTGCTATGGTTTGAATGTGTCCCTCAAAAATTCACATTAGATTTTGTTGTAATAGGGTTAAGAAATTCAAAGTTAATCTGACTATGGCATTGAGACATAGGGCCTTTGGGAGGAGATTGGCATTATGTTGGGTCCGCCATGATTGGATACTTGAGGGGTCTATAAGGAGACACAAACATGGACACAGACACACGTTCTGCTGCTCTTTCACCTTGCGATGCCTTCTGTCATGTTTTCTCAGTAAGAGGGCCCTCACCAGATGTGGTCCCTGGACTTTGGCCCTCCAAATCATGAGATAAATAAGCCTCTATACTTTTTAAAGTGTTTTATCTATCTATCTATTTATTTATTTATTTATTTATTTATTCCATGAGAGAGAGAAGGGCAGAGAGACAAGCACTCCTAACAGGCCCCTCATGCTGTGATCCACGTCTAGCCTCAGCCCAGATCACCTGTGCCCAGCATGTTCAGAGTAGTCCTAGGACATGAACAGGGACCTTATCATGTAGGTCCAATTGTGATTCTACTGCACTACCAGCTGACCACAATATATTTTTTTAATTAATTAATTTTTTTTTCATTACAGGGTACATGGGCTAGCCAGAGAGAGAAAGTAAAAGTGAAAAAGCACCTCCCCCCACCCCCATGAAGAAAGGCCACACAACAATCCCTTTTTCTCCATTTCCCTCTCAGGATTTGGGGCATCAATGCACATGTGCCCAGTGTAAATCTCAAACTGCTGTGTCTGGGATGTGAACACAAAGTCAACCATGTGGAATTCAGTGTCTTAACATCCATCATACCACCTACTGGTCCTTTATTCTTTATAGATCAGCCAGACTCAAGTGTTTCTGTTATTAGCAACACAACAGAACACCAAGGTAGAGAGTGGGCAGCTGAACTTTTTTCATCACATGACAAGTAAGCCACAGAAGTGAGATTCCAATCAGGCAGTGCTTCCCAAGCTGCACACTCAGCCCTCCGCTGCTCCATGTCACATAGACATCAGCATCTTCTAGCTGTGCTTTTCCTTGCACATGCAGAAACACACAGCTGCATACAGTCAAAATGAGAAGTGGATAATACAATAAAGAACCTGTTTAATAGGGCCAAACCTCAGAGAACCATTTTTCTCCCTTGATTGAGTATTCTGTCATTTTAATGGGACAATCATAGTTTCACAAATCATTTAGTTAAGACAATTGCTGGGATAATTACCTTGTCAGTTAAATTTAAAAATATTGAAATGAAGGTTGAAGTTCGAAAATTACTCACAGCTTTTGCTTTCTCCTTGTTTTATAAAACCACCAATAATGTCCAGAGATACATGAATACTCAGAAACTGTAAACCTGAGATCAAATGAAATGGAATCAATTTTTCACAGTGGTTAAAAGACCTATGTGAAAAAGCATGTTTTGGCTGGCTACTGAGTTAGGGATTTATTAAAATATAAAGTGACTTTCTTATGTTCACCAAAGTAAGTTATTCTAGAAATTAGAAAAAGGGATTATTTTTAAATGTCTCTTTTATGAGACTTATAACATTCATACACATAAAGTATTTACAATTAACTACTGAGTTCTTTCTCACAAAAACATAACACAAGGGACCAGCAGATGGCGTAATGGCTACGTCACTGGGCTCCCATGTGCTCAACCACAGTTTAAGTCCTGAACCCGGTGGTTTAAACTCACGCTGGACATGGGTGTGTGCATGCCCAAGATCCCGAGAGGAGAATGGAGGAGAAGAGATTGTGGCATGGCCATCCCCCCTGGGAGGTGATTTCTTGCTTTCTGTCTCTCTCTGTCTTTCTGGTGAGCACATGCTCCCTATAGCTAAAACCTCTTGAAAACAAACAAACAAACAACAACAAAAAAAAAAAAAAAAAAAAATAAAAAACAGACATAACACAAGACAGGACATAAAGGTGCTGATGTTCCTACTTTGCCTCAGGAGAGAAAGGGAACATGCAAACCTTTTCAGAAAGCATCTAAGGCTAGTAGCCACCGGTCACATGCACGCAGTTTTTTTTAAAGTTATTTACTTATTTATTTATTCTACAAGTGAGAAAAAGAGAGAGAGAGAGAAGCAGACACACAGTCAATCCCAACAGGGTCTTGATGCACCTTCAGCCCCAACCAGCCCCCCAGATCATGGGTATACACAAGTCTGGCATACTCAGGGAGGTGCCTAGATTTAAATACAAAATCTTCCACAGGAGTCAGTCTCAGAGAGCATTGTGCTTTATCACTGTGCCACCATCTGCCCCCTAAAATGACCTTAGTTAAGTAATAGAAAAGGAAAGAAAAAAAAATCCAGTTGCTCAGTCTTGCCACATTTCAACAACCATGGCTGTCATGTGGGAGGCAGAGTTTTTCAATATGATGTGAGTAAAAAGATAAGAGTGTGCCCAGGAGTCCAGAGGACAGATGTTTTAGCATTCTGTTCGGAGAAGTTATGCTGAGATAATTTCCAATCTGAGTCTTGACAGTTCAGGAACGAGAAAGATAGGCGAGTAAATGTGGGAGAGGCACTTTGATGAGAGTGCACAGTACACATAGTAATACAGATTCTGAAGTCCTTGATATGTTTGAGAAATTAGAAGCAGTTTAACTTTCCCAGAGAGTAATGATGATGAAACTGTCCCGGTCCATGGGGGCCAACCATTGAAGGCTTCACTATGCAACCCGCTTGTGTTTATTCTGTACACTAAGCAGGAAGCATACAGGCCGTGGTGTAGGTGAATAAGAAGGTCAGATTTGCATTTTATGGAGTTCACCTGGCAGCTGTGTGAAGCCATATCTAAGGAGAAAATGGCATAACTAAAGAAAGATGCTTCCATGGACAGAAAGGGAATGCAGAGAGCAGGTGGCAGATTAGAAAACTGCTTAGCAAGTAAAATGAGCAAGCTTGATTAAAGATCGATTGAACATAGGGATGAAAACAAGAGTGATGGCTATGATGGCTCCTAATGTTTTTAGTTTGTTTGTTTGTTTTACTTTAAATTTGCTACAGAGCACATGGACTCACTGGAGAGAGAGAGAGAGAGAGAGAAAGAAAGTGAGAAAGCAACCCCCAGGGTAGATGGTTCTGCTACAATCCCTTTTCCTCCATTCTCCTCTCAGGATTTTAGGCATACATACACAGGCACCTGGCATGTTTTTGAAGCTTCATGATCTGGGACTTCAACCATGTAGTTGGCCCTTTGGGATTCAGCTGCCTAAACCCTCACACCACTGGCTGTCTCTGCTCTTAAGTTTTTATTATGACAGTGATAGGTATTAAGATATAAAATTTGTTACAGGAAAAGATACATCCTTCCCATAATACAGATTATCAAGAAGCCCTAATCAATTGTAGACTAAAGTAATAGTATAACAAATAGCAAATATTTACCAGTACACAAAGGTAGAAATGTGTTGAAAAGTCATACTTGTTTCTGTCTACATCCACACTGCAGAGGAACTTCAGAGGGAATTTTTGTTTAAATAAAACAAAACAAAACAAAACACTGTATTGTTTAAGATGGTAGAGGCAGGTTAGAGGGCTCGTTGAATCCAAAGTAGCTAGCCTGTACAGTTCATGTCTTTGTCCATGATGTTGTAACAAGACACCACTGACTGAGTGCCTTATAAAGGACAGAAACTATAATGCTGACAGTTCCAAAGACTGGAAAGTCCAACATTTGGTATTGGCAGGTTTGGTGTCTGGTAAGAGACTACTTCCTGCTTCAAAGATATCTTTTCACTGTGTTTTCACATGATATAGAATGGTTGAAGGGTCTCTCTTGGGTCTCTAAGGCCATTATTTTTATCTTTCAAAGGTCCCACTTTCTAATATAATCACCTTGGAATATGAATTTTGTAGAGAAATTTTCAGAGTATAGCAGCCTGCAAGCATATAAGTAAGTAGAGAATAAACTTGGATATGTCCGCTTCTCCTGTGCACATTTTAGTGAAACAGATTGCTCAGTCTTTGGTTAATACATTCAATCTTTTACCCACTGTGATTTAAAAAATGAATATTTGTTCAATGGCTACCGTGTGTAAAATAATTTCAGTGGATACTAAATTTTAAATACAGAAAGCAATTACAAGGAGTCTTACTTTCCAAATAACTCTCAAATGTAAGTTTGTTTTTGTTTGTGCTAAAATTTCTTTTCCTAGTAGATATTTTGAAAGCCATTAACAAAATATTTTGGGACCAGCAGATAGTGTAATGGTTATGTCACTGGACTCATGGACCTGGCGGCTTAAAATTCATACCAGGTGCATGGGCATGTATACTCAAAATCCCAGGAGGAGAATGGACAAGAGGGGATTGCAATGTGGTCATTGTCTTTTGGGGGGGAGGGGAAGATTTCTTGCTTTCTGTCTCTCTGTCTCTCCATCAAGTGCACATGCCCTATAGCAAAATTCTCTCTTAAAAAACAAACAAACAAAAAACAAATTGTTCCATTGAATTGTAAAACAGTATTTATTGGGCCCAGCATAATGGCATGCATTGTTAAGACACTATGCTCCATGAGCCAGGACCACATGGGGAATCTAGGTTTTATTTTCTGTCCAATCTAAAAGCTGTAGTGGTGGTGTACATTTTGTAATCCCAGAGACTTCAGAGGCTGAGGCCAGAAGATTATGACACAGAAAGTCCTTGTCTCCAAAATGAAATACATTATTAAATATCTACTACTACTACATACAATATTAGAAGTAGAAATTAAGAACAAAGAAGAAATGAATTTTGCCCCTATTTATCTTTAGCAATAAAGTCATTGCATGGTATACTTACCTCCACTTTCCTTCCCTGCCCTTTTTTGGCAGATACAAAAATGTTTTGTGAAATTAACCAAAGGCTAGCTGTGGGATAAGAAATTCATCTGTGGGGATCAGCAATTGGCATAATAGCTATGTTGCTGGACTCTCATGTATGTAGTCAACCATGGTTTGAATCCCAAACCTGGTGGCTTGAACTCATGCCGGGCATGTGTTCATGAAAGCCCAAGATCCCAAGAGGAAAATGGGGAAGAAGGGATTGCGGCATGGCCATCCCTCCTGGGGGGGGGTGATTTCTTGCTTTCTGTCTCTCAGTCTCTTTCTCTATCTTTCTGGTGAGCGCATGTGCACTATAGCAAAAACCTCTCTAAAATTAAAAAAAAAAAAGAAGAAAAAGAAATTCATCTGCAATTAGCATCCATATATTCAGTCTCTTATTTCGAAGATGATAAGGAGAATTGTAAAGATAGGTATAAATAATGGTATGTAAGAGAGTTATTTTGTTGTGATTTCCAGGAGGAAAATATAGCGAATAGCCTCTATTCAATGAGGAATTTTGGTCCATTTCTTTCTGCTTCTGAAAAGAAGGAAGTTATAGTGATTCACAAAATCTTCAGTAAGAGCAGAAAAACTTTTGGACAAATTTTATTCTTCTTTGACAATTCCATGAGATACCACTCACTTAAAAAAAAAAAAGGCATATTTATGTTTCCTCATAAATGTTCTTTGAATAACCTAGTTTTTAATCTTTATAGTTTTTCTTCATTATGACTCTTTAATAACTGAGCATAAATGAGAAGTAGGGATCTTTTAAAAAATAATCTGGTATTTAGAGGCCAGCAGATGGCATAATGGTTATGGACTCTCACGTAGCCGACTGTGGTTCAAGTCGGGACCTGGTTGCTGAAAAGTCACATTAGGCACGTTTACATTTGTGCCCAAAATCTCAAAAGGAGAATGGAGGAGAAGGGATTGAGGCATGGCATCCCCCATGGGGGTGATTTCTCACCTTCTGTCTCTCTGTCTGTCCGGTGAGCACAGGCACTCTATAGCAAAAATATCTATCTCTAAAGAAAAAAATATGATATTCGAATTGTGCTTAATTTTATTTCAATTATGTCTTTTAAAAAAAAAATTTTAGGGGGCATGTACACTCACCAGAGAGATAGAGACAGAGAGAGAGAGAAAGAGATAATTAGAGCTACTGGGAAAGCAAAAAAGCACCCCCCAATCTCTACACCCTGCCCATTAGTAATGGTCATGCCATGGGACCAGCAGTTAGTGTAATGGCTATGTCACTGGGCTCCCATGTAGTCGACCGCAGTTCGAGTCCTGGACCCAGTGGCTTAAACTCACGCCAGGTGCGTGTGCATGCATGCCCAAGATCCCAAGAGGAGAAACGAGGAGAAAAGATTGCAGTGTTGCCATCCCCCCCCAGGGGGGTGATTTCTCACTTTCTGTTTCTCTGTCTCTCTCTGTCTGTCTGGCGAGCGCATGCACCCTATGGCCAAAACCTCTCCAAAAAGAAAAGCAAAAAATGGCCATGCCATAATCCCTTCTCCATTTCTTTTCAGGATTTTGGGCACACATGCACACATGCCTGGCATTTTTATCTTATTTATTTATTTACTTTATTTCATTATTATTTTTATGCATTCAATCATTATACCTCATTTAGCTTGTAGAGAGGATTTACCCAGCAAGAAATACACAACAGATCAGTCCAGTTGAGAAAACTATACATGTTATCATCAACAGGTAATAAAATATTTCTGTGTCTCACAAATGTCTTACTTCTCTGTTTTTCTCCCTTGTTACCTTCTCTACACTCTTGCCCCTCCCACCCTCCTTCCACCACACTGTCTCCAGTGTCCATAACTAGTTTCAATGCTTTTATGTCCTCCAGTCTTTCAGTCTCTACCATAGAGTGCAGATAGTCGGTATATGTTAAGTGGAGCCAATAATGTCTCTCTTTCATAACCAGACTTGCTTCACTCAGCAATAAATCTTCCATATTTGTCCACTTTCTATCAAATAGCCTGGCCTGTTTCTTAAGCTGCTGGCTCCAGGAGTCAAACTTCAAGGTCAGTCATGTGGGATCCAGTTGCCTTATCTACTACACCATGGATTGGCTCTCAATTATAAGTGTAGAAAATAAAATTAACTCATTTTTTTAAATTAATAAGTATATTTACATTATTATTTATCACTAATTAATAGCACTTAATGCATAGGAAAAAGTAACTTTCATTTTCAGAACATATTTACTATGGTAAGATAAAAGTATTTTAGTATTTTTTTCATATTATTTTATATTGTGTTAAAAAAAGAATCATATTTGGAAATTAGGCAAAAATGATGACTATTTGACCTTTTAATGTCATCTTAAGCATGATCTAAAAGATTTTTATTTAAAGGTCATTCTACTCTCCAGAATATAACTATTTAGCATTGCTATTTTATATCTCTATAAAGTTATCTTGTAGAACACTGATCATACACAAATGATTTTATGTTCAAATTAGATGTAATTTATTTCTATCCAGTAATGAAGATAACCGCAAAAGGTGGTGATTATTATTGCTCAGTGGGTTATGAATTATACTGTATCTAATTTAGCAATCTAATCTTGGCACTATCTTTTCCTATACTTTCTTTGACTAGTTTTGCCAGTGCTTTGTTTCCCCATCTATGAGTTAGTAGTAACTTTTGTAAATACTGACATTTTGTGAGGAGTATGAAGTTTTACTGTCATTTTTACATAAGATTTATGTACTTTACATTTTGAGAATTAAGTTTTGACAAACTAAAAAATAAACATGATTATGTTTTGTTTAAACCAAACTCATTATGCTGATATACCATACTTAAATATCTCCTATATAAATATCTCACTTGTGACCAACTGCCTTTCTAGAAATGTTTGTGGATAAGGCTGTGTAATAGAAAATGAAGGGACCTAGTATGGGGTGGTTCTCAACTCTTTATATGGATGTAACTGTACAGTAGTTTTGAAAAGTTAGTCTTAATTCTTAAATTTTTTTCTTTATTTTTTAATGTTTTTGGCCAAATAGAACAAGAAAGGGAGAGGGGAGAGAGAGAGAGAGAGTGAGAATATACCTCTCACCCCCAGGAGGATAACCACATTGCGGTCTTTTCTCCTCCCCTCTCCTCTCAGGATTTTTGGGCATATAAGCACACTTGCCCAGTGTGTTTTTCAAGTGGTGGGGTCTCAAACCACTCAATCAGCCATGAGGAATCCAGTTGCATTAACCACCACACCACCTGGCTGACCCAACTCTTTAGCTTATAGTTAGATAGTATAGATTGGTCTGGCTGCTGGTTTTATACATTTCATGTTTGGTAAGTAGTAAATAGCTGATTATAAGTAAATTGATTTGCCAAAATGCAATTGAACTCATATATTTTTTTCTATTTAAAAAAACATACTTTATAAACAAACATCTTTAGAAGAAAAAATACTTTAAAAAAGGAAAATAAAAATATATTTGATGACTGATTGGACCCTTAATGTTTATTATTAGTACTTAAAACTTCAAAAGCCAGCCAGTGGCACAGTGGTTATGGCAGCTGGCTTCCACATGACCAACTGCATGGTCTGAGTTCCGAACGTGATGGCTTGAAAAACACACAGGGTGTGCCCAAAATCCCAAAAGGAAAAATGGAGGAGAAGCGATTGTGGTGTGACCACCCCCCATTGGAGGTGATTTCTTACTTTCTCTCACTCTCTCTCTCTCTCTCTGTCCAGTTTGGTAGGTACACATACCCTCCAGCAAAAATTTAAAAGTAAATAAATAAATAAAAAACCTAATAAGTGCATTTTCTTTGGGTTCCATGAAGCAAAAACAAAACAAATTCAGAACTATGAGACTTGCTTATAAAACTTTTCCAAGGGGTCCATGGAAATTATTTCCGAAATGGAAGTTAGCATGTTAGACAATTTGTAAGATTCTAATTTTGTTTTTTATTTTATTTTTTCAGATCCTTCCCCATATCAAAGAAATTAAAAACATAACCCAATATATTAATGCTTAAAACATGTTGATTTTAATTTCATTAGTTCATCTTAACATAATAAATTATTTAAAATCATCATAGACAATGGTGTGTGCAAATAGGCAGTACTCTTTTCCTTAGGCATTTATAATTTTAAGAAATATTAAGAATATTTTTCTAGATAAAATAACATTCTAGGACTGAGCTTAGTTCTCAACAGAGCTTCATATTGCTCTTTGTCTTAAAAGCACAGTTCTTTTCAACTTACACAGCATTTTAGAGTTTGTTTTTGAGGTCTAATTGGTTGGGGCAAGAAGATAAAAAAGGAAGAAATGTTCATGACTTTCCTACTCTAGTGCATGAGAACATACTTTGGGAAACATACATTAAGGTGAGGACCTGGTTATAATACGTTCATCTTTAAACTTAAATAATTGAGGCCAGCCCATGGCCTGGTAATTAAGTCAACTAGACCCCACATGGTCAACCAGGTGGTTCTAGTCCTGGACCTGGTGATTTGAAAAACACATTGGGTGGGGTCAACAGGTGGTATGGTGGTTAAGGCAATAGACTCCCACATGGCTGGCCATGGTTTGAGTCCTGGACCTGGCAGCTTGCTTTCTTACTGTTCCTCTCTCTCTCACTCTGTCCCTCTCTGGCCAAGTTAAAAATAAATAAATAAATAAAGTTAAATAGAATAATTCTTAAAAAAAAAAAAAAGAAAAAGAAAAAGAAAAAAGAAAAAAGAAAGAAAGAAAGAAAAACACATTGGGCATCAGTGCATGCTCAAAATTCCAAAATGAAGAGATGGAGGAAAAGGGATTGTAGTGTGGCCATACCCCATAGGGGATGCTGCCTAGATCACCCTGTTTCTGTCTGTCTCTCTCCAGCAAGTTTTTGTGACCTCTAGCAAATTTATTTTTTTAATTAAATAATTGAAATGATAATCTTGTTAAAGTGTTTAAGCCATTGGTTTGAATTAATGGACATGCTCCTACCAGTTGTGTTTGTTCCAAACTTTAATGAAATAGTGCTTAAATGCAAGGAAAATGGCATGGCACTTTATAAAACATCCAATGTCTTCAAATGCAAATGAGGATCCATTTCTTTCTGTGCCTTAAGATGCTGGTAAATGGGAGAACCAGCCCTGCAGCCTAGAAGTTAAGGGAGCCAGATTTCATATGGACAACCACAGCCTGAATCCCAGCCCCAGTGGCTCATGTGGGTCCCTATGTATGGCATGTCCCCATGGGATGGAGAAATGGAGAAGGGATTGTGGTATGACCACACTTCATTGGGAGGTGTTTACTCCCTCTCTCTTACTCTCTGCTTCTCTGCCAGTCTCTGTAAATGCAAACACCCTCTTATAACTGGAAGAACATATTTTAAAAAGGTAAAAGATGGTAGTAAGTTTGAAGGCAAATTAGCTGACTCAAGTGTCCAAGGTATCAAGTGAGAAAGTCAGCCTTATGTCTTTGCTGTGGACAACTTTTACCAAAGTAAAGCTTCACTGCTGTCTTTAAACATTAAACTGTCAGAAAAATCACGATTAACTGGCAGCCATTCAGAAAGGATTTTCCACTACATTTGAGAATACTGAAGTCTCAGTTGCCATCATCCATCAGTGATGTAAGAATATCTGGCAACCTACTTTAATTGTGATTTTTCAATTATGGTAAAACATTGCCTTTGACAGGGAGAGCACTTGCCTGAACTTAATGTTTGCTTGCTTGTGAAAAGTAGAATTGCTGGGTTACAACATGAAGATCTAAACATGATAGAAAAGTCTGAAGCAATTTCATCCTACAAAAACTCTGAGCCATTGAGGTTCCCTTGATTTAGACTTTCAAGTCTTGATTTTCACTATTAGATATCCAATGTAAGAGATCATTCCTTCAGCACTTCTTCAGAAGTTACTGCAACTGTTATCAAAATAGCAAAGCCTTGCCACTGAATGATATTATCACATTTTATACAGTCACAGTAGGAATAATAGACATACTTTTCCCAAAATTTCAGTAAAATTATTGTAAGATAATGGGAAGGTTGGGACCAGAAGATGGTGTAATGGCTACATTGCTGGACTCTTATACAACAGACTACAGTTCAAGTCCTGGACCTGGTGGCTTGAAATTCATGCTGAGTGTGTGTGTATGCACAGCCAAGATCCTGAGAGGAGAATGGATGATAAGTGGTTATAGCATAGCCATCCCCCCTTCCAAGGGGGTAATTTCTCATTTTCTGTCTCTCTGGCAAATGCACATGCCCTATAGCAAAATCTCTCTTAAAAAACAAGATAATGAGAAAGTCTTTTTGTCAAGGATAATAAAATATATGATAAAATTAAAAGCAATGTTGGGAAGCAGTTAGCGTAATGGTTATGTCGCTGGACTCCCACGTAGTTGACCACAGTTCGAATCCCGGACCCGGTGGCTTTAACTCATGCCGGGCGTGTGTGTGTGTGTGCCCAAGATCCCGAGAGGAGAATGGAGGAGAAGGGATTGCGGAGTGGCCATCTCCCCTGGGGGGTGATTTCCTGCTTTCTATCTCCCTGTCTCTCTCTGTCTGTCTGACGAGCGCACGCGCCCTATAGCAAAAACCTCTCCAAAAAAAAAAATTAAAAGCAAAGTTTAAAGATGCAGTAAATATGCCCCAAAGAGATAAGATTCATAACCGCAAATTTGTAACTTAACTGTACATCTGTGGAAATATTAGGAGTATGTACCAAATTTTAACTCTCTTGTCTTCGTACTTCTATAATTACAAATCCTAAATCAGTAATCAATAAGTATAAATGAAGTCAGTCAAAAATTCAAACAGAGTTATTAGGAAAACTTACATTTTATTGGCTGCAGCTTTAGGAATTTATATGTTACTAAGAGAAACTAAGAATGCTATACTTCCTCTGGCTGGTCTTTATTAACACAACAAAAAATACACGTTGTTGTTTTAAAAATATAACTAAGGGGGCCAACAAGTGGCATGGTGGTTAAGGTGCTAGAGTCTCACATGCCTGGCCATGGTTCCAGACCTGGTGGCTTGCTTTTTCACTTTCTTTCTTTCTTTCTCTCTCAGGTGAATGCATGTGCCCTATACCAATTTTTTTTTAAAAAAAAGTAATAACAAATAAAAACTAAATAATTCTTAAAAATTAAAAAAATAAGAAAATCAGGATATTTTGCATTAACTAAACAAGATGAGTATGTTTGGGTGGATTTTTATAGAAGCATTTTTTTTTCTTTGGAGAGGTTTTTGCTATAGGGCGCATGCACTTGCCAGACAGAGAGAGACAGAGACAGACAGAAAGCAAGAAATCACACCCCTCCCCAGCGGAGGGGGGATGGCCACGCCACAATCCCTTCTCCTTCGTTCTCCTCTTGGGATCTTGGACACGCATGCACATGCACCCAACGTGAGTTTAAGCCACCAGGTCTGAGACTCGAATCACGGTTGACTACATGGGAGTCCAGTGCCATTACGTTAACTGCTGGTCCCTTAGAAGCAATGTTTTAAGTGAGATTCAAATACCATCTTTGGTCAATTGCTGGTTTATCCAGCTTTCTCTAAATATCCAAATTCCATTAGGTATAACCAAACAGTATTGACTTATTTATTGGATACATTCCTACTTTCTGAATGGAGTGCTTTAGGATGCAGGATGGAATAATAAACAGACTAGCAATTCATCAGGAAACAGCTTTCAGGGAGCCCACTATCACATGCACACATGTACTAACATCTGTGTCCATGTAGTCTGCTTTGCTAACTGTGAATGAGAACTGTTCATTCCTTATCTAAAGTTATTCTCTGCCCTTGGGCATTAGATCTATTTCCTTTCACTTGCTCACCTACCAGTATAGCATTCAGCTCTTTTTCTCATCCGTCTTCTGTAATATTAATAAGGCCCTCCCATTACATCATTCTCCTTAGCAAACAGCATGCTTTCATTTCTATCACACTAAACAAACACCCCAAACTTCATTGGTTTGACGAGTCTTGTCAGGGATCATCCCATTTTCCTGATTTTTACAGCAAAGCTTCCCCAAATATATCTACACTCAGTTCTCCAAATGTTTTTTTCCTATTCTCTCTCAAAGTTATTCCAGCAGGCTTTCATACCCACCTCTCCACAAAATTTGTCTTGTCAATGTCACTGAAGATTCAGACCAGCTTCAGAGGTCTGCAGTAGTCTTCCTCCAGCTTACTCTGTCCTCTGTAGTTACACAGGGCCTTCCCTCATAATGGCTCTGAGCTTTGCTCAATGCTCAGTCACCATCTTGAAATTCTCAAAATGTTTGACTTTTACTCATTTTTTTTTTCCCATGTGCAGCAGAAACAGACAGAGAAAGAGCACTTCCCACAACCTTGACACTGCAATCTACTCCCCCAGTTTTAGTCAGTCTCAGATCATGGGCACACATGCTTGCCCAGTGTACTCATGAAGGTCCTCCAGATGCAAACCCAGAACCTTTCCATGTGGGTCAGATTCACAGTGCATCATGTTTTGCTGCTCTGCCACCAACTGGCTCCATGAAATTCTTAAGTTTTAAATAAAAAAGCCCTGTATTTTCATTTTGCTCTGAACTCCACCAACTTTATGGCCCTCCCTGCTAGAAACCCTCATGTTGGCCCATCCTTTGTATGTATTCTATTTCTCAGCAGTGTCTTGTAAGGTTCATTAAGCTTTCCTTCCTGACAGTGCTGTTCACCTTGGTTTCCAAGGTGCCTCACTCTCTCGGTTTTCTTCCATCTTGATTTCTTATTCTCAGTTTTTGTTACTACTATCTCATTTCCTCAATTTCCAAATATTAGGCCTTTTTTTTTTTTCCCCTGAATTCTCTACCTGTATTTTCTCAGTCAATCTTACATTTTTAGGTCACATCTATATAGTATAGATTATCCTACTTCTGACTCAGCTCTAATAGCGTTTGGTCTTTTTACTCGGATATTAAGTGTAGTGTGTCCGAAATTCAAATTCTTTTCATTCCTACTCCAAACGTGATCTACTAATAATCTCCATTGCTTTATGATTGATACTGTTTTCTAACTACTCAGGCTAAAACCCTTATAATAATTATTGATCCTCCTCTTTGTGTCACATCTAGGCAATCTAGTTTGTTCTATCTCCAGAATGTTATCTGGAATTTTAACTATTTTTCTGCTTTTCTCATCTCTTACAGATTACTGAATTAGCTTCCTGCCTGGTCTCCCTGCTTCTATCCTTATCTCTTTCCCGCATTTATTCTAAGCATAGCAGAGATTGGTCCCATTAGAACATAAGTCATACAGGGATCAACAGATGGTTATAACATTGGACTCCCATGTAGTCAACCGTGGTTTAAGTCCTGGACTCAGTGGCTTAAAACTCACACCAGGTGTATGCATGTGTGTCCAGGATACTGAGGGGAAAATGGAAGAGAAGGTATCATGGTGCGGTCATCACCCGCAGCGTGGAAATCACCCGTGGGGGAGTGATTTCTCGTTTTCTGTCTCTCTGGTACCCTATAGCAAAAAAAAAAAAAAAAAAAAAAAAAAAAAAAAAAAAAAAAAAAAAAAAAAAAAAAAAAAAAAAAAGAAAGAAAAACACAAACAAAACAAAACAAAAACTTAAAAAAAAGAAAAAACCCATAAATCAAGCAACACTACTGTACTCAAGATACTAAAACACTTCCCTGGTTCTAACAGAATAAAAGCCATAATCCTTAAAGTGGTTTGCCATATTCTAAATGATCTGACTTCCTTTCACTTCAGTGCTTATGGTTTTGTTTGAATCTCTAAATAACCCTCTCCCACCTCTACCCTGCCCTAGACACACTGGTCTCCTTGCTCTTCCTCAAGTTCAAGTATGTGCTTACCTTTGGCCTGTTCTCCCTGTTCCCTCTTTTTAAGTCTTGGCTCAAATGAGACCTACTGCTGATGGTTTCTTCTACCACAAATTGCTTAATGCTGATTTTTTTCCACAGAGCATTTGTCACTTTCTAACACGAAATGTCATTAATGTGTTTATTTTGTGCGTACGTTTGTTTCCTATCTCTCCTCCCTATGTGCGTAGTTCACTGATGTATCCCAAATGCCTAAAACAGAGCCCAGCACATAGTAAATGCTCAATTAATGTTGTCGAATGAAGCCTGGGATTGTTATTTATCACCAGTAAACAGCAAAACAACAGTAATAAAAATTTCATTAGGGAAAAAGATCAAGGTGATTATAAAAAATGTAATAATTGAAAATACATAATAGAAAATCATGCTTTGCAAACTCACTATTGTATAATTATTTTTTAAAGGATATCTCAATTACATTTGATAATTTATACCATATAAAAAGAAAATAGCTAACAAAATTTAGGCATCAAAGAAAATACTGTGGGTTGTGTGCTGTATTAATTCTAAAAACTGACAATTGCATAAACATGGTAGTAACACATCACTTTCATGTAAGAGGGTGTACATGTTCTGAGAACAAGTCTGTGATATATTCACGGGTTTAGAGTTCCTAAATATTCCTGGGAAATAGGTTATGGTTTAGGCTTCTAATGTAAAAACCGTGTATTTATGGAAATAATGTAAGCACTTTCTATCATATGTAAGTACATATTTATATTTAAATAATCCTTACTCTCCTTATCTCTGTTACTTACCTGAAGAAAAAGTTAATGCTTCTTAGTTTGATTCTTGTTATAAATCAGGAAGTTCAAAGAAAAATCAGTAGTTACCTCATGTAATATATTCTATATAAATACAACATTTATGGTTGTAGGATTACTGACACCCTCAACATAACAGAGAGCAGAATTATAAACCCAATGTGAGACTTCATTATAAAAATTACTTTTTTAAATAGAATTTTAAATTATTCATTAATATGAGCAGTGGTAACATGAAAAAGTCCTTCTCTCATCTACAGTTATGCTTTGCTTATGTAATGATTATTTTCATTCTAAAATATGACATGGAGAGGGATATAAGGATATCCTGGGTATTTCTGGACATTAACTTTAGCTACACTTAGTAGTTTCTGACTATGCAGCATGTTCAGAAAAAAAATGACACAATTGTACTGGGGGTTACAAAGATGGAGAGCAAATGAATAAAGTAATATGCAGTATGCTCAAAAACATAGTTTCCAGTCTTAAGCAAATTTGGCTTTGAAGGAATCAGGCAGATGCTGCAGCATCTGGCTGAGTTTAAAATACACTGGGACCTGAGTGAAAAGTTGGAGCAATCACAGCAAACCTCAGTCCTTTGTTCAATTTCCTTCTGCTAATTATCAGAGTTCACTATTGTTCACATTCCAGGAGCCAAAGTCTGGTAGTCTAGGGGTAGTATTCATCCTGAACAAGTGTTTTGTCTTGAATATTAAAAATAAACTCCTGACATTAAAAAAGTAGATGGGGGCAACAGATGGAATGGTGGTTAATGCACTGGATTCCCACATGGCTGACTGCGGTTCAAGTCCTGGACCTGGTGGCTTGCTTCTCAGAAGTGTGCATGCCTTGTGACAAGTTAAAATAAAATAATAAATAAAAATTTTTTAAAGTAGATTTCAAATGAAATAACTATGTCCAGCTTTTCTCAAAAGTGGAAAATCTGAGAACGTAAGTCAACATTCTCTCTTGGTGATTAATCTCCCTGCGGCTGAGGAAAATGCTGAAAGACTACCTTTATACCTGGGAATGACCTCCCAGCTCCCAGTGTCTGCTCAGCTGACCTCATCCACAAAGGCTACTTGCCTGCTCCTCTTGTGTAAATGAGTTTCTGACCCCTGTTCTCTCCTCAGAGAGATGGAGAATGAAAGATGAGGAAGACAGTGTGATTCACTTTCTCCACTCCTCTGAAACAATGATAAATAGCCCAGGGATATGTATTTCTCCTTTAATGGGATTCTAACAGCCCTAGGTGAGAACAAAGCTTACCCAACTTTATCTGAAAAAGGGTCCCTAATAGAAGAATCAAACTCTATATAAGGAAAAGAAATCACATTAAGTGTTATTACTACACTCTTATCTCAAGAACGTTGCCTCCAGCTGTGAAACAAGCTTATTATTGTTATGAAAGTCCTTCAAAGAGTCTCTATCAGCTGTTTTCAAAATACAGGCGAAGGAAAAGGAAGGAAAGAAAAATAAAATAAAGTAAATGATTTGCTTCTTATTTGGGGTTCACATTAATGAGAAATGAAGATTGTGCAAAAAAAAAAAAAAGGGTAGATATTATTTTAAAACACTCAAAACAATTCTTCCAAAGCGTTCTATTATTTATATACTTTATATACTTTTTTTGTTTTTCCTTTTGGTCAAAAATATTAGGTGCATCGTCCTGTGTCTTCTTCCTACTTGCATTTCTTCTGCCTTTTCCCACCTTCAAGATCATCATTCAGGAAATCTGCTCTTATTAATTCCATTTTAAGTAAAATAAATAAATAAATAATTGCAATGATAATCTGTTTATCCACATTTTAAGGTGTTTAAGCAAACAAACATATATTTATTAATTTAAGCTTTCTGGGACACCATATCAGATCTTCACATCATAGTTGTGTGGGTGTGCTGAACTGAGTAAGTTAAACTTCAAATATAAGGAGTTTCTACTTATTGTAACTTAACCATTACCCAATACTCAACACTCATACTTGATACTCAATAAATGTTTTTGAAATAAACACAATTTTTATTGTTAAGTTTCCTAAAGAAACCAGCATAATTTTGTACACAAAATCTATCAATAAGAATTGATTGGTTAAAGAAAAAAATTAAAAAGCAAAGCAAAAACAAGTCAAATTAAGATAATCCAGGCTTTATCACTCAGTAATATTTTTAAAATGGTGACTTGATTTCACCATTTCTGTTCATCAAGTTTATCTATATGTTACAATGGTCTGTATTTCCTATTGCTACAAGGATGAAAGTGAATCCATATAAACCATACCAACACTGTTATGTATAACTGGTGGTAAAACTTTATTATTCAAGTTTAGATGTAACAGACATCTTTGCTGCCTGAAGATTGTTTGCATAAGAAATACACCAAGAACATGTTTGTGAGTAGAAATGAACATGCACTATGAAAACAAAATAGAATAAAACGAAAAAATTCCATGTGTTTTAAGAACAGAACTATTATAGCCAACATTCTAATATTCAAATCAGGACTACAAATTGAATTCTTTTTCTTAGCAACATGAAATCATTCCATATGAAAGACATTTCTGCTGGTGAATATTGCTGTAGGTTAATTTTACATTGGCATTTTGAGATGTTTCCCACCCTGACCCCTCCCCCCAAATTATACATGTTGTTGTCAAATAGTTTGCCCTAAGGAATTTGGCATTTGTTATTGTGATATTTGCCTTGTTGGTAGCCATTAAGAAACTATGGTATTATCAGCCTGGTAATAGTTTTGCCTCTTCATTGTCAACACCATCGGCTGTCTAGTTATGATATTTACAGCTCATCTTTAACAAAAATGACCCCAACTTTTCCTGGCCCTTGGGAACTCAGAGTTTAAATAACCCCCTTGGCCATATAATAATACTTGGCACTCCCATGGTGCCTTTCAACCAAGGATCTCAAAGTGCTTTACAAACAAGTACTACATTATCATCATTATTATTATTAATATTATTATTAATATATTTTTTTTCCACTTTACAGCTGAGGAACCTGAGGCACAAAAAGAAAAAGTGATATGCTACAGTTCATATATTGAAAAACGACCAGGGTTAAAACCAAGATCCAGTTTGGGAACTTATGAGCTTTAAAGGACCATTTTTCTCTGACAATGGCTAAACATTATTTTCATGGTTAAGATAACTCTTTCTTCTCTACTGCAGGACAGAGTGCAGCTTTTAGCTCTACCTTTCCTTTCAAGAGAACACCACAAGAGTGTACATTATCCAGTTTCCATGTGTGAATTACTGTTGAATTTCACATTTTCTTTACACCTGTCTTGACACACTTCTGCCCTGGCATCTCCTGGAGGTTCTAATTACTGCAAATAACTGGGGATGCTTTCTAAACAACTGCACCACTATCGGAATCACACGAATCTGCTCTCGATCAAACAGCGGAAAAACAAGAGAAGGTGCTCTGCAAAGAAACCACGTCTCTGCCCTCAGCCAAGTCTTTCTTTGGAAAAATAATAACTGCCTTCCAAAGTCCTGATGTGTGACTCTGCTCTTCACATGTACAGTTGCCTGCTGATAGAACTCCACCTAATAGTACCTACCTTTGGTTAACATACTTAGTTTCATATTCGGGTTGCATTACGAATCTTCAGTTTGCACCTATGTCTAGGACAGTCAGCAAGTTTTCATCTACTTGCTTACCAAAGATGCCTTGAGTTGTTTGTTTGTTGTTCGGCCATGGCCCTCAACCCAAAGACAGGTAGCTGTGAGCTTATCTAAACTTTAGGTAAAAAGCTGGTATACAGCACAGAAGCAGACCATCGGCTTCTTTATTCCATGTTTCCACTGCTGGATGGCAGATATTTTCCTTTAGAAATGCATTAATGTTCATTAACTAAATAGGCAAGGCAGTTCACAGGTCTCAAGACAGGTCACTTTGTGATGTTTTGCGGTCACACAACTGAAGGCTAATAATTCTTTTAATAAAAGTTTTGATACTCTTCAATTTATTAAGAAAAATGTATTCCCTTAGGCATCTTAATATATATACACGCATTTAATATTTTCAGAGCTGTATTTGCATTGGATCGTAAAAGATTATGTGCACATGTGCAATCATAAACATAATGTGCTACCACAGGCTTTGACAAAGAGCTGTTAAAGATAATCACCTTTTTTCTTCTCATTAATATACCTTAGAAAAGAATCCCCATGCTTGTTTTCTAAAATCTACCTTTACTAAAAGAGAACAGTTTAAAACAGAACATCACTATCTTAAAAGTTGATTTTTTAAAAAGAACATCTCAATATGTCATGTAGAGAGAATTGGGCACCCTCTTCTCCTTCTGAACTAGAGTTAATGTGTTAACGTTCCGAGCTCCAAGCTTTTCTCATGTACGCTAAGTCCTGTAGTGTCTCTCTCAATCCACAACTTCTGAGGTGGGCTGGCTTTTTATGATGTTTCTATCCCAAACAACAGTATAAATAAATATAGGGGTGAGTGATGATGAGAGAAAGTGGAAGAACAGGAAGACTGCAAATGCATGAGTTGGCCTAAAGTTTGATCCAGAGCTCAATTTAGAATACAGACAGGTAATTTTAAAAGAACTATAGTTTTTAAATGGCATACAATTTTAGCTGGCATGTAGTTTTCATCATAGGGGAAGGCTTTCTAAGAGGAAAAATTCTTAAATCATCCTAAAAGTCTTCCCTCCCCCCCAAAAAAGTTGAGTACCTGAATAGTTCATTTAAAATCACAATTTAACAAAAAATTATTCAGAAATCTTAAAACAAACAAAAGACTATAACATATTTTGAAAAATGGAACAAAGGCTTTAATAATTCAAAAATAAGGAGTGTTTAGTGTCATAAATTTTCATCTTTTTTTAAAGCCCAACCTCTTCTCCATCAACGTATGTATAATAATGAGAGCAAAAATGAATATAAAAAATGTAATAAAGGAGTATGGAATAAGATCTATCATTCAATGCTATCAAAGAATATTCTACCCAAAGAAGACTGACCATAAATATTCCAAAAATAGTGATATGTAATTTCCAATGCTAGTCATTACTACTGTCTTGTCTGAGGAAAAAAAAAATGAATAAAAATTAAAGAAGGCATACATGCCAAAAGTGAAAAACCTATTTGCATCTGACACACTGGAGAAATTGCTTAAGGAGTAGTTTGCCCAAAAAGTAATACCTGTAATATTGTCCAAGTAAACCTAACTTCTGATATTTTGCTGATTTGAGCAGTCCACATATAATGTTGCCTGAAGATTGCCATAGTGCATTTTATTATTCTTTTTACTAAGAAAATTAAATATTGTTGTTTGGGAAATCTCCATTTTTTTTCTCAGATGTTTCATTGTCACCTCTCAAGTCTGCCTGTATATTTTGAGATGCAACCATCAGCATTCCTAAGAAAGATAAGGTACATCATATAATTTGAGTGTCAAAAGCTCCTCATTCCACCTCTTTATTTCAGTTTTTGTGAATATTAGAGCTACGCAACAGATGAGATCAGAAAAGGGCCCTTTAACAATGAAACCAAAGCAGAGGACTTAGTCCTGATTTCTTTCGCTTGCTTTTTTTTTTTCCTTTTCTTTTTTTCTTTTTAACATGAAAACAAAAATGCAAGAATGGAAATGACAATACAACATCAAAAAGACATTTTTAACTTCATTCACTACTACAGTCACGAATTGGTTAAAGTCTACCTGCCATCCAACTTTAAGAAACAGAGACCCGGCACTGTGAGAAAGAAACAAAACCCAAACAAAATAAAACAATACGAAGCAACTGCGAATTAATGTAAAAATGAAGTGCAAATGCGACTACAGAATGCAATAAAAACATCAGTGCTGCAGACCCCAGCAACACTTATCAAAATAATTTCTGAAATGTTTCAACTGAAACATAGACAAAGCAATAAAAAGAGGATATATGTTTATCATCTTAAGCATAACAATGTGAGTTAAGAGCTTAAAAATTAAAAAAAAAAAAGTACTTGGAATGAATAGTGCTACCCTTTTTTTCCTAAGTAGGCATAAAAATATTTTTCATTTCCTTCTTGTTTTCCATACCATAATATCAAGAACTTTCATTTGTTTCATGTTACCGTTTACAACTTTAATGCACACACACACACACATACACACACACAAAAAGATATCTACTGCAATAGAAATAGTTGCTTCATTACCTTGTTTGCTACATTTGCAAATGTAAACAGCTAGGCAGAGCCAGAACTGACTCTAATGCATGATGGAATATCTTTGTTGCATACGTACACTGTAGAAAATAATTATTCAATATGTCAGGCACCATTATTTGAAATGTAATACATTAATATTTACTAGAAAAATAAGTTTTTTTTCCTATTTGTTCTCCCAACTTCTTTAATGAAATAAGTTAATCTGACAGTGCATCCAGTAGCTTGTAATATCTTCTACATCTCCGTGGCAAAAAATAAACTACTGGTTGGGACAATATAATGCAAATTATTAAAGTCAGTCCTTGTACATACATCCTTGTAGCAAGCATTGAGGCTCGACTAACAGCACCTTTAACCAATTATTTAATGTTCAGTTATTTAGCCCTATTTCCCTGAGCAGTTATGCTGAGGAGCTTTCCCTTCATGGATAGTTTTTACAAAGCCTTAAGTATTAAATGTACTATGAAGACATAATTCTAAGAATCCTATTTAATGCTACTTAACTAAACCTGTATAAATCTAATGAAGGGATTGATTGGTACATATACCAACTGTCAGTCTGTGGTAACGTAACCTTAGACACTGCCTGACCACAAAGTTTGGAAATTATATTAACCGAAAGAAAATAAATAAATACAGCAGGTTACCTGGTGGAGAAATGCCATGTATTCTAGACAAATTAAACCCATGGTCTGACATTTGTATCCATCTATTCTTTTGAACTGAGGGGATTCCTGTAGTTATGATGTGCCAAGTGAGATTAGTGACCAACAGGAGGCTTAAAAAACAAACCCAAACATACAAAAAAGAAATATCTGGCTAAAATAAAATTACTACGGAAGCATCGAGGACATACTGTTGTTTTCAAATGGATATATATTTGGACAAAATGAACCTAAACTGCAAACAAAAGGACTACTGAGTATTTGAACATCTAAAGGATGAAAATATCAGAGAGGATGTGCATGTGCATGTACAGACAGGCTGGCCAAAACCATTGTGCCACCATCTGTCAATTCCCTTGCAGCTCTCTCACCAGGCCTAAGCACAGCTCGCATTTCTAGTTCAAAATTTGAAACATGATCTTTGAGAGGAAACTGATTTGAGAGGACACCATTTTCCTTTCATTGTCCCGGAGGTTCCATTTCTCCTCATTTGCCTAGGATTTCATGATGGTTCTAAATTGGGCAATAATTTATGGGTTTGGAAGCAAATGGGCCAATGGCCAGCCCAATGCTGCTTTCATATCATAACAAGTAAACCCTTTTGCATTCTGGACAGTTTTCATCTCTTTCTTTACCAACATAATATTTACAGCATGGTGGTAACTTCTTAGAGGTGGTTTCCCCAGTATACATTAGCCAAGATGGTTTTGACTTCCTAGGTTTTAAAAACTGATTGTTTACTATCTTCCATTCTTTCTCACTGACCATTTGTCTCACCCTTTAATCTTGGTAACCTACTCATCAAAAGAAAGAATAATAAAAGAAGGGAATTTCATGTTGGATAAGGCAGGCTCTATGAAGTATTTTTTTTTTTAATAGGTCTTCATAAGACATTACAAGCTATTGAATTCCCATCAAGAAAACCTATTTCTATTTAATTGTGCTAAGTGCTAAGGTTTTATTCTTTAGGTTTTCCATTTTTTTCCGCTTGTGCATTGTTCCTATGCAGGCCCCTCTGGATATGTGTTGTGAAGTCATATTTGTCCGTGCAAAGATGCTGGCATATGCTGCACTGGAAAGGTCCACTGTCACCATGGCAACTCATATGCAAAGCATACATCACTTCATCCAGAAAGACAATGCCACAGTGCACACATTTTGTCGAAAGTTCATCTTGAGTACTTCTATCAACTTTCTCTGTTTTTACTACATTCAAGGGACCTTCATTTTTTACATTTGGCGGTGCCTTTGTTTTCTCCTTGGAGGCACCATTTGCAGTTGGCCCAGGTCTGGAATGCTTGATCGCCAAATCTAGAGGAATGTCATTGTCTGATCCAACAGCTGAAAAATGAGGAGGCAGATTGAAGGTGGGATAAGGCACATAGTTTTGGCAAGGATTTGGTAGGCCAGGCACATGACTCAAGTAGTGCGGATTCCCAGGAACGGAGAGCTTATACTTACTCCAGAACCGCAGCCAATCAGCTTCACTCTGGAAGTCATTATGTACAAAGGGAAGTCCAAAGAGTGGGTACTGGTACTTTTCAATTGGGCTGCCTGGGGGTGAATAATTTGGGTGTTTTGCCGGTCTCATGTACTTTTCTATAGGACTGCCTCTCTCAGAACTTCCTTTCCCTTCAGAGACGGATGAACTGTTTCCTGGATCTCCAGTACTTTCCTGAGGACTTTTTATCTGAATGTGCAAAGGTTGCATCCTTTTGTGAATATCCAGAGTTTGGCTGACCAGAACTGGCTGCTGAGCAGAATGGCTTTTAGTCAATGCACCCTGGGCTTCGTATTTGCTTAGGCTTGGGAGTGGAATTTCTCTCTGGTGACTATCAGTTAAATGATCTTCTGACCTCCTCTCTAATGGGCTTCCATTGATCTGCTCCTCACTGTTACCCCTCTGCTGTTTGTTGAGCTGCTCAGCCTGAAGTGCCTCTGGGTTAAGGCGTTTTCTTGTTCTTCTCCTAATAATCTGCTCACCGTTGTTTTGTTTAATGATGTTTAAAGGCCTGGGAGTCTGCAGAGAACACACACACAATACATAAAAAGGAGACATTTAAAAATACATTAAAAGTTCCTCAAAAATATAGACCATGCTTAAGTTCAAAGCAAGGATGGGTCTTATGTTATAGATTTACTAAATCATCTACTTTTGCCCTAAGAAGGATCTGAGGAAGTAACCAAAGTGCAGGATTTTAGCCTAATTAAGTCATGTTCATCTTTGTAGGTGGTGCTGGGAACTTTAATCTGGAAAACCTCCTTTCCAAACTCAATGCATTTTGGAATTGTATGATTTCATGACAAACTGTGTAGAAATCTACCAGAAGCAACGTGTTTCTTCTAAATATTTTTTACTTTTGGGTTGCACAGGAAAAGTCAACACCATAACATGGAAATTAGAATAATGACAACAGTGGAAAACTTATGGATGCTATAGACTGAATTGGGTCCCCCCAAATTCACATGTTAAAGCCCTAACACCCAATGTGACTATGTCTGGAGATATGGGCTTTGGGAGAAGATTAGAGTTAAAAGAAATAATTTAAAATGAAGCCTTTACTCAAGAATCTATGGTCATATAAGAGGAGGAAAAGAAAACCTTCTCTCTCCATCTTGTCTGAACACAGCTATCTAGGCCAGTAAGAGAGCCTTCAGCAGAACCCAACCATGTTGACACCCTGATCTCATCCTCCAGTACTAAAAGAAAATAAAATTCTGTGTTGTTTTAATCCACCCAGTCTATGGTATTTTGTTGTAGTAGCTTAAGTTGACTAATACATTCATCCTTCTAAAGAACTGCAAAGGTAAATATAAAATATTATGAGAGCACAAACAATCAAAGAAAAACAGAATTGATAAGATAGATATCAGTAATCAAAGTCATATCTGAGGGAATTTTTTTCTGTCTCCTTTGTTTCTTGTCCTTTGGTAATATTTATATTCACTGTGGGGAATTTTACTTATTAACAGGTGAAGCCCTAGTTTTATGTTGGACATCTAAATTCACCTATAGCTTTGATTCACATATTCAGTCTGCCACATACTCTCGACTTAAAGTTAATGCTAACTTTCATTCAGCTTAAATATTTTCTTCAGTTTGAACACTGCATGATTAGTATTTATATACATGCTCAACAGGTGTTTATATGATTAAAATTCATGGCTAAAACTACAATAAAAACTTCACTTGCAGTAAGAACTATAACTTTGATTGATAAAATCAAAATAGTAAGTTTAATACACTAGTTCATACAGATTATAAATTCAGAAGACTTTAAATGAGCTAAAGTCTGATTTTTCTAAATAATCACTAAAATCAGAAAATTAATTTCTATATAAACTATGAATACAATTGATATGTAATTCGTGAATTATTCCTAGAAAGGGTGCAGCTTAATATATCCATTTATGTATTAAATAGAATATACATACAAAGTTTGGACTGTTTCTGCTGTCATGAAAGTATTTTGAAGAAGAGAAAAATATCACATTTGTTATTCATCATTTAATTATGAGTTTCAGAATGAAAATGCCACAGAGCTTGGACATGACATGTGCACTTGTTTGGTTCGGAATGTTTAGGCTTACAAAGTGCTCACACTACTATTCTAAAAATATACAGTCTTTCATTTTTATACTAGAAAGAAACCTGAAATTTGCATGAATTCTTTTTTAAAACTTTTCTTATGTTTGCGGCAGTCTTTGACATGAAATGTGAGCATAACTTGTATTTATGTATTTTTTTTGCTAGAAGGTGCATATGCTTGTCAGAAAGAGACAGAAAGCGAAAAAGGGGGACGAGAAAGCGCTCCTATGGGGAATGACCATGTGCAGTCACTTCTCTTCCATCTCTCCCTCCTCTTGGGATATTTTGCACACATGCACATGTCTGGTGTGTTTTTCAAACTACCGGGTCCAAGACTTGACCTGTACAGTTGGCCCTGTGGAATCCCGGTGCCTTAACCACCAGGCCATGGAGTCGGCCCTCTTTACTTCAATTTATGTTTTTTTTAAAAAAAGTCAAAACTGAAAACATCTTGGCTCTTGAGAGTTGAATACTGGTATAATTTTTCAAAAGCTTTAGTTTATATACCAGAAGTTAAATAATCATAACCTAAGAGAACAGTAGTTTAATTAGTTTTTGGCCTATGATTGGTCAGAATTCAATTCAAACCATTAATGACAGTACTTCTAAATGAAAACTTATTGCTGTGCTTCAATGGTGAAGGATAAAAAAGGTAAGGAGGGTGGAGGGTAATCTTTCTGTAACGTACATGCAAATAACTAACGTTTTTACAGTTATTGTACAGTATTATTGGTAGCATCCTTTTTTTAAAGAGTGCTTCCAAATGTCCATTTATGAGGACATATTATCTAAAACTGTACTCCCTGTAGCTGTCATCTATTCACTATCTTGTGCTAAAAGCTATGGTAAAATACTACACAAAAGGAAACAGGCACCAAAAAATATATTTCTGTTTACTTAATTGGGTATTCCTATTTTAAAGTCAGCTTCTGTGCACAGATAAACTTTTTAAACAATACAGAACAACAAAAAAAAAACAATAAAATCCTTCAGGAAGACAAATGCCTATTCAGATAGGGAGATTTGTTAAAATGTTATTACAGAATTCCACCTAAAATCTAAGAAAAAGTCATTGGAAGGATTCTCCTGATCCAAAGCCAGCTGGAGATCTTAAAATACATAGCACTTTAGCACCTTACTCTAGTTCCACGTGTCTGCCATGCAGGACTTCCAGTATCTCACCTCAAACTCACCCAAGCACCGTCCTGGAAGCACTGCAGAGATGCACGTGGCATTCTCTGGTCCTTGTTCAGACCAGTACCCCTGAACCTGCCTGTCCTCCCCTCCTGCCAGCAGCCAGTTGCAAATTCCAAAGGTAAATTGGAAAGCAAGCATTCTTTCCCTGTCCTCTCATTTACAGTGAGCATAGGAGAGCCCCAACCCTTTTTATTTTTCTTTTCTCTTTGTGTATATTTGAAACTTTCAAGGTTTCTCTTTTCCACTTAAATTAATCCCACCAAATCTGAATAACCATTAGTTCAACTGTCTGTTACGTGACGTTCCCAGAAATCAATCATTTTCCTCTTTTATATCAAAAGAAGCACAGTGCATTACTAATAATCTCAAACCTATATCCCCATAACATCTAAGCCCCTTTGACCATAAATCACATGTGCACTCAAAGTGACTGTATTAAACGACCCCGCAGGGGCAAGGATTGCAAGCCAAGGAATGGGACATATCACGCCACAGAGGCGGCCAGCACTCTTCATAAAGCTTTTTCTGAAGCAGTGAAATAAGTTCTTACCGAGTGAAGCTTCTGGTAGAGGCCACACGCGTTGCATACATATCCGCCATTTGCATTCTTTCGCCAGAGAGAGGTCTTTGTGGTCAGGCAATTGGCACAAAAAACACCCGAGCCTCTACGCCTCTGAAATGAGAAAAAAAAAAACCTAAGGTCAGAGGTGAGTCACATGATCAGTGAAGTTAGACCAAATCAACCCAGGAGTTTTGTCTTTAGACTAGCAACAATGACAGTATAAAACCACACTGCCCATAATGAGGTCAGGTTCAATTGTGTTTAATAGGCACCACTGATTTTCATTATAATTAACCCTACAGTGATGGATGAGGTGTGTGGAACACCAAAGGCTTTTCACAAGAACAGCTTTAACTTTTTGAACTTTGGGTTTTGTGCCTTTAATGATGACTCCTAAATGCTGAACCTTAAAATATACCTTTTAAAAGTGTCAAAACAAAAGTCAAAAAGACAAGAACACGGCAATATGTTTAATATACTTTGGAAAAGGTGGTGCATATTGTTACCTGAGCTTTAAGATGTAGTCAAGCCTGGCATAAATGCACCATGTAAGCCATTTAAAATTCAACCCAGTGTGTGTCTTTTTGTATGACATTCGTACGATGTCGGTATTTAAGAGACTATACGATACTCCTCGATTCTGGTCTTTTGTTTGCAACTGTAAAATCTGAAAAGAGAACACCTCCTATTCTGTAAAGCTGAAAGGACCAATAAAACTTCTGCCAAAGAGCAGTACAGCATTACTGATGATAATCCTTACGAGGTGCCTGCTTAAGCCAGACAGCATCGTCCCATCAATTGCAATGTATTTATTTTATTTGACTCAGACTTGGAAATCACAAGCGTTTTTATATAAATTGATTGTAGTGGCTTGAATTCTGTAATCACCAGATTAAAAACTAACCTAAGAATAGTTAGAAGTAGATAATTAGGATTGCTTGTTTCACTCTTGCTATCAAGTAATGATTCCATTAAACTTCTCATTTAAACAAAAGTCAGGCTGTGTCTGAAGGCACAAATACTAACAGGCAGGAAATGGAATTCTCTTGCCGCGGAAAAAAAAAAAAAAAAAAAAGACAGCCTGAATTGCAGCTTAGCTCTCCTTTCTCCAGGAAGCAAAGCCTTTAATGATAAAATATGCATGTTAGATAAGGAGTGGAAAAAGTCTTGCTGGAATCTAATTTTATTGTGAATTAAATATTACAAACGCTATATGTCAAAATTTCAGGGATTCATAAAATTTAGGCAATTTATTTAACTCCAGTCCATACTGTAGAACAGTGGTATCCTTGCCAAGAAAATACAATGGTTATAATTGTACTCTGATACATTTCAAATGGAAAGCTTTCTGCAGACATAATTTTGGCTTCAAGACTGGAACACTTTCTTGGCATTGAAAGGGCATTTGATTCATCGGGTGTTTCACAATGTATCACTAAAAAGACCTGGTGAGCAGCCAGTTCCCTATAGGGTAATTTTTCCATCCAGATGCGAGTGCTATCAGAGGCCCTCGTCAGCTAAACTAATTATGATCTTGCAATTGCTGATGCCTGCTCACTCTAACATTCGACATCCTCCATTAATCATCAATACAAGGAAAATGAATGAAACGTAAAGAAATGAGGGCTGGTAAGCTGCACAGCTATAAAAATCTGAAATGAGAGCAATAACTTAACAAGATTGGGGGAATGTTTTTAGTGAGCACAAAGTCAGGCTAACAATTGCCCTTTTAAACCAAGAACACGATTTCATTAGTGTAGCAGGTTGTGCTACTTTAGGTGATGTAATAAAAGCTAGATTTTCACAAAGATAATCTCTGGCTCCCTTTTTTTGTCTCGCTTCCCCCCACTCAAGTCGGAACCAGGAGGGCATCATCAATTTGTACATTTCAACAGAAACAACATTAAATATTGGGTCTCAGTCCGCAAGTCCCAACGAGGACCTACTGGAAAAGTAGAAGCTGCTGCCTCTGGAAAAATCAGTGAACTCTTAGAGCAAACATTCTGGGGTTCCCTTTATCTGCGTAAACTAGGAAGCCTAGTAGGGTTATAAATGTGGAGCTTTTCTGGGGCCATCTGTCATTTTCCTAAATCTAAATAACGTGTTTGGCAATAAACACCAACTTGATCCACGTAAAGGCACTCTAAATGTCCATTTGGAAACTAACCCACATATATGGCCGAGGCTCAAATGTGCGTGTAACCATTCAGTCCAGCCTGCTCTTCTTTCCTTCTGCCCTGGGTGCTTGACACAGCATGCCAAAGTGGGTGTAATCCTCATTTCACTGAGCATTTCAACCCTTGCACAATTTGGTGCTTAATTCTCTTGCAAGGAAAATGCCCTTCATTAGAGGGAAAATCCTGAAATTACAGCACCGGTTTCCACAGGCATACCTTGCTTTAAGCAGCTCTTAAAACTCCTATAAAAGTCGTTATATTATAGGTAGGCCATATTTTGTTTATTTAAAGTTTATTTATTTATTCTGAGAGAGAGAGAAAGAGGTACCCCCCGACAAGGACCCCAGCCTCCCAGTTTGGATCATGAGCATGTGAACGTAAGGGGCATAGACCCTTGTGTAAGGCCGTAGGGTGGCAACCTGGGACCTGCCCATGTGGGCCCGGCATCCGGAATGTTGCATTATTGCTGCACTACCGACTGACTCCAACTGTAACTTATTTTAAATACATTGGGGTACTCTGAATTCACTAACAGGATCAGTCTAGCATGGAGGTCAGTAATTAAATTTAAGAGTCAGACTACTTGTATTGAAACCTGTCTTTGCCCTTTACTAAGTGCAAATATGGGCAAGTTATTTAACCTCTCAGTGCTTAAGCTTCTCCCATCTTTCCAGTATGTGCCACTGTGAGTATTGTGTAGATTAAGAGATGCAATTACAACCGTGCCAGGCCTGTAGTAAACGTTCAATATGCTAGCTCATTTGTGGAGGAGACCTAACTGTCATTTCTTCTGTATGAGAAAAAAATAGTTGATTAGTTTGGTTTTCATCCTCTTAATCTTGTTTTTGAAGATTTGAGGTACAGTTGGACTTATCAAATCTATTTCATTTGTACCAATCTTATTAAACACAGGAATGGAAAGTTGAGTCAGAGTGAAAAATCTAGGTGTTCACACCCAGAATTCAATAGGAACATACTTGCATGGGGGTGGAGAGTAGGAGGTAGGTGAGAAATATTTTATACATAAAGTTACCTCCCATCTAAACAAATTTAGCACTTTGGTAAGCCTTGTAGGACCTAATTTTTGGTGCACTTGAAATTTCTATAAGCAGCAAAGTAGGTGGGAAAAGTAGATCTTGTCCTCAGCTGTGTGAGACAGAATTATCTCTCTCTAAACCACGATAGAGAAGAGATCCCTAACCTGGTCACGCTGTGTACAAGTAACTTGGCTGGACACAGCATGGCATTTCCTTTGAAGTTATCAACGGCGTTAGCCCAATCCAGTGCAGAGAAGCAGTGTGTTGCCAAAAGAAGACAAGGAAAAAATCTTTTTTTGTCTATTAAGAAATAAGCTTGCCCTTAATTTAAAAAAAAGAAAAGCACTAAAGACCATATTTCATTCACAGTACATCCTGCAAGGCAGAGTTTTAAAATACTTTGTCATTCTCCTTTATACTGTGCTTGTTAAGGTAGTAAGGCCAGAAATCATGTCTCCTAACAATCAATGAATATTGTTTTATTTAAAATTTATTTTTTTCTGGGCCAGCAGATGGCATAATGGTTACATCACTGGACTCGCATGTGGCCAACTGTGGTTTGAGTCCCAGACCCAGTGCCTTGAAACTCACGCTGGGCATGTGTGCGTGTGTGCCCAAGATCCCAGGAGGAGACTGTAGGAGAAGGTATTGCGGCATGGCCATTCACTGAGAAGGGTGATTTCTTACTTTTACTCTCACTGTCTCTCATCTCTGGCAAGCACACATGCCCTAAGGCAAAAGTCACTGAAGTCTGGGACTCAAGCTTCAGCTGACTACATGGGAGTCCAGTGATGTAAGACTTACACCATCTGCTGGTCCCCCCACGGTGGGGAGATTGTTTGTAGCTCAACGACCTTGTGGAGGAGAGGGGAGAATTTTGAGTCATACAGATAAGTGCCCTGCTGGGAGAGGAAGGGATAGGAAAAAGTGGTAGTAGGTATCACCAATAGCATTCTGAGAGACGCACAGTAATCTTACTCTCCCTCTGGCTACAGAAAAGCTGCCCACTTACATAACTAAAGTCACACAGTATTCTCTCCCTCTGAACTTCTCTGTGTGCACCTTCTACATCTAGGTGGGTTCAACAGAGTCTGGAAGAAGAAGAAAGCTGCTAGAAAACGCACATCTCCATGCAAGTCAGCTCAAGTGAAAATAATTCTGGACTCAACAATTCGAGAAAATAATTATTATTTATTTTAATTTGAGGTTTTAATAGTTTGACTACTATACCTAGAGTATAGATCATGCTTCCTCCATATTATTTCTGTTATCCTATTTTTTTTTTTTTTTTAAGTAGAATGATAGAGTTCAGTTTGTGGGGTTTTGAGGCCAGTGATAGGCCTAGAAAGTGCTTTTCAATAATCATTACTGCAACATGTTTAGATCACTTGTTTCCTTTCCATATTCCACTTTATTAAAATACAGTATTAATTTTCAAAACAGTAATGTAGGTAATGAATCTGGATAATTATCTATGTCAAGATTTGAAATACAGGGAACCAGCAGTTAGCGTAATGGTTATGTCGCTGGACTCCCACGTAGTTGACCGCGGTTTGTGTCCCGGACCCGGTGGCTTAAAACTCACGCCGGGCGCGTGTGCGTGCGTGCCCAAGATCCCGAGAGGAGAATGGAGGAGAAGGGATTGCGGCGTGACCATCCCCCCTGGGGGGTGATTTCTTGTTTTCTGTCTCTATGTCTCTATCTGTCTGGCGAGCGCACGTGCCCTACAGTGAAAATCTCTCCAAAAAAAAAAAAAAAAAAAAAAAAATTTAGAAAGAAGGGAAACCTGCAATTATCACACTGAACTCCCACATAGTCAACCGCGGTTCATGTCCCGGGCCTGGTGGCTTAAAACTCACGCCGGGCATGTGTATGTGCGTACCCAAGATCCCGAGGGGAGAATGGAGGAGAAGGGATTGCGGCGTGACCATCCCCTCTGGGGGGGTGATTTCTCACTTTCTAGCTCTCTGTCTCTCTCTCTGTCTCTCTGGTGAGCGCACGCGCCCTATAGCAAAAACCTCTCCAAAAAAAAAAAAAAAAGATTTGAAATACAAAACAGTGTACTTATCTTTTAATATACATATACTTTAAATCCAACATAATATTTTTCCTGCCAGGTCCAGGACTTGAACTGTGGTTGGCCATGTGGGAGTCCAGTGCCTTAACCACCATACCATGACTTTTTAAAACAAAACATCTCTGGTTTTTGGGTTCATAGCTAGCTCACTGTATGAGTATTGCTATGGTTAAATTTTTCTCAAAGTTTTTAATTCAAATTTTACTTCTAGGGGGCTTAATTCTTCAGTTAATTATATATCACACTGAGCTGAGTCTTAGCACATGTGTTGATCAACATTTAAATATTGATGTAAATTAAAAAAAAACTTTAAATTGGTTTAGTTGTGTTTACTGCTTATTTTATTATTTGAAAATTAGCCAAAAATGAAAATTTTAAGGTTTTCAAATTTCACTATTAACAAAGAACTGATTTCATCTGATTAATAAAAAGTTAATTTGATTGAATTATTTATTCAAGTGGTTTAACATTTTGTGACATGGATATTCTTTTCTAAGATACTGAAAGTTTTCATTGATACAGGAATTTGTGCAGAAATGACCTTTTATAATAGTTTTCTATGAATAAGAACCATACTGAAACCATGTAATTACATAACAAGCCTTGATAGGCAGAGTATTTACTCACATTTTTTATGGTTTTATATCTTAGCTGTTTTAAATCGAATCAATCTGAAATTTGATATTCATGTTGTTAGTCTGGATTTACCTCAAATATTCTTAACTCTTTAATATTTTCTGTGTTTATTCGATTATATCAAGAATCCTTTGCAAACTTCATTTTAGGCAAATGCACAGATGGCTATGATAGAACCTTCTGGTATGATTTTGCAGTAATAACATTTCAGTGATAAATTTAATTCAATTTAATTCTGGGACTAATTATTGAGCATCTCCCATGTGCCTGGTACTGTGCTAGAGGTTGGGGTTATAGTGATACATAAGAAAAACATGGTCTGAAATCTTGCATTTTCTAGCACACTATGCTAAGCACATTCTAAACGTGTAGAGGAAGTGGCACAAACTGAAATTGTGTATGAATGTTGATGGTTTAAGACAGGTAAACTATATAAAAACTTCTGAAGAAATCAAAGTATTTCCCCTGAATGAATCTCATTTAACAGTTAAAAGTTACCTAATCATCAAAGGGCTTCCTCTTTGAAGTCCTTTATAAAAATAGATAATAGTCTAATCACTTCAAGGGCAAATTAACACTTGCCTATTGATTCATTAGTAATAGTACCTTATTGACTCATTAGTAATAGTATCTTATTGCATCATTAGTAATAATATCTTATCAATAAATTGCCCTATTAATTACCGAAAGAGTTGACATGAGTTAAGTACTATATTCATGACTATTAGAGACTAGACATTCAAAACGTATTGAATAGATGATGATTATTATTTTAGTCCTACTATTATTCACCACTAAGAGACAGAGAAGGCCACATCCTTCCCCCCTCCCCCAAAACAGAATTAACTGGTTACTGATTAAACACAGTAGACCCTACAGAATATGCAGAATGCAGCAGCTAAAACAACTTAAAATTACATGGCAGTATGTAATGAACATCTTTAGATTAACAGCCAGAATTTTACCAGAAGCATAGGTTGGCCAATAGTTTAGCAAGAGTTGGGTTAGAACTCTGCCAACATAAAGCAATAGTTACCAATATACTGGCTGACTTTTGTTCCAAATAAAATTGTAAAGAATCAGTTGAAATGGGCTATATAGCAAGTTTATACCTGCTTTAAAATAGTCCTCTTTGCCCTCAGATTTCTTGCCAGAAAACTGAAGAGATTCTGTAAGGATCAGCCAAGCACCCATCTTACAATCACCTATCTCAGAGTTTGGAAACAAAACCTGTTTACCCTGCTTATTCAATCCACTTCCTTAACACATCAGCAATGATAATGGAGATCAGTGTAAACTAAACTGACATCCCTGGCTAGGGGCAGTGGAACAAATTCTGTTCCAGGACATGAAGCAATACATACTCTAGTAATCATACAGTGTACCTAGCTACAAATGCACCTAAGACTTAACCCACTGACACATCACCAAACAGAGATTGCTCAATATATCAAGTAATTCTAGTATGCTTAACACATTAGCTCCATTTCTTCTGAGATACAACTGCTGACTGCTGGAGTGAGATAGCAAAAAATCAAGTTTCGCAATGTATATCTCATAGTTTAAATTGTTCACACAGATTCTTCAAATCTGAAGATTTCTGAAATTTATTACACAGATATAAAATCCATTACACTGATCTAGGGACTCCTCTCTTCTTTGACTTGCTGTATCTTTGGTAAATGGGCAAACCAAACATCGAAAGTCATACATGAATTATATAACAAAATCAGGACTAGAAAAACACAAATCTTTGGCATTCTAAACCCATACTGTTTCTGTAATAATGTTCTGCTTTTATAGGAAGTATGCATTTGGATAGCTAAAAATACCGTTGAAAATTTATGTCTGCACTGCCTTTTTTCATTCCACGTGAAAGTCATTATTGTCAAAAGAACTACTCAAGTCTCTCACTGCTTCTATTTCTGCCACCATGTATCTGTTTTCACCTTTCCTTCAGCTACAACAATGGTTGGGAAGTTGCTCTACAGGGATTTTCTTCTATGCCAAAATCTGACACTGAAAAGAAAAAATATAATAAAAGACGTTTTTGGAAGCACTGTTAAATGATTTTAGCACCTCCTAAGTAAACTTCAGCTTGAGAATGTAAGACTTGATTCTTTCAATAAATTTATTTCATATTTGTTCATGAAATATATTTAGTAAACCCTCTTAATGTGAGACTACTTCATATTATGAAAAAATACAAATGTCAGTGATACACACTTATTCTACATATATTTAAAAAAATAATGTGCAAAGGCCTCACTTTAAACATTTAATTGAAGAGACAAATGCATTTATTTTATATAGCATCTGCGTAGGGCTGCCTTTTATAATATATAATGATGATGATAGTTATTTTGGGAGAAATATGAAATACCAAATAATAGTAATTTTCTTCAAATTAGCTAACAGTTAATAACTGATATATGAAATGCTGCTATTCTTAAGTAGTTCTTCAGTGGCTCCTAACACACTTGAAGTCGTAACTCTTTTGATAAAATTTATGATGCTCTACCCAGAAAAAGTAAACTTGTAAAACATTTTACTAATAACTCCAGGATGTTCAACTATGCCTCTCACAAAATGTATCCAAAGATTCTGTATGGGTCTGAGTGCCCACGGATCTCAAGGTTAAGAACTCTTCACATTATTCCAGTTTAGCTATAAAGTGAATTATTAGGTATTATCATTCTCCTTCTTTTACTGATGACATAAAAGACTGAGAGTAGTTCTTTCACTGACTTAGCAAGGGTCACAAAATACTTCCTGGTATCTGAATTGAGACTAAATGAGAGGACTGTATTCTCAAAAGCATTTTTTCATCAATTATCTGACCATCAATTCTGGTAGAATCCAGATCATTGATTATCTACTTATTTAAACTACTTTTTTAACTACTTTTTTTTCCCCCTACTATTAGTTTTCACTACTTTTTTTTTCCCCTTCCATAATAATCATCATACATCTAGGATGTGTAGGATAATACTCTAGAAGTTTAGTTTCATTATCTGATGTCTTCAAAATGATCCGAGATGAGTATTACTATTATTATGGCTTTCACTTCACAGATGAGAAGACTGAGGCTTAGAAACATTTTCCAATTGCTAAGTAGTAGGGCTAAATTACAAACCCAGGTCCCCCTCAGAACTGGGGAATTTTTACCAAAAATATTTCACCATAGCCTAGCTTTGAAGAACCCTTATCTTCTCAAGCCACCCTGTAACAGCTGATTGAAATTATGCAAGGTTTGAGGCACCAGAAAGAAATGACTCATCCTTGATCAGATATGGCAACGCGTTGTTTTGAGGTTGACAGATACAGTCATAGCCAGAGGAACAGAACATTTGGCTGATGGAGAGGCAGTGGTGGGGAGGGAGGATGGGTACAGTACATGTGTTTTGATCCTGTTGTGTCAAAACAAAAAAAATGTATGAGAAATAAGCCTCTACTTAAAAGCACAAGTTGGTGACACCACTTACTTAGACCCTTACATTGCTTGCCACACGGGAGGGCCGCTGTGAACTTGGGTCTCTGTTTGCTTTTGCACACAACACGGCTACAGATGGGCAGAAAAACTGGTGCTGGGGTTTTGACATGTTCTTTAAAAACACGTATTCAGGTAACAATTTATTAGATTTACTTTATATATTTGCATATTTCCAGGCGCAGGACTTTTGCGACGTGTGGTATTGTCATTATTCAAGGTAGAATACTGCCTATTCTTAAAGACGAGTTTTTCTTTACCCAACACCTCAAGATTCAGCTAATATAAAAATATTTATAATTATTATCTCTAAAACTCTCCCCAATGTGATAGAAGAAAGTATATGTTTTGCATCTACTTCTGGAGTTTACTTTTATGGTTTTTTTATTTTTTTTTTCATGTGAATAGAGTTTCCATTCTTTCACACAACAGCACAAAAGCATTCTTAACTCTAAGCTTTTTCACAGGCTATCAAGTTGACAGGATATAGCACAAGTCAAATATTAAAACACCGCATTTTGAGCGCTCAGAAAAAAGATGGTAACTACGGCTTATTTCTATTTAAACAACAAAATCTCATGGGGACACAAAAGCTAAATATATTAACATTAAAATAAATTAAGAACAATTTTGAAAAATCTGCAAATGTGTCAACAAAGGCCCCAAACTGAATATGCAATCTGTACTAAATACTTGACAGACTACATTGAGATTATCTCTTGCACCATGTCATTAAGGCTTCCAAACACACAGAGGAAAAATTACGCTAAGGAAAATGAACCTAAATTTCACCTAATTTTGGAATCTATACAACATTTTAAAATGTCATCATTTTTATTCGATTTTGTAAGATACATAAAATTACAGATTTTAAAAAATCACCTTTTTCCCATGGATAAGTGTCCTACAGTCTATTCTGTCATTAACTGGAAGATCCTTCTTGAAATAAGAGCTCTGTGACTGCTTTAGGTTTAAAACCCTTCATGAGCAGATCATTTCTTTATTAGAAATACTGTGCAGAGACATCTAAGTTGATTTTTAAAGTTTCAATAACACGATTTTTAAAAGACTACTTGGAATTTTGAGTTTCCTTTATGATAATGACGTAATTTTGTAATAACTGAAATCTTTCATGGGAAAGCTGGCTCTTCAGTAACTCACCCAGTCAATTACACAGGAAAGTCCTGTAATAGGCTGTCCCCCCAGTCAAATAGCTCACGTACACGACTTCCTTTTCAATTACCAACTTGTCTGCGGTACCATCTGTAAAAACGAACACATACCTTATGCTGCCAGTTTCTGCTTTTGCACATCCATTAGTGGGACTGGCTGCAGCTGCTCAAGAAGAAAGCAGTGATTGTCTTTGTTTTATGTATGTGTATACACACACACACACACACACACATATTTCTCCTTCAGTGAGTGTATTAGCTCAAGGTAATACATTGTCTTGGGGAAGGACCTGCGCTCAATAGTCTTACTCTCACCCGGTTCTCTCTGTGATCTGGAGTTTGTTAATCACACTGTATCGTGTACCAAAGCAAGAACTACCTCATCACATCAAGCACTCTTGAGACTACCCTCAGTCATCTGTACCAAAAAGAACAGCTAAAATCGTTTTGCACTTTGACATTTTGGACATCAAGCAGAGAATTAGGAACCCAATACTAAGAGCTGGCAAGCCCAACCTGAGACACAAAACTCCTGGGGAGCGAGATTTTATTTCATGAGAGGGGCTCTGAAAATATAACACAGCGACTTCTCAAAACTTTTATCTTCCTCTGCTTCATGTTTATATTCTTTTTCTGCTCACATTGTTTTGTTCTTCTCCCTAAATGAAAATGGTTCTACTGTTCACAATCTCAGCAGAAGATGTAAAATATAAAAAGAAATTATTCAGTAAATTTTTAAAAGTGATCTGTCTTGAAGAAACATTTCTCCCTACTGGGAAGTAATATGAATTAAAAATAATGAAAAAAGAAAACAATTACCAAGCTGTTAAAATAAAAATACTTGAAAAGGGATTCATGGAGAAGCTGAAAATGTAAAACACACGAAAGAAATAGAAAGAGAACAAACAAAAATGGCTTAGTTATGACTTGCCCTGCACTAGTTCCTATTTACAAATTTATCCCAAATATATCAAAACTACTCTTCATCATAAAAGACACTTAGTGATTAGTGTGTAAGCTCAGCTTTTGGAAGAAATAATACAAACTTTGCTTTAATTTTTCATACATTGAATCATCTCACATCACCAAATAGCTCTGTTTTCTAAAGCATTTAGGTACGGCTGATAAGAGTTCTGGTTCCCATGGCTTACACATGCAAGTCAAGCTCAGAGGACGATTTTTCTGATGAAAGCCCTTATTTTTCTTCTAGCCATTTCAATACCAGTGCCTTGCACACAGCAGGCATTTAATTAATGACAGGTAAAGAAGAGATGCCTGTATGTTTAGTAAATAGTTGTTATTGAAGGGATATACTTTAAGTTATAAAATATAAATGGTAGTCATCATTACAGAAAATAGAACTTAAATGGAAAACAATTTCACTTTTGTGAAATGCAAAAGAAAATGAACAAAGTCTGGGTCACATTTAGATTATGTATTCTATAAGAGGATCGAATAGATATAAACCATGTTAAGCTTCTGAGAAATTGGTAGAACTTATAGAAGTGGCATATGTTGGTGTATGTATTTGTATGCGTGTGTCTATATATATAGATAGATAAATAGATAGATAGGTCTAAATATATATATACATATATAGATATATACATGCTCACATAAATTAATCTATCGAGACATTTTCAGTACTACCTCATAGTGAGATATCACTCATTTTCATTTTCTTTAAAGCAATGTCATATTTTATAAGTGGAGTTAGAATAACATTTTCTTCAGCTCTGATAATAACTATAAGTAACTACATGTAAATTATTTGTGAAAGACTGAACAAGAAATGAGGTGATATCATACCTGGCAGAGTGTATTATGCTAGTCTAGTAAGTACTGACATTAGGTGGAAAATAAAACATTGACACCTTTAATTTTTTTATTACTTATTTATTTTTATGACTATGTTAGAGGTCTTTCAATTCACTTAAATACTCAACAAAAATAGAATTATGTATGAGAGACTACCACATGCCTTTGTTTGCATGAATCAAGTTTTGATGACTATTAAATTCCTTCTTTCTCTTTGTTTCAGAAGATACTGGACAACTCAGAAGATATTGTTTTAGAAGATACTCAGTAACTGAATAAACTTTTGACATATGTGTGTATATATATATATATATATATATATATATGCACATCTATAACTCAGTATCTATAGCTTCATGTGTATGAATATATGTATAAAACTTACCAAAAAGGATCATTTATGTTTTCAACTTAAAAACAAAATGTGTGGCTAGTGACTCAAAAGCTCGGTTGTATAGAGACTGTACTAAAAAGTTTATCACATGGAGATGTCACTAGACTTTCATATAGTTGACTGCCATTTGAGTCCCAGACCTGGAGATTTAAAACTCACATCGGGTACATATAAGTGTGTGCCCAAGATCCCGAGAGGAGAATGGAGGAGAAGGGATTGCAGCATGGCCATTCCTCCCGGGGAGCGATTTCTACCTTTCTGTCTCTCTGTCGCTTTGCAAGCACAAGCACCCTATAGCAAAAATCTCCCTTAAAAAAATGTTTATCACATCAATAACATATTTAAAATATATATAAACACCTCTTTCCTTTCTCTTGATTTTTCTGTCTCTTCTAGTCTCTTTTTCACAGTGTTCAAATCTAAAGATTTAAGGATTTAAAAGCATAAATTATTTGGTGATGATTTATTCACTTTCATGAGATCCATCTATCAAAGACAGATTTTTTTTTTCTTTTTTTTGCCCAAAAGGTAAGTGGGAATTGGGGAAGGAATCCAGTGCTCTTTGGAAATTTCTAGACCATAATAAAGGAGTGCTTTGTAGATCACATTCCTTCATGTATATTATATTACTCATTTCTAGCTGCAGATAGTTTTCTTTTATATAATGCAAGCACATAGATTATATACAGAAAATAAAATAATAAATATTTATTTATAGATTACACATAAATTTGATTCACTTAGACTTGTGTTATTCCAGATTTGGAAACTGTGAATAAGAATTAATCTTGGGTGCTAGCCACTATTTAGAACTTGACTAT
>NW_006159462.1:2932857-2938873 GCF_000334495.1 Tupaia belangeri chinensis
TATATGAAAGAAAGTGGCTTCAAGGTCCTCTAGTTTATTACACTTAAAAATGCAGAGGCTAATGCTCTTGTATTTTAATATGTCAACCAAGCAAAATGAAACATCATACCTCTTTCTCAAGGGGTTCTATATGATGTAGAAGAAAAAACATTTCTTTTATGTAAAATATGTAATGGCAGAATTAGTGAATCAATTAAACCCAAGGAACCAATAGGTACTATTTCATAAGCATTAATGTATTTATAATTAAAAACATTTGCAGATACTACATGCTCTACAAGTTACGCACCCTGAAGGAAGTTAAGTGTATGTGTTTGACTTATCTTTCCATATATATATTATGGAAAGATATGTGTGTGTGTGTGTGTGTGTGTGTGTGTGTATACATACACCATCTAAAATTATATTTAATTAAATTGAATATATATAGGCACTAAAAGTATGGATGCATGTATATTCACATATATATGTATATATAAATATGTGTGTGTGATCAGTATACCCATGTACTTCTTCAAAAAAATAAAAATGGAAATAGCTATCTTTCTGGAAATTCATCTCATATGAAAGCAATAGTTCAAAAATAAATAAAATGGACTCATTAGTACAGACTGAAATTTAAAGCAATTCACATATTTAAAAGTTAGATTAAAGTGTGACTTAAACATAGATGTTACCACTTTTAAAGACGAAAATCACCATGAGTGTAGGTTTAGCTAGTCAATCTAATACAGGGTTTTAATGTATGTGGGTTTATAAATTTCAGAAAATGACCAAATTATTCCACTTATATCATTAACTTGACCCCTTCCAAGATTTGACCTTCCTAATGGATTTGTTTTCATAAGATGTGACATTGTCAACAGCTGTGCTATTCTTTCTTGAAATTGACTTTTTCTTTTTCTTTTCCTTTTTCTTTTTAAGGATGAAAATAGACTGGTTGTATATTCTTTGGTAATAGTGGAGGAAGGGAAGGATTCACAATGAAAAAATAATGTAAGTTTCTATCAGAACAAGTCATTCTGAAACTCGGAGAAGATACTGAAACATTGCAAATATTTGTGTTCAGTTAAAGAAATTGTGTCAAGTGTCAGCCAGTGTCATGGGCGAAGACAGCTGGATCCCAAATGACTGACTGCATGGTGTAAGTCCTGGTCCCAGGAGCTTGAAAAACACATGCGTGTGTGTGCATTCCTATCTAACATCCAGAAAGAAGAGAGAAATGGAGGAGCAGGGGTTTTAGAGTCATCTCTAAAGAGAAAGCATCTCTCCCACACACACTCTCACTCTGCCTGCCTGCCTGTTTCTGTCTAGTGAGTGACTATTCAAATGGAGCATCAACACATTTGACTGTTCTGATTTTTCAGACCCCTGACCTTGGGGTTGACACCATTATATGGCCAATGGCAATTACAACATGTTTACTCTGGTTAGTAAGGCTCTCTCTAGGTTTTTAATTGTGAAAAGTAACATAAATCAGGATTAAATTAAACCATTTCAAAGGCAAAAAAAATTCTCTTAAGTTTTATACAGGACACAATAAGTTGCAGGCATATTGCAAATACACTATATATACATGCAGCATATATACACACACATCACACACATATGTATATTTTAAATTTTAATATGCTATAGGATGTGTGAACTCATGGGAGAGAGAGAGAGAAGAGAGAGAGAGATACTCTCCCCTGACGGAAGGAGATGGCCATGCTGAAATCCCTCCTCCTCTACCCTTCTCTCAGGATTTTGGGCATGCACTCACATGCACCCAGTGTGTTTTCAAACTGCTGAGTCTGGGACTGGAACCGCCTACAGAGCCATGTGGGATCCAGCTGCCTAAACCGCTACACTACCAACTTGCCCAATAGATTATATTTAATGCAGCAATTAATTACTTTGTTTTCATCTGAATTCTGGTTTTCATTCAGAATTCTCTTAATGGTAAAAAGCAATACTGAATTTATAGGTGAAGTATAAAAGGGGAAAACAATATTTAATAGTCATGGTTTCTACCCCCACTGAATTCAGGGTCAGAATTCAGGGTCACATTTTAGGTATAGAAGTAGTTACATTGAAATGTTCTTTTCTACCCTGGCTCCACAAAGCATCTTGGCTTATCATTCAAGAAAGTTATTCAGACAAGTAATACATTGTAGCACAGTACTAAAAGCCCATATGAAAGCTACTCCTACTTTCAATTAGACTTTTAATACATTATCTGATTATTGCCTCTCATAGTTCCACCATTGTCCAATAGTCCAAGCACACTATTTTTTTTTTTTTTTTATGAGAAGTAGAGGCATTTGGAGAAGGAAAAAAAAATCAGACAACTGTTTCTTGTGTCTCTGGATAACTGTTACCTTTCTCCTTTTCAACTTTAAAAGAAAGCCCCATCTATTATTGCTCAGGGCAGTTGTATAAAGCTCGGGCTGTCAGAACCTTTTCAACCTGAGTAGATTTGGAATTATTTAAAAATCATTATTGCATCTCACATTATTGCATCTCACTAAACGTGGGATTGCTGTTAATAATAGAATATGCCCAGTGTCCTTATGCAGCATAACTGACCCAGGGGACATGTATCTAGACTCATTTTTGTACATACACACATAAACATAGATTTTTTTCTTTCTTTCTTTTTTTTTTTTTTTTTTTTTTTTAGAGTGTTTTTTTGCTATGGGGAGAGAGTGCACTCTCTAGAGACAGAGCAACAGAAAGCAAGCCCCTCCAGTGGGGATGGCCATGCCACAATCCCTTTTCCTCCATTCTCCTCTCAGGATCCTGGGCACGCACGCACATGCACCCGGCGTGAGTTTAAGCCACCGGGTCTGGAGCTAGAACCGCAGTCAACTACATGGGAGTCCAGCAACATAGCCATCACGCTAACTGCTGGTCCCTAAACATAGATTTTACATGAGCGTTCTAAATGGTTTACTCTGACTTAAGAGAACAACTTAGAAAAATATTTTGATGAGGAGTGTAATATTGGTAGTCTGACATAATAACAATCATCAGATTATCTGGCCTTAGATAGATTAATTTGAAATTCATATTTCAAATCAAATTCTAAAAACAATATTCCCTTAAAACAGGGGGACTTCAGACGTTGCTTCATTGTTCTACTTCATTTTACTATGTAATATGCTGTGGTAATGTAATTCCTGAGTATTAGGAGAGAAGTTCTGCTTGAATAGTCTAACAAAATTATGCACGCCAAACCACTGTAACATCAGCAACATTTAGGTCTTGTAAAAACGTACCTTTCTCACTCAGTGAAGATCCATAAAGTTAACTAAAATCAATACTTTGAAAATATGTTTTCCAGTTCATAGTTTAAATGACTGGACTTGCTTCTCTTACCAGATAAATGTGTAATTTTTCATCTAGTAATACTAGTGTAATTTTCAATTAGAACTACAATTAAAATGCATTTTGGCTCTAGCCATAAGCATTGGTTTCCTCTAGCTGCCTTCTAAGTTGATTTAGATTTTCCTTAGCAACCAATGCACAGCCTTCTCCACCCCTTTATTTCTTTGAATGTTTATTACCTGTTGAAAGCTTCTTGGCTTGCAAAAGTAGCAGACAGGAAAGGAATAAACTTACAACCTAAATGCCTGATATTTAATCAATAAGCAAAGGATTTTCTCCTTTAGGAATTCATTGCCCTGTGAACTCTGCCTCTCCTCTGTTAGAAAAAGAAATAAAAATACTCTGTTGTCTAACAAAATGTCTAAGTTGTCTAAGTCACTTCAACACACAAAAGATAATACGAGCCACACTCTTATTTACTTTTTTTTTTTACTATATATTATTTCTCTAGTACCTTTCGTTATACTTGTTAATCCACTTAAATTATATAAAGATGATAAGGCTTATGAGCTTGAATTCATACTTCTAATTCCGAAGTTTCTCAGAGGTATATATTCTACATATTCATTATATTGGTTTTCTTGGGGATAGAAAATCTACTTTCCTAGTGAGCCAATCTAATTTCCGGAATGAGATAAACATTGTTTAGAGTAAAGACGAAAAATAGGTGGCAGAACATTTTTGGTAATACCCAGGGGTGATACTAAAATTTAAAACTATCAGTATGCACAGGCACTGCTGATCAAAGTCAGAACCGGCCAGCAGGTGGTGTAGCGATTAAGTTGCTGATCACACATGGCCGAATCTGCTGTTCCAGTCGCAGACCCAGGGGCTGGAAAAACACTTGGGGTGCATGTACATGTATGTGTGCTTGCCTAGACTCCTGAGAAGAGAACGGAGGAGTAGGGTTATGGGGTGGCTATGCCCACTGGGTGGTGATTTCTCACTTTCCCTCTTTCTCTCCCTGTCTCTTTTTGGCAAGTACACATGCCCTATGACAAAAATCTTAAATAATAATAGTAATAATAATAATCAGAACCAATGCTGGGTGTATTATGGGAACTGAATACTAGAGACGCTGGTAGGTCACGTGCTACCCTTTCAATGCTACAGGGCAATAGTTCCCAGGGTGTCCTATGAGAGAAGGTTAGGGCATCAAGACACTTATGGGACTTGGGTGAAGCTTATCAATACGAATTGAAGTGTTCTCACTTTTTTTTTTGAGAGAGAGATTTTTTTCCTATAGGGCACGTGTGCTTGCCAGAAAGACAGAGAGAGACAGAGAGACAGAAAGTGAGAAATCACCCCTCAGGGAAGATGGGCACACCACAATCCCTTCTCATCCATTCTCCTCCTGGGATCTTGGGCATGCACGCACACACGCCCCGTGTGAGTTTAAGCCACCAGGTCTCCGGACTACATGGGAGTCCAGCAACATAGCCATTACACCAACTGCTGGTCCTGGAATTGGAGTGTTCTGGCTGGGTTGAACATCATTCCCAATAGTGCCACTTCTGGTAACTATCAGATGTAACCAGCAAAGCACTGGTGTGATCTCATGGCTCCAAAACTGGTGCTGATCCTTATTCTAAAGAGCTATAACAATGTTCTCTCCAAAGTCAGCAAAACCTGAATAAATTGGCAGCTTCCTCAGGTGGTGGTTTTGAAAGCCTACACTCACTTGGTATAAGTTCTGGTATGTTTATTTATAAACGTCTTATTACTTTAAATTATCGCCTCATGTATAAAAAAGTTGAGTGCCTTTGATGTGTTTATAATTTTAAGGTAAATATACATGGAGCACTTGAAAGAATGATGCAAGAAAGCAGGCATGTTTCAATCTTAGGATTTTGTGATTTTTATGCTTCTAAATGCTATCACAAATGCTAAATGAGAAATACACACACACATTCAGTTAAGAAGTCCATAAAAGTAGGTGGCTTGAATAGGTTCTTAATTATTACTCATCACTGTATCTCTTAGTTTCTGCTAGTTGAGGCAGAAAATATAACCCAAACTGGATCAACGTAAAGGAACTCTTCTGTTTCAAACAACTATAAATCTGAGAAAACCTCTGACTTTAGGTGGAGTTTAACTAGGACTCAAATGATATCCTGAGAGCACAATTTCCCCCCTGGAATACACTTCCTCTAGGCAGATATAACTAACCTCTATGTAAATATAACATTTTGAATGGCAAAATGGCTGCTATGTATCTAGTGCCACTGAGTAAGTCAGGGGAAAACACCGAGTCCACTTTCTTGACAGCTCAACCCAATGTCTTCAAACAGGACTTTGTTGATCAAACTTCCTGTCCCTCTATGACTTGGTAGATGAAATACCTGGATTGGTTTGGGTCTATGTCAGTCTCTCAGACTTTAATGTGTGTTACAAATTACCTGGAGATCTTGTCAAAATACAGATATGAATTTACTAGGTCTGAGACAGGATGTGAGCTTCAGCATTTCTAATAAGCTCTCAGTTTGAGTAGCAAGGATGTAAGACAACTTAGGCTTTGAATCTAGGGCACAATGAGTTTCACTTGAGTTAGATGAAATAAAAGTAAGGGATTTTATTTTTCCTCAGAAAAAATTAAGGGCTATTACTAAAAGGAAAGGATTAGAATGAATATATATATATATAT
>NW_006159462.1:2939207-2954207 GCF_000334495.1 Tupaia belangeri chinensis
TACATATATATTTACACACATATACATATATATGTATATATGTATATATATGTGTATATATATATATATATATGTATATTTAAATATATACACACATATATATTTCCATTTTGGGCATGTTATCTGTCCAAAAGTGGCATCATTTTGTAAGGAGAGCACCTGACAGGACCACGGGTCACATCTGAGCAGTCTATTATGCCACTCAGTGCTTCCTTTGGTTTGAATAATCCTTGAAAGAGTTTATCTTTATCTCTACTTCTCATGTAACTGTTTGGACAAAATCAAGCCATGCTATTTTCTTTGCCCTACAAAAGCCACACTATGAGGAAGTACTGTCACGGTCACAATATTGTTGAAGAGTCTGTTAGAAGAACCTGGCAAATCATTGCTGGTGCAAAAGGCAGGGATACCCCCATGACAGGTGCCATGGTCCACTATTTGAGATCCAATGGATACCATTTCCTTGGTTCACAATGAACATACAGGATACCTTTAGAAAGTTCATGATAAAAGCCCTGTGGCTAGCTCCCATGAGAACGCTCCTGAAGGGTTATCTGTACTGGAAAAGCCAGCCCAGCTCTTCAGTTGTCACAATGATGACAAAGGTAGCATCAGATATTTTTTTTGAATGCCGGTACTTACTCTCCTGTGTCAAATATCAAAAAGTACCTAATTGGGTAGTAATTGTTTTCACTGGCATACATATCAGAAAAGCAAATAAGCAACAAAAGTATCCTCCTTATCTTCCAGAAAAGCTGAGTATCACCATGAACAAGAAAGACTTGCTTTCTTTCAAATGAGGTGTACAAAAAGAATTGGAGGGAAAATGCACCTTTTCTAGTACCATAACTAGCCCTAGGTCAAATTTCTGTTGTAAATATTAAATAAACGGCTATCAATTTCATTGTTGTTTGAATTCTGCCTCACCAGGCATGTATCTAGTTTGTCCAGGTTACAGGTTGGAGTCAAAGAAAGCATGAGTTTGCTTTCCATATTCTTTGTAAGGCAAAGAAAGGCTGTGAGTTCATTTTCCTCCATAAACTAAAGGCGTCTATCTTACAACCTAGCAAGTGGATTTTATACGTGTTTTATGAGATTATTAAGGCTAAAACACCAAAACATGCCTTTTTTCCTACATCTAAATAAGACCGAACTAATGTAATAAAAAAAGATTCACAAGATTCTAATAAAAACTAGAATCTAGTGCAAAGTTCGCTTACTCTCAAAAGGATGTAAATCTAACACCAAGAAGCCTTGCATGAACAAGACTGCATATGCACCAAGACTACGACACAGTCAATGTGGTCACTGTGTGATACTTATCTGTAATTCTTCTGTTCATTTATACATAGTTTTAAATGTATTCCTTTCATGTGCAAGAGAGATAGAGATAGCAGCCTCAATCGGATCTTGATCCTGTGACCCACACCCCAGCTTCAGCCAGCCCTGTATCATGGGCACATGGGCCCGGCATACTCAGTGAGGTTGTCAGAAACAAGCTGAGAACCTTCCCAAGTCGACTGGCCTCACAGAGAGCTGTGTTTTCCTACTGTGCCACTGTCCTGCCCCTATTCATTTATTTTTAATACCATTCACTGATTATCCAACCTGTGTCAAGTGCCATGTTGGATGCTACAGCCTGAGAAGGGCTCTAATAAAGCCATTTCCTAAGTTGTGCTTTGGAAAGAGGAAAGAAGGAAAGAAAATATGGAGGGAGGGAGAGAGGGAACAGAAAAAAGCAAGTGGCCAATCATTCTGAAGGGTGGTGAATATGACAAATTTAGAATGTCTTTAATGGTGCCAATCACATAGTAGGTGTTCGATAACTTAGTTGCTCTCTCTCTCTCTCTCTCTCTCTCTCTCTCTCTCTCACACACACACACACACACACACACACACTCACATAAGAAGGTGGGGGTGGGCAGAGAGTGTAAACAATTTCCAAGGTCTCTCAGACTCTAGGATTCTAACAGTTCAATCTTCTCTGGAATGGTCTGGAATAACCTCGCTGGTTTTGAGACTCACATTTTGGTCTCTTCTTCCCTTTCCCTCTTCCTGCCCTCATTTTCCATCTTCCTCCCTTCTTCAATTTGTCTTTTCTTTAAATTTTTTCCCATTATTATTTAGGCTATTCATGCTGTAGCCATTATACTGGAAATTCTAAGGAAAATGAAGCAATTCACAATAAAGCCATCATTTCAAGATGCTCTTATAATCCAAATATAAAATGACTAGTGACTAAACCCTCTTAACATTAATAGATAAAGGGACAGGGTGAGCTAATGTTAATTTCACTCTTTTAACAGATATATATCCAGTGTAAGAGGGGTCTTTAAAAAGCTTATGGAAAAGGTGTATTATGAAAAACATGCAGTTTTCAAAATCTTCTGCGACGAAAGAAACTCGTACTTTAATTCCATTTTTCCACACTTTTTGAAGTCTCCATGTAGAATAAAAGACACATCACTCTTTTTAGGATGGGCTTTTGTTGTTGTTTAAGGGAGTGAGTCAGTTTCAATTGCATGTGGAGCTAATTAATACTAGATTTCTTTCTTCTGCTAAGCTTAGATAGTCAAGAAGGATGACGGTCTGAGTAGGAAAGTAGAAGAATGCCTTGCTGGCTTCAGCCATGCGTTTGGCTATACATTAGGGATGGGGCTGCTCCTCTACTATCCCTGCAACAAGAAAGAGGGGTAGTGATTCTTGCAGGAAAGTGACTTCCATTTCCAAGCTCAGAACAGCATTTGGTGCAGGAGGCTGGAGCTGAGAGAGCCACAGTTTTGTATGATTCTACCTGAGACTTATGTTTTGACTGGAACAAGTTAATTTAGTCTTCCCTTTTTTCTATTTATATCATTTTTAGAAAAGGGAGGTATGATCTCTGCACTGCCATTTATGGTGACGCTAAAAGGATAATAATATAAATTAAAGAGTGAAATGTACATGAAAGTAAACATCATGTTAGAGAATCAGAGGATCTTACAGAGGATTTAACTGTCAGACATGAACTAGTTAAAATGGCAAAGACAAATATTATCAAGCAAAATCATGATGGGGTCATTAGGCTGTCAATTGGCCTGTAAGTTATTTTCCGTATTATCCTCTAGGAGAAATTTGGTTAACTATGTAACGTTCTTCAGGTTTTTACCAAGTTTGTTTATAAAGCAGATCACTGGTAGAACTGAAATTTATTTTAATAGTGAAAACGTTATATTTAAAGAGCACAGTTTTTCCTCATTAGCCACAGGGGACATTTTGTACCCTGTTTACGTTATTATTAGCACTTTGCAGCTAACAAGCAACTTTTAAACACTACTCCGGCAACAGCTGTAAAACTAAACCTTCCAGCCGTTCGTCCCTTCTGCTGAATGTCCAGGATTGCAGTGTTATGACATGTAAGAACATCACCCTAACTTCCTTTAAACTGAGAAAGCTCAGGAACTGTAGAAAAAGAATCGAATCCACAAGAATCCACAAGAATCCTCTCCCCACCGTACACAATATCTCACACTCTGATTAGAGCCCCAGAGCACACGGGCCAGAGAGAGCCACAGCTGTTTTCTGTCTTTTCATTCCCTTCTCCTATTAATGTTATTTCAATTGTGTTATGGGTTGCACTTTAGATCTAAAAAGAAACATTTAGTTTTATTTGAATGTTTAAATGATTAATGACCCTCTAGTGCAGTTGTCTTCCATAATTGCCACAGAGTAAGATGCAATTTACTTTAAAAATCCAGACCTCTGTGTACTATGGAGAACTAAGGATTGAAACTGGCCGCTCTGTTGAAATTCATTTTTTTTAAATGCATTCATTTCCTAGTCATCTATGTGGGTGTTTTCTTAGGTTTTTGTTTACATTAAGTCAAACAAATGTCTAAAAATTTATATTCTGGAAAAATCAAGGGACTGCCACAGCGTTTGTTGGTGCAGGGCTGGGTGTGTGCTGGAGAAGCAGAAGATGCAAGGAGAGAGAAGATGCAGGAGATGCAGCAACAGCAGACTGATGGCAGGGCCGAGTCTCTATGTTCTTCAAAAGAAAGACATTCTTGCATTTCAGCCGAGAGCAGCACACAGCTGTACACCGAAGGGGAAGGAAGTAGTTATGTGCTCCTATCGTGTAATCAGGAAAAGGTGCCTGTAAGTCATAACAGGACCCTGTGAGTCTTACATTCTTCTCTTTCATATAGTTAAAATCCTCCTGTCCCAGTGAGAGTCAGAACAGCCGCCTACGTAAAACACGTAACTCCCCAAAATATAGATGTTTACATTTGTATAATGGAAAAAGAAATGGTGTTTGCTTTCCAGAATTTGAGCAATAAATCTTAGAATAAGTTTATAATGTTCTCTTTCTTTCCTCGAAAATGCAATATACATTAAAGAATAAAGATTCTAGGGCATTATTGCTGAGGACGTCTGGGAGAACATACGAAGCAACGGCTCAGAGGATAAAAGCTGCCGGTATTAAACCACAGTGCCTACGAGTTACCTAGATAGTACTGTCAGTTTGTTGTGTTTTCTTTTTAAGTCTTCTGGCTAAAATGTTTTCTGACTTTTGTCTTGACCAATTTTGGGCCACACTGAATGTTAAATAAACTATTATTTAATCAAATACAGGCATATTAGTCTCACTCCTGCTGACAAGTTCAATTAGAATATTTTTGCTTTGTTAAAAAAAAAAAAAAAAAAAAGCCCCCCCGATCAAACTCACTCGTACAAGTTCAATTAAAAATTTTTTTGTTTTTTTAAAAAAAAAAAAAAAAAAGCCCTCCTGATCTTTAAACTGTTAAGGCCTCTGAACAACATCTGGTAACAATTTTTGATATATCCAACCATCAAACTTCTATCTCCATGAAGTGGTTTATCCAAGATTTGTTTTAATTAGGCTGCCTTTCTAACTTCACATGGCTTTCAAAAGGCAGAATCACTCAGATGTTTTAAGCTGTAAACTGACTGAAAGGTTCTGAGGCTGTAATCAGAGCTTTGCCAAGGTGAACTATTTCTGTTTATTAGCTAGATAGCTAGGTTAATTCAGTTGTCTCTTAAACAAGGGCAGCAAAGTACTTCTAAGTTTAGCGCATAGGTTTTTAATTTTATAAAAGCATATAGCTGCTCTTTAACACTTTACTTGTCTTGCTGGGGCTCACACAAAGCAGTTTGGGGCCAACCTTTCCATAGAAGCTGGCCTTCAAAATGTGTATGTTCTATGTTTGGCCAGCCCCCTGTTCAGTTCTGTAAGTATTTCGTTTAAATTAAATCCGAGTGAGAGAAAAAGATCACTAGGAAGACGTGATGGGACAGAACAGCATACGTTTGAACAAAGAGTATAAAAATAAACCTATTTGTAGATTCCTTTTAATGAAGCGTCTTCCCTCCATCAGTCGTAGCATCCTGTAAGATGCTGTTTTAGTCAGAAATTACGCCTACCTTGGGTGTTCGTTTTTTAATATATTTGCTTCTATATAAACCTTCGGGAATACAAAAATCTCCACTCATTTATGTGCATCATAGGCACAGATTAAAGGCAAAAAGTAATGTGGAAACTTAAACTATTTATTTTATGAGGTAACTATTTTAAAATCCACTGGGAAAATAATGAAAAATGGCCTCATTATCCCTCTTTTTTTGGTGAACCAGGCTTTATTCTACCAAGATAGGTCCAACTCTGTGTGTGTGTGTGCATGTGTATGTGCGTGTGTGTGTGTTTGTGCATGTGTGTGTGTATGTCTGAAGTGGATGGTAGCCCATGGCTTTTCTCCACAAGTATTTGATGTTACTCCCTTTGAAGACCAAACACAAATTTACTGCATTTTATTATTATAAAAATACTTCACAAATACAGAAATTTCTCACCATGATGCACAAAGTCTAAGCTGGGGCCCATAAGAGCCCTCACATCTTCAGTTTTGGGGGGAAGACTGCATAAAAACGATTGTATGAAGCTCATTATTCAGTCTACATGATGCAGCACATGTAGATATTTGGAAATACTTGGAGGATTGACTTCAAGTGTCTTATTTAGATTCACTGGTCTTACATAAACACTAAGTTTCTCTGAGTAGATGACACAGTGTGGGCGGCAACAAACATTTTTACCCATTGATTTTCTGAAGGAAAAATACATCTAATTTTCTATTTTTGTTGGCAGAAATGTGGGGGAAGAGTAAGTCTGAATTTTCACCTAAAACTGAAATTTTAGTGAGATTTATACTGTAGTTGAAAACTGACTACTACTTTTTAACCTTTTAATTTTATTTTTTCAGAGAGATTTTTGCTATAGGGCTCACCAAAGAGACAAAAAGTGAGAAACCATCCCCTGGGGGGATGGCCATGCCATAATCCCTTCTCCTCCATTCTCCTCTTGGGATCCTAAGCACACACCCATATGTGTCCAGCGTGAGTTTTAAGCCACCTGGTCTGGGACTTGAACTGTGATCGACTATGCGGGAATCCACTGGCACCACCATTATCCCATCGGCTGCTCCTGAAAATTGACTACTTCTATATACAGCAAGAATGAGTGGACTTTACTAATATATACATAATGTACAAAAGGACTTTTTTCTTTTTGTAAATAAGAATTATGTTCATGGCGAACACAGGACTGTATCTGGGCAGCAGGGGTGTGTGTGTGTGTGTGTGTGTGTGTGTGTGTGTGTGTGTGTTTGTGCACACGCACGTTCTTGTGTATTTGCTAGGGCGTTGGGGGGGGGGATACTACGCAATGTACCACAAATGGAAAACCTGAGTCATTTTTTTAACATTTCAACACTGGATGGTTTCACATAAAAACTCATGCTTTTCCTAGATTTTATTGACAGTAGTAAAATGTAGCATTACTAGGCTTATCTCCTTGCATGGCGAGGCATGGCTGAGGGGGTTGTGACAGTCCTTTTAATAGTTTACTTGTCATGCACATTATCAGATTATTTTCCATTTTTGTGTTCTTTAAATGTTTTGCTTCTTTCTTTTTCCCCTTGATTCCCTCCCTTGTATGGTAATAACTTTGACTGGACTAATAGACAGTGTATTCACGCTGGGAAAACTCGTTTTGATTGCTATAATGATATACAATGATTAAATGTGAAAAAATAATAATAGTAATAATAATAATAATGGTAGTAATCATAAGAGAAGTTCTACTTGCCTTTGCATTGCAAACCTCTTAGTCTTAACATTTGTACGACTTGCTTGGCTTCCATGGGCATATAATTTTGCCACAATAACTTTCGAGTCCTTTTAGTTGTGCTAGGCATTCTATGTCTGCACTTCTTTGGTTTCTGGAGGTTCTGAAGACTGCCTGCCTGAGTTCAAATCCTGCTGCGAACACTAACTAGATAAGTGACCTGGAGCTAAATACTTTAACTCTTTTTTGATACCATTTTGGCATATGTGTAAAGGGGATGATGACAGTATCCCTAACAGGGTAATGTGAGGAGTAAAGGTGACAATTCAGTGCGTGGATAAGATAATAAATACTAGTTTCTTTTACAACCAGCTACTGCCAGATATTACCATTTAGATGATTATCCAAAACATATCTTCAGGTGCCTAATGAAGCTTGAAATAATTATTTCATTGTTTTCTTTTAACCCTTTGAAAACTTAGATCTATAATGTCTTGAATATATGAGGGAAATTTGAAAAGTTCGTGGAAAATTGAATTAAAATATTGGGTTTTTGGGAAAGTCATGATGTATTTTTCTAAGCAAAAAGGCATCATGACTTTCCCAATAACCTAATACATTTTGGTGCAAATTTTTTTTTAATTCATGCATAGATTTTTCATAATATATATTTTATAGGACCTTTCTGAAGACTCAGAAATCTAAAATATTCATCTTTCCTCAAACAATGAAAGTTCCCCAGATTTGGAGGACAATATAACTTAAAGCTCTCAGCCCTTTTTCATTTGGTCTAGTTTATTACTATTAACTATCTTACCTTCCTCACGCCTTTGCTCCATCCACACAAGAAAACATGCCATCTACATAGACTCTGTTCTGGTCATTTTTAATTTTTTCTAATGGATAACATGATTTCCTACCACATATCCAGTGCCCCACACGGTGCATGCAATAGAGCAAGCAACAAAAATATATTTTTGTTGAATGTATGAATGAATAAAGAGTAAATCTAATTGATTTAAGTTCTTCCTATTTATCTTTTTAGGTTCAGCTCAAATCAATTTTCCTGTTTCTCATCTAAGATACCTATGTTTCTCTTATATTCTCTCTATTCATTTTATTGATAATCCTAATATTTTACATTTTACCTTTCTGCGGTGTTTGTGAACATGGATATATCTCCCACTAAAGCTTTGATGTTGTTGTTGTTAAGAAGATTTTTGCTATAGAGGACTTGTGCTCACCAGACAGACAGAAAGTGAGAAATCACTCCCAGGGGGGGGATGGCCACGACACATCCCTTCTCCATTCTCCTCTCAGGATTTTGGGCATGCACACACATGTACCCAGTGTGAGTTTTAAGCCACCAGGTATGGAACTCAAACCGTGGTTAACTACATGGGAGTTCAGCATTGTAAACATTATACCATCTGCTGGTCCTGTGCTCTCTCTTTTTTTTTTCCTGACATTTTTCAAAATGCCTCGCAAATCCTCAGTTTTCAATTATTCAAGTGAATGATGCTTTGTCATCTTAAAAGTCAACAATTCCTTAAGGGAAAAATCTTTAATTCACAACCAGGTTCTTCTCATTTTTATTATTCTGTGTAACTACACCTCTTGAAATAGGCACAGACTTTAATGACTTTCTCTACCATGGCCTGTCAGTCATTAAGTCCTGTTATTCTTTCTAGCATCAGTGTTTTCCTTCCACTAAGGATAACTCTCTGCTCTTGCATCTTTGCTTCGATCAAAAGTACCATATTAGGCCAGCCCATGGACGGTGGTTAAGAGAGCTGGATCCCATATGGTCAACTGTGTGGTACAAGTCCCTGATCTGGAGCTTGAAAAACATCCTGCATGCATGTGTACCCCCAAATCAAATGTGGGAGAAATGGAGGAAAAGGGATTTCAGCAAAACTATTCCCCCATGGGGCGGGGTTATGGGGGTGCTTTCTCATTCTCTCTGTCTCTGACAGCACACAGGCCTCTGATAAGTTTTTAAAAAACAGAATACCATTTCTAGGTGACACTTCTGGAGACAATTACATCGGTTCTTTGTTTATAACTTCCATCTTTTCACAACTCAGTGGGAAAATTCCCAAACCCTTTGTTCCACATTCAGGAGCCTTGATACAAGTTAGATTCACAGCCCGGTGTAGGATCCCAGACATTATGAAGTTTAAGTACAATAATGTGGTTTCCAGGATTTCTATAAAAGCTTCAGGTAACTTGCTTTATTTCTGCCATGCTGTCCAAACCTCCCTCATCAGATAAGAAAACATTTTATCCACTCTTCATTCTTATCCTTTTCTGTAACACCCTAAAATCTCCCTTCCCAACTCTTAATCATACCCTTTGAATTACATTCTTCTTTAAGTTGGCCTAAAGAGGTTGTAACTGAATTACACCAAAACTCCTTCTTCACCAGAGGAAACAAAAAAGAGCCAATGAGGTAAAAGAAGTGTCCATTATTATTGTATAAGTCTGTGAATTTTCAGAGGCAAGAAACATGACATTTAATTGCTCAGCAAAAGTTTGTTCACTAAAGTGGGAAGAATTAAATAGCTCAATTTTTGAAATTAAGAAAAGGAGGCACACTAATTTAACTTGAAGTCCATTTTCTTTCAAAACATTGCATTAATGAATGGTTAAAATGATGTAATGTGAGATGGATTAATGAGAGAAAAATGACTAATGTAATGCCTTATTACTGCTCTGTCATTACAAATAGAAGAAACTCACCTATAAATATCAACACATAATGGTTTCCATATGAAACTTATGTCATTAACCATAATTTCATACACAGATACATTTATAAAAGGATAGATATGATGAATATATTTATCATGAAGGTTTCCCGTTAAGTAACTTTAACTTTTCCCCGTGAACTTCTTTTTTTCTCCCAAACATTGATCAATTTTTAATTCTGAGTTTGATAAAAAGTACTGTGAAATGCAACATTTTGTTTTCCACACGTTAAAGAGTTTGCGGTAAGGCGGCATGAGTGTATGGATTATAGTTTGTTTTGATTTTGCCAAGTGTTTCCTTATAGAGTTCATTTGAAAGGTACGGATGTGTTTAGTGAATGTTTAAAACACTCACTTAAGTGTTTTTGAACTATTTTAGAGATAACATTTACATAAAAAGGACTGTACTGTGTATAAATTACCCTTATATATTTACTACTCTTTGCTTCCGCCACAAGAAAAGATTTTCTTTCCTAGAGACTAAAAAACGCTGCCTCTCTCGACCTCACACTTTTCACCTGCACCAGCTGCTTCCAATTACCTGCTTCCACCTGCAGGACCTCCTTGAGTTGTATTGAGATTGGTTCCTGTTTCAAAAACAACCACAAAAGTGACCTGGGCCTGAGGCAGAAGGCTGCCTTAGTTAGAACCAAGAATCTTGCATCAATTTAGTTTCTTGCTTGTTTTTCCTTCTCTGAAATTCTTGGTTCCTCACTCTTCCCATACTTTCTAATCAGTTATTTTTTTTCAGTCCCTGATATGTTCATCCCTGTAGTGTTAGTCCCACATGCTTTTTCTCTTTATCCGTGGCTATTCTAGAATCCTTGAATGTTAGACTAACAAAGATTGTAGGTATGATCGCAAACCCAGAAAAGTTATAAGAATTATAAAATTCCCATGCTGACAAAAACAGAATTGTAGGACCTTATTCAATGCCAGTTTATAGGTGAATTTTATACAGTTCAACCTAGTGAAATGTGTTTTCTAAGGTTGCCAATTTTGACTTCCTTCTGCTTTGCTCTGATGCCTTTCTATGTTTCAAATTCAGTCTTCTTAACAGCCTTCAGTGCTTAGCCTTGCTCCGATATTATACTATTTAGGATGGAAATTTCTTGATCTACAATAGTGTTTCTCAAAGTGTCATCCACATACTGTCCTCATCAGAGTTACCCAGGAGTACTTGTTTAAAACTGTACTTTCTTTGGTCTCACTCCAAGCCCACTGAGTCAGAATCACTACTTGTATTCCAGCAATTCATGTTTTTTTGTTTGTTTGTTTTGTTTTTAATTTTATTTTTATCAAGGTTTCCTAGAGTGATTCTCGGGCATATGCAAGTTGGAGAATCACTTCTGATCTTTTAGGTCCAGCTAGACCATGATTTTCTGAGTTCTACTCCAAATTCCCTACCTAAGCTATTCACTAAACTTTTGGCCCATTCTTGCTCCCAAGAATCTAAGTCCTGTGATTAAAACATGAAACAAAATGGAGATCTATTATTGAACATACTTATAAACAATGAAATTTCATAAGAATACTGTTTAGCAAATGAGACAGAGTCTCCCTTCATGTGCTGATCTTCAATGCTTTGATTTCTTTTTTACTAATCCTACAAAACAAACAAAAAACAAGTGCCTCCTTTATGCCATATTAGAAGCTCATAGGCTAGTGAACTTCTGAGTTCACAGAAAAACTAAAATGATAAAAAAAAATGCTAAAAGCAATAAAACATTATGCCCAGGTGTAAATATGAGCACAAATAGTTGTCAAACCTAGTTGGGGTTCCTACTGAATTTAAGTCTAGTTTAACATTATTTATAATCTTAAATAACCTCAGGTTTCTTTTCAGGGAAAAAAAAAATGAGAATAACTTTAGAAACAGTTTGATGTACTTAGAATGTCATATTTTTTATTCATATCAGAAGAAACATCAGTAACACTATGCGAAAAATAATTTAACAGTTTCAAAAAATATACAAGTATTTTAACTGTTAACTATCATGATTAAATACTTAGAAAAAAACAAAACTTATGTTCAGTGTCACCTACTATGAACTCACTGTACAGAGATCTGAGTCTATTCGTTTACTTTCATAATTGTTGTCAAAGTTAAAATGTTTTAAACCTTTGAAAACAGAAACGAAAATGTCTCAACTTTCTAAATCACATAAAAGAGAATACATTTTATGCTTGCTTTGCGAGCCTCTGATGTCTTTTTCCTTTCAAGTACGTATACTAAATTACTGACTTTGCCATGATGACTAAGATAAAAGGACCACGCAAAATACCGTTCACTCACCAGAGAAGATATATAGACTCATTATAATAAAGTGCAATTAATTCTCATTTATGTAAACGAAACAACAATACTGGTAAGAGCCTTCTTAGCCATGCTCCAAATCTTGGTTTAGGAAGAGTCTAAACAGAATGTGGGGTCACAGCATTTCATTAGTCTGTATTATTTTTTATACCAAACACAGTGTTCATATTGCTTTAGACACGTTCCTTATTCTCGTGATATTTGAGAAATGACAAAATTAGAGAAGAGGAATCTGATAAGGATATAGCATGGCACAAGAGCTATATGGATAATTGCCTTCACAAACGTAGTTCAGCTCTCATCTCTCCTAATTGGCCTCATTACCATAGTTTAAGAAAGACCAGCAGTCACTCAAGACCTGTTTTTTCTGTCCGAACAAGTGCTGACAGCCAAAATGGACAACATATGGAAAAGTGCCCTCTTTCCGGCTATTCTTCCGTGCTCTAGGTCTTTGGTACAAAACATAGATCAGAAAAAGGAGCCTCGACTCCATGCTGAAATTGGTGTCTCTACGTCAGGAACAGAATAATGCAATGAGATACTTCTCTTCCATCCCATAGCATATCACAGCTTTGGGAGCTTAGGTCACACACTTTGTCCTCTGTGAGAATTTTGACTGCTTGCTAAAATACCTTACAAGTCTACTTCTATTAGACAATTTTAGCTTGTAGACCTCTTTGCCATTAAAGAACTGTAATGGAATTTTAACCCTTTGATACTGCATGTTCTTAGTTTGTCCTCAATAATCAAAATGACTCCTGACATTCCTTCTTAGACTCCAATGTAAGGAACTCTCTGATTATCTTTTGAAAGTAAGTTTTAAATATTGATTTTTAAAAATTTGAAATAGACCTTGCTTTAAACATAATTGTGAATACAGGCTCATTCGCTATAGGAAAAACATAGAATATACATTAAAAAGAAAAAAGAAAAAGAAAACAAGTAGTGATGGCTTGAAATTCTTTTCTTATTCTGGAAGCCTCATCATACCATGAGGACAATCCAAAAAAGTTAGTAAAAAAGTGGAATTAAACTATGAGTTCATTTCGGTGCACAAACATTTTGAAATCCATGCATAGCATTTTCATGATATGCATTTCCACAAAAATATATTCTACCTTCTGATCACTTTAAAAAATAAATTTTGACCATTTGACTTAATAAAACATTGGAAAAGGTAATCATTTGATTCCATTAGTCATAATTTTTTTACAGTATGATTAATTTCACATATGCTAAAGCAAGATGCTTCAGTCAACTTTAAACAAATTAGCTGTGAAGAACTTCTATAGGTTCTTTTTTAGGCCCTTTTATTTCTATAATCACAAATTATTTTTCCTGATCACCTTTCCAGTTCTCTAAAGAAGATTTTTTGCTAGATTTTATTTTGCTTTTTGCACTGCGAAACTTATGATGCAATCTTAACGGCAACAAAATCAGGGAAATGGATTTTCTGCACTTTGCAGATTGGGGAAACTAACAGTCCATTCAGCGTGACTGAGAAATACCCTGAAGGCCAATATTTACTAAGCATGGCACACACACAGGAGCCTTGTTAAAAATCCACAACAAATCTCTCATTGCAAACAAATCCAGAGGCTTCAGAGCTTCTGCAACTGTCTGAGTAATGTTGATTCTGACAGGAGAAAGCTGCTTTCTTACTAATCCAGCAGCTAGCTAGAGGTTTGCTGGCCCCACACCAAGATTTCATGATTTCTTCTCTGTGTTCTTTGGTACATGTTCCTTTTGCAATGACGTACTAGAGAGGAAGACCATAAGCATAAGCTGAGGTTTACTTATCTGCCTAACATCCAGATGAGACTGGTAAACATCAACTAGCTGTTTAAGGAGATCAGTTAGTCCAATAAGGCATACATAATTAATGCTGGGTTCCCGTCAGACTGTTGGAAGAAAAAATAATAGTCAAAGAACATTCCCAAATAACAGGAAATACTTGGAGCTTCACACATAACATTTTGAAATGGACGGTGCCTCCCCTCAAAGATGCCAAAGTAATATGTGACTTTAAGAACACGCACACACACACATGCACATACTTGGAAGAGGGAAGAAAGTGAGGGCATTTCTTGTATGACAAAAGTGACAGTATACTGGAATGCGACACAACTGTGCAGAGCCGCTAGGCCGTGTGTCACAGAGAATTAGGAGAAAGGCTCTCAAGTTTTCTTACAAAAATCTGATTATAAATTTAGTGAGTTATTTCTGAAATCTATTTCTTGCACCCACCTATAAAGCTTGGGAAACATCTGTTCAAATTGTGATGCGGAGCCAGAAAGTGAATTCCAAACGCAATGAGATTAGATGATCAGTATTCAGAATCCCTCTGTGTCCACAGGAGCTGCTCAGAGTGGCACAGGCCCTCGCCAACCATCTTAAACGCTTTGAACATGCTTTTCATTCTTCACGCTATTTAACTTTCAAATGCCTTACATTCCATTTCCAAAAATTAGATAATACAATTAAGCGCCAATGATTTTGGGAGGACCACTTATACAAAATCACTTACTAATGTTCTGACTCTTTCAAAAAAAATAACTCTTAACCCTGAATGGGACATAACAGGACATATGTGTTCCTGTCTTAGCTCTCCGTTTTACAAGTCTGGATGCTCACGGCCTGGGAAGAGCTGTGTCAGGACCTTCTTTCTCCTCGGGAGTTATGAATTATAACTGTATCACCCTTGCCTCCCCAAACACCAAATATACATGAAAAAAAGCAGAGCAGTGAAAAGTGGTTGCACACACATGTGCCTCATTCTTGCCTCCCCCTCCATAAAAACAAATTAACAG
>NW_006159462.1:2956187-3063273 GCF_000334495.1 Tupaia belangeri chinensis
TTTGTTTTTTCTTGTTTGGGGGGGGGGGGGGGGGGGGAGAAGCCTTGTTTGATGCCACAAACTGAAACACAAAGGAACTTCAAGTACCATGGCCTTGGGATGCTTGGATAAGATTCAGATGCCTGTAAAATTAGGCAGTCACCTGACAAGTATTTATAGAAATGAGATGACATTAGTGGTGTTTTCCTGAGCACAGATGCAACATAAGAATTTATCATTTTAGTTGAGATTGAAGAAACTAATGTCTCTTTTACCTAAATCATTTCAAGAGCCTGACATATAAAATGTCGCATCACCATTAATAATGCGCTTGTTAGATCAACATGGAAAATAGATTTTTAATAATCCGAGGATAACATAAAACAAAACAAAGTCAATAAGGCTCAGCAAGTATTTGGAAAACAGTATTTATTAGTAATAACGTAACTTTACCTAACTTCTACCCCTAATTCCTGCACCTAAAGCTGGATATTGTCAAACCCGTTCAGGGTTAACTGGTAAAACACACAAAAATTCAAGCAAACGACAATTCTCCCCCCAAGTTTGAGCCCACTTTTCAATTTTGCTAATAGAAATATCTGCACGCCCATGACAGTGTGTCTGTGTGAGCATGTGTATGTTTGTGTGGGCATATGTAGGTATTTCAGTGCACCTGTCCTACACCTGCCTTCAGACAATTTATCATGTGCAGTAGATAAAGATGAAAGCTAGCTCAAATGTGAAACACATTGTTGGCTTGGCAGCCTGGGAAAGCCACATTAACTCTATCAACAATAACTTCTAGAGACAATTTAAATAGTTTTCAAAACACCTGCAAGGAGTCATGTATCGACTGCAGTGTCAATTATAAAAGATTGCCAGTTTTTAAAGGACCTACATTGTAAACAGACAATTGATTTGGATGAATTTGACTAGATAATACCTACGAATTGCTGTTTACATAGGGATCATTTTATTTTGGTGTAGGTGAATATATTGGGTTGTTGGAGAAGTCATGACACATTTTTGCATAGAAAAACATAGACCAACGCATCATGATTTTTCCAATAACCTAATATTTGGCCTTGCCCAACGTGCCACGCTTGAAGTCTTTGGATGACAGAAACCTTTACTTAAAAGAGAATTTATTCATTTGGCCATTAAACCAAGTTAAATTGAAATAGAGTATCCAATTCAGAGGTTTCTAACTCCTTTTTATTAGTATCAGCCTAGTTGCTTTCAAAAAGTAACTCAGTACTGCGGGCTTCCTCCCTAAGTCAGGAGTTCTATTATGGTATTCTAGAATCTATAGGCTTTGGGATCTACTTACCTACTTTTTAACCTCCCCATGCTCCATATTTCACAGCAAGCATAAGCACTTGTGCTGGCCTGAGCTATACCTCACAGCATGTCTTGCTGGGGCTGGTCAGTGTCTGCCACGCTAGTTATTCAATATTTTGAATATCACCCTGGATACAGTCATTCAACTTGGCTGGCCGAAGAAAATTCAAATAGTTTTCTAGTAATGTTTTAAATTATTCCACTGTACTACTGTACTTCCATGCTATGACTGTTTGTCTTTTAAGTTTTAAAAGTTTTTTGGCTTTTATGCAAAATAAGCTCCACTGTGTATAAGTTGTTTTGACATATTTAATTCCACAAGAGAATTTGAACCACTAGTTCTTTCATCAGCATTCACACTACTGCAATGATAGAATGCTCTATTACTTAATATTTTTTCTCAGAGCCCGAGATACCGATGCTTGATTAATTTCAATCTGACGTAGTCAACAGTGATATTATTATTACTATGTTTTGATGGGTTGAATTATTTGTAAATCCTGTAACATTCCTCATTAACTCTATTGGTTTGGAAGCTTGCTGAGTTAGATTTTATTATGCCATTTTCACATAATTCAGAAAATAAATCTTGAAATACAGACTACTTTCATTGAAGAGTTCTATATAAGAGTATAGAGATATCAAAGATCCTGCTTTACAAAATTTCTTTTGCTTTACAAAGATTGTTATAATTCATAAATGTAAATCATTCTTAACCCTAACATTTCACCTTGCAACTCTGTGCACTGAAATGATGTATTTATTCCCATTCCTCAAATTTTTCATCATAATTCATTATAATAATTCATTACTAGATTACTGTAGAGTTGTAAGTAGGGTTTCTAGAAACCTCAGGTTTTTTTCTGTTTAAGAACTCCTATAATATCTTGATCAAATTAAACACAATAATTTACTGCCCAAGTTCTTTTGTATTTTCAAAGGACTTGAGAACTATTCACAACTTAAGTAATGTAAAAGGTCTGACACATTACTTTTTTGTACTTTAGAGCACATAATATTCTTTAGTGTTCTCACTGCCCAGTTTTACAGTAACCTAATTTAAGTAGTAGCACTGCCTACTTCAGGATTAAAGTCCACGGGAGATGTGTACCTTTGAAAGATGTTTTATCCAGGTTACTTTAGAGGTGACAAGTAATGGGAGGTTCATGTTTTTTAATATTTGCTAGAATGCACTACCTAATAACAGAAGCTATAATTTGTTAGTGCATATGCAGATTTCTAATTTACATTATTTCTATGGTTCTCAAACTTTTTATACTGGTAAAACCTTTTTTTGCCTAACTTTGCACAGGTGCCCAGTATTTATAATTTAATACAAATGAAACTGCTAGAAAAGGAAGTCTGATGGAAATCTTGGGGCTGCAGTGGATTCATGCTATTAAGACAATTTTTAGGAATCTAGACCAAACAAAAATGCATTCAGAGACTTAAATGGATGATGTAAAATTTGTTTTCCATATTTTGAAACAGTTGAGGGACTAGATAATACATCCGTACACCTAGTAAGAGGCCATGACCAGCTTTGAACCTGGGTCTTTTTTGCTTGTATCTTAAAAGTCAGGATTCTTCTTCCCACTCCCCATACCATATGGCTTCTTTCTGGGGAAAACAAACAAACAAACAAGCAAACTTTCTTATAGAGTTAACCATGACAAATGCACTTTTGTAAAAAATTGCCAATTGTTTTGGATTTAAAAATTAGCCATTCTATAGTGAATCTCTGAATCAGTTTTATTATTTGTTTGTTTGTTGTTTGTTTTTAAGGGCTTTGACATAGGGCAAGTGCATGTGCTGGAGAGACAGAAGAGACAGTGAGGGCGAAAGTGATAAATGACCCCCAAGTGGATGGCCACACTGCAATCCCTTCTCCTTCATTTTCTACCTAGGATTTTGGACACACACGCACACATGCCTGCTGTAAGGTTCAAGTCACTGGGATTAGATCTGTGGTTGACCATGGAGAGTCCAGCGCCTTAACCATCACACCACCTGCTAGTCTCTAAATTTTATTTTATTCCAGATACCTAGAATTTTATATGTTTTAACTGCTCTGGGTGTTCCTCTACTACTCTAGAATTGTTAGCACCTTTCTTTCTTGATGATTAAGATTGGATATTGCTTTTTAGTCCTAAGTTTTACTTGGAACTGTACTGGGAAGTTGAATTCTACTTAAATTACTATATAAGACACTGTTAACTTTTTTAAAAGAATTACTCATTTAATTTTGTTTAACATTATTATTAATTTTTAATATGCTAGAGGGCATGTGTGCTCATTAGAGAAATACAGAGAGAGAGAGAAAGAGAGAGGGAAAATGCAAAAGCAAGTCACCAGGTCCAGGACTCAAACTGTGGAGGGCAATGTGGGAGTCTATTTCCTTAACCACTTAGCCACCTGCTGGCCCTGACAGTGTTATCATTTAAGATATATTTTCTACATAATATTGCAGAGGACTCAAATCAATGACAACTGCAAGATTAAATAACAGCACAAAAATATTTTAGAAATAAAGTAAATCAATACTTTGTCCAAATTACTTACTTTGGCAAATATCATCTTATGACCTGTACACTGGAAAACTGTCTAGACTATTTCTCAGTATACTTATATATGTGAAATAATAAAGAGATACATAAAAATACGGCTGCTTTATTTTATTTCTCCAAGAAAATCCTAAGAATCACGCACAGGCATCATTCTTTCTCTGATACAGTAAACTTCTCAACGTTTTAGAGCACTTAGGGTCTAAATTTATATTTGCTAAAGAAGGATTTAGTAAAATATTCATTATGAAATGATTGAAAATAGATATTTTCAAGAACTATTCTATTTCAATCAGTGTAGTCCAGCATCCAAATGTTTACTCAGGGTCTATGAGGGGTCCTCTGAGTTAGGGGAAGAGCAGAAAGCAAATGAGACAAAATGTCTTGCTTACTTTCTAGTGAGGGAGAAAAATGTACCATTTAAATGCCATGGATAAAAGAAAATAACATAAAACATCATTGCTCTTAAAAAGGCACAAGCAAAATGTAGTGTATATCAAAGACCGTACTGATGCAAAGAGGAAGTGGTTAATTTATATTAGATAAAACATGAGTAGCTCTCTCCATCAACAGATTAATGGATAACCCAAATGTGGTCTACACATACAATGGAATATTATTCAGCCTTTTAAAGGAAGGTGATCCTGTCATATGCAACGCCATGGATAAACCTTGGAGACACTACACGAACTGAAATAAGCTAGTCACAGAAAGACAAATTGTACAATTCCACGTATATAAGGTAGCTACGGTAATAGAAAAGCAGTTGCCAGAGGACAGGGAGTTATTGTTTACTGGGTACAGAGTTTCAGTTTTACAAGGCAAAAAAGTATGGAGAGGGATGGCGGGAGTGATGGTTACAAAACATTATGAATGTATTTAATACCATTGAACTCTATACTTCAAAATGGTTAAGATGGCAGATTTTATATTATGTGTGTTTTGCCACAATAAAAAATTACATTAAAAATGTGTAGGGGACCAGTAGGTGGCGAAATGTTTACATCGCTGAACCCCCTCATAGTCAATAGCAATTCCAATCTTGATCCCAGTGACTTAAAACTCACACCAGGAGCACGTGTGTGCGTGCCAAAGATCCCAAGAGGAGAATGCAGGAGAAGGAATTATGGTGTGGCCGTACCCCCTGGGGGGTGATTTTGTTGCTTTCTGTCTCTCTATGTGTCTCTCTCTCCAGTGAGCGTGTATGCCCTATAGTAAAAAACTCTCTCTCTTTAAAGAACAAAGCAGAAACAAAAAAAATTCCATTAAGCCTGAGTCAAATTCAACATTCATAAAAGTGAGAATGGGCCAGCTGGTTGCATGGTGAAGGGGACTGGATCCCACATGGATGATTGTGTGGTTTGAGTCCTAGATTCAACAGGTTGAAAACATACCAGGCTCATGTGTATGCATGCCTGAAATCCTGAAAGGAGAACTGGAGGAAAGAGGTTGTAACATGACCGTCCCTCATGAGGATTGCTTTTTCACTTTCTCTCTCTCCAGACAGTACACATGCTCTCTTGTAATTTTTTTTTTTTTTTAATGGGAATGGTGTGTGGGGTTCTACACTGCCCAACAGGAAAGGAGTTCTTTGATTATTAAAGCTGGAATGTCAGTAGGATGGCATCTACTATGCAGTAAGCACAAAAGTGTGCCAAATACACTGTAGGAGAGTCGGTGAATGGCTTTAAGAAGGGAGAGCAATTAAGGGCTTTTGAGTTGGATATCATGTTTGTGGGTTAGGCATATACAGGGAACTTCAAAAAGTTTATGGAAAAGTGGAGTACAAGTATGAGTTTATTTTGGTACAAAAATTTTTTGAAACCCATACATAGTTGTTTCATAAACTGCATTCTTTCCATAAACCTCTGAAGATCTTCCTTGTACATCAATGAGACATACAGACTAGGATTTAGAGAAGTAAAAATTGCAGTCCCATCAGGAAATCTAAGAGGTTTGGATGACTAAGCAGCAACAACAACACAACCAAAAGGAGGGGTTGATTTCAAGATGAATTTTGGCATTAGATGAAGTCATATGACTTTTAAGTTCCTTTTCAACCCTGGTGACCAATGGCTGCATGTGAGGAAATGAAAGGGGGGCAGTCACGGATGAGATTCCCTAGGGATGAGATTTGGTAGATAAGAGAATGACTCACAGGAGGTTGAGCTCTCTGATTGTTTATAGTGTTCCAAAATAGAAGCACTATTGAGTTACTCAGAAAAACTGTTTTGTAGATGGTAGATGGTCTATCTAAATCTCGAGCTCTCTTAAATGAGAGATTCAGTCTAATATAAAGAAGGTGCCATGAGTGTAGTCCTCCTATAGTCATATCTAGATCTCAACATGTCACTCAGAATGATTTGAAATGACTAGCTGAACCAAATGGGCTTAGTCCAAGCCCATTGGGCTGTTATTGTTAGTCATTCAGAGAACTCCAGTGAGTCTCATCTACAGGAAGATAGGGTTGGATGTATTCCACTGTAGGCTATGATTCTAGTGAATAATTTAGCTGCCTTTAAATTAAATTTTAAAAATAAACACTTGGAGGGCTGGCTCTATGGTGTAATGATTAAGGCAGCTAGATCCCACATAACCAGTCACTAGGTTCAAGTCCTGGACCATGCAGCTTAGAAATACACTGATGATGTGTGCATGTGCATGCTCAAAATCCCAACAGGAGGGACACATGGAGAAGAAATTGCAACATGACCATTCCCCATGGGAGGGAGGGTGTGCTTTTCCCTCTCTCTCTTTCTGTCTCTGCCTGGTAAGTGCATGCTCCCTCTTGCAATAAGTAAACAAGTAAGTAAATAAATACGTACACACACACGCACAGAGAAAGTAAATCATATGACTGAAAACAGGTGTGAAGATTTAATTACTGACCATACAGGCAATGCTTGATTGAGGCACTGGCACAAGGGAACATGGAAATCAGGGAAATCAGTGTTATAAGCAGCTCTTATTTCTTTGGGTCCAAGTTAATATTGTGCAGCATACTTTGAAATTCTGAAAACTGATCCCTCCAAAAACAAAAAATTATCTGCTATAGGTATAATTAAAGAGATGTTTTGTTGGGACCAGGAGATGGTGTAATGGTTACGTCACTGAGTTCCACATAGTTCACTGTGGGTCAAGTCCCAGAATTGGAGGCTTAAAACACAGGCTAGGTGTGTGTGTGTGTGTGCCCAAAATCCTGAAAGGAGAATGGAGGAGGGATTGCAGTGATTTCTCACTTTCTGTCTCTCTGGTAAGCATGGATGCCAGACAGTAAAAATGTTTCTTAAAAAAATAAATAAATAAAAGAACGGTTTTTGTCTTTTCATGATCCATGATAACTCTTAGGAGATACCAGATATCTTTATCCACTTCTAAGATGCCACATTAGAAATGAGAACACATCTTGACTATAAAATACTAGCATGTGACATGTCAGGATTTTTTCAACTTTCTCTAAGACTTGTATGATTTCATGGCATTGATGATTCCAGAGGTTTCTTCTAAGCTTTCTCATAGCAATCAACTATGAAATGCATAAAAATGAGAGTCTAAATACATAGCTGTACATGGAAGAAAAAGATAGCTCTACCGACCCCTAAATTTGGACAATTATAAATATGCTAGTTATGTGTTTATAAAATCATCCTTTTTAACAAAGATGAAATGCCAGAGAGCAAACAAAACTTCAGTATATTTATTTAAAGGAAAAAAAAATATGAGTATTGGTTAATTATGGCAGACATTTCTAACTCTATTTTAAATTAAAAATGATGGATTATTGAAAACTAACTTCAATTAAAAATAAAATAAATCCTTTACTATTTAACTCCTATTTTTTAGAATACAGTAAAAGTGAAAACCTTTACATTAATTGCTATAGCCAGATTTTTTTTAAAATACTGAATTGTAAATACAAGTTTGTACTTTTCCAATACAAATGTTAACTTAAGCTAACTGTTCAAAAAGTAAGACCACACACTGGTACTGTTAAGTGAGTAGACTATTTGCAATTTATCACAAATAGTTAATATGCAAATATCTCAAAGCTTCTTACAATAAATTTTAAAATTCTCAAATCCTAAAATTCTCACACAGCCCATTAATTACCTTGTTGTTCATATTATTACCTTACTTAAATACATTTTTTAGTCATGAAAAGTAAAACGTTAGAGCAATATAGCATGCCAGAATATCTGAAATCTGAAAAGGGGAAAGAAATAAAAACTCTTGGAAGATTTAAACACATTTTTCCAAAACCTTTGCCATTTTCAGATATGTAAAACTTTATGTCCAGAAAAAGACATGAAAACTATAATACAGCATGACTACATAGAGAGCTTTACAAATTTAACATAAAACATTTAGAAACCTGGACAAACATTTCAAACTCAAAGGGTAAGTTGACTATGTTTATGTTAATCACAAAAATACTAGTTTACCTGGACAAAGTGTTTTATTTTATTATGTTATATTATGTTATTTTTAAAGATTGTAACAACGCAGATATTGCACAATAAAATAGAAAAATGAGGACCTCTTCAAATGTACTACTCATTGTTCATAGAGTGATTTTTTTTATGTGTGTGCAAAAAACTTAAGTCAATATTTGCTGAGTGGAATTAGCCCTCTGTAGCTTACTTCTGTTCAGTACTTTAAAATGAGAGGGAAGATAAAGCCCAAGAGCTCTACAGATGTGTGTCTTCAGTATAATTTTTTTTTTTCTGGCATAAAACTTTAACCCCAAAATACAACAGGAAGAACCTTAAAATGTCACTGTGAAACAATTAGTTAGCTGTCACCGGCCCTCTAAATGGATTTTAAGTCATTATAATACTATTGGTCAAAGTAAGTTCTTACTCATCAAAGTTATTGATTCACAACTAAAAAATGAAATAAAGTCACAAACCTTGGTAATTTTGAAGGTTACCTTTTCTTTTTAACCAGTTTGTCTTTGAGGACATAGCACAGTACACAATTTGATTGTTCCAAGGTTGCAACGGTAATATTCTTGAGAAGCTCATTTACCTAAGTTTTGAACCATTCTTCAAAGGGGAGTATATGGCTACCTCTGAATTACCAAATTTTCTTACCCATAATGATGAGTTTGTAGAATGACAAAGTTAGACTGAGAAAGTTAGTGAGACAATCAAACCATGACCCACAAAGACTATTATATTGCTCAGTTAGTGATCTTTTAAGTGAAACTGCCGGCCTGAATTTTAAAATTGTCAACAGGTGTTTAGGTGTGTAGAGCTCTCGTTGATTTTAATGTAGTTACACTACGAAATCCCTATATACTGCTTTGATTATTTCCCATATGTAGAGCATAATCAAATTCAGACCGCTGAAGTTATCCACATGTCTCTAGAACTAGGGTTTTGTCAACATATTGAGATATACAAATGGATATCCACATTTTCTGCAGAAGTGGAATAAATGAAAATTGTCCCAAGAGACAGCCAATCACATATAGACATCTTTTAAAAATGATTCATCTATATTACGGGCTTACATATATAATACACATACATTGATAACACACTAGCGTGTTCTTGTCAAGGACAACATTAGCTATCCATTAATTATTGAGATTTTTTTTGGCAGATTTAATATTAAGTAGGGAAGGATTTTTATCTTGCCTACTGATACTTCTCAAATGCTTAACACAATGAGAAACACATAGCTGGTGTTCAGTAAGTATTTGATAAAGTCATGGATTAATTGCAAATAACCTATTCTGAAATATAATCACCCCGCCATGTGAATTTATTAACTAGATTACAGACTAAAAAATAATTTTCCTTTTCTAAAATGTTACTTAGTTTATTCAGTACATAAAATCATACACATGTATATATGTCATACCAAATTCAAAACATGAGAGCTTACGGAAGTTCAGGAGGAGGCACATCTATCAGATTGAAGTTGATATCTGGACCCTAACTCAAAATTTCTCTGGAGTTAAAACTGGAGGTCAGGTATATTTTTTAAAACTATAACCTAAGGATTTACAAAACCTCTGAGTATCACGTAAATATTTTATTTTCTTTTCTTATAACAACTATTATAAATTAGATTTTCCATAGCAAAAAAATTATTTTAGAGCAGAATTTTGCTAATAGATTACAACGGCATTCTGTCTGCAGCAGGGGAATCATAAAAGCAGTCACTCTTCTGATCTAGAAATTTGGTTATTGTTTGTTTTAGTTATGTCTTAAAACTAAGACCACAATATTCAATTCTTCCAAGCCTCCAATTGCTTTTATTGAAAGAAAGGTCTTAGAAGCATTTTTTCTTTTTTGGAGAGATTTTCGCTATAGGGCGCGTGCGCTTGCCAGACAGATAGAGAGAGACATAGAGACAGAAAGCGAGAAATCACCCCCCAGGGGGTATGGCCACGCCGCAATCCCTTCTCCTCCATTCTCCTCTCGGGATCTTGGGCACGCACGCACACGCGCCCGGCATGAGTTTTAAGCCACAGGGTCCGGGACGTGAACCACGGTCGACTACGTGGGAGCCCAGCGACATAGCCATTACACTAACTGCTGGTTCCCAGTCTTAGAAGCATTTTTGACAACTAACTCTTCGCAGCTGAAGCTTTATAAAAATAATTCCTTCAAGCAACAACTAACATTTCCTAATGGCCTGCTATGTTCTAAGCACTGGCCATATACATATGAGTAAGAGACAGACTGGCTATGAATGAGTTTATCTCATAGTTGAAACCAAATTATGGGGACCAGTAATTGGCATAATGGCTATGTCGCTAAAATCTCATGTAGTCAACTTCGGTTCGAGTCCTGCACCCAGTGGCTTAAACTCATGCCAGGTGAGTGTGCGTGCTTGCCCAAGATCCTAAGAGGAGAGTGGAAGAGAAGGGATTGCGGCGTGGTCATCCTCCCTGGGGGGTGATTTCTGGATTTCTGTCTCTCTGTCTCTTTCTGGTGAGCGCCCGCGCCCTATAGCAAAAACCACTAAAAAAAAAAAGAAATCAAATTATGTAACAAATAATTAAAATATGGCCAGATAACTGCAGGTACAGAACTATAAGGCCACACAATACTATAATGGTAAATAGTTTTGCCTGAAAGCTCCAAGCAGGGTTTCGCAGTCTAACAAACGTAGGAGTGATAGGCTGAACAAAACTTCTGGCAAATCCTTTCTGCATGATATAAAATCTACAAAAATATTTATGAATTGTAGGTTGTAATAATGAACATACAAATATTATTTATTATGAACTGTGCTAAGTGTTTTATATGTGTTAAGAATAGATAGATGTTAGATAATAGATTAGCCAGATAATAGATTAGCTAGAGGATAGATATATAATAAAATAGTTAGAGGATAGATAGATAATAGAGTAGCTATTAATTTTTGCCAGAGGGCATGTGTGCTTGCCAGAGAAAGAGATAGGGAGACAGAGAGGGAGAGGAAGAAAGCAGCCCCTAAGGGGAATGGTCATGCCACAATCCCTTTTCCTTTATCTTTTCCTCCTGCCAGGATTTTGAACACGCATACACTCATCTCCAGCATTTCTCAAGCTGCTGGGTCTGAGATTTGAACCAGTCAGCCATGTGGGATCCAGTTGCCTTAACACCTAGCTATGAACCCAACCCATACAAAAGCAGATATAAATAGATACATATAAACACACACACACATGTACATGCTATATACATGCCTAAATATACAGTCATATACACACCTGGGTAAATAGTGACAGAGATAGATAACTAGGTAGACAGGTCATCAGTTACATCTTTGTTAACGCAGTCAATAGTTTGTATTGTAATTATTTGTTTACCGAGGTGTCTTTCCTCCAAAGACCATGAATTCCTTGTGGACATTTTCTTATTCTTCTGTGTTGCCTGCCACAACAAAGGTTTCTTTCCCAAGGTAGGCATTCCATAAAGGTTTCCTGAACTAATGAACACCTGAACCAGCTATCTTTGTGATATCCCAAAAGTCAATATTTCTATGCCTTGGATTTTTAAATCTAGTTAGTCTCTAAGTGTCTTTTGAGTTGAAAATAAAACTATGACATTTTCCCTTTAATTTTTATATTGAATAACTATTTCTCTAATTCTTAGTTAATAGGCTCTAAATCAGCATATAATTGTACACGTTATAATTAGAAGTTGCTTGCATATTTCTTAGTTTAAAAAAATAAAATATTTATGTATGTATGTATGAAGAGAGAGAGAGAGATTGATTGTTTTGACATAATTTTGCCATGCTGAGAGATCTTCCAGCTAGCTAGGATTACAGGTATGGACCATGCACCTAACTTGTCTGGGTTGGGAAGGAAACCAAACCTGGGTCTCTCCTATGGCCTCAACCTCCAAGTATTAGCCTCTTAGCAGCATGCACCACTAGGACTCAGCCGTTCCTGAACTGTTCCAGGGATATAAAATGTTTATTGATTACTTATAGGTCTAGATCTCTTTTGCTTTCCTGAAATGTTTTCTAATGAGAATTATTTTGAACACACAAACTATAATGAAAGCGAAAATCTAGCAAATGCTAACCTTAAACAATAAAAGTAAAAACAAACCCTCCACCAATGAAGTGGAAGGCCGTTCTTTACTTGTCTCAAATACATTTCTTTTTCCTCCTTTCCAAGAGATAGTGACTATCTGATTTAATGTGTATCTTTCCTTTGCCAAAACAGCAAAGCCTACAGCCAGAAATGAATGAAATTCGTAAGTGAGGAAATGAGATCTTATGCTCAAAGTCTCAGCAATGACCTGGATGATAATGACTGACCCCCAAGGGACAAGACCATTCCCAAGGAACTCCAGTGGCCACAAAGAATGGCAAAACATCTGTGCAGTCTATCAGTAACTGGTGTGGAAAAATCATTGAGACCAGTCATCATCCCCTCATACGGTAGATTGAAAATAAACATACTGAGACTTTGTAGGGTACCACCAGGCGGGATAACACAATAATTAGAAGCTTAGGCTTGGACTTAGTGCTCACTGTTCTGTTCCCTGGCAAGTAAGTTAATCTCCAACATACAATAGTTTTCTAATATAGAAAATGCATGTGACAATGCTATCTACCTCACAGGGCTGTGCAGAAGAGGTGAGTTCGTGTATGTCAGACACTGAGCATAGTATCTGGTATATAGTAAGTGTACCATAAACGGTAGCTTTTATGAAATTCTTGATCCACAAACAAAAGTTCCCAAAAGGAAGAGTTATTTCCTTTTAATCAGTTCCAGAAATCTATCAGATGCATGTACCTAGAAAAGAAAGCCAGAAAAGCAGCCTTCTAATTATTAGGCTCTACATTTTTGTAGTAGTCTCATAGTGTGGGTGGTAAAACACTAAGGCCTGGCAAGTCTGTTTCTAGTCTCTGTTCATTCATTCAATGCCCCCTTTTATGTTTATTTATTTCCTCATTGGGGAACAGGAAGACATAAAGAGAGAAACAATCACTCCCAATAAGGTCTCTCCATCATGATCTACCCAGTCTCAGTCAGCCAGTATGAAAGGCTTGTGCATGCCTGGTATGTTCAGGGATGTCCCTGAACACAAACCAGGGCCATTTCCATGTGGGCCCAGTTGTTACCTCTGTGCCACCACCTGGCCTCTCATTTGATGCCTATTTGAGCATTTACTAAATAACAGTCAGTGTTGCAGACATTGCAGAAAAAGCATGGAGAAGCCAGAAATGACACTGACAAATATCATACATGTAACACTCAGCTGTAACAACATCTGACTAAATGTGGAGTCCCTTATTTGCTACCATAAAAACTTTAATCACTTTGAGTCTCAACCTTCTGATCGGCAAAATAAGGGTGGTAATACCTGCTCCTTTTTTATGTCATTGTCAGAAGAAATAAAATCATTTTTGTAATAAAACTTTGTGAAAGCTAAAGCAATATCGGAATCAACGTGCTCATGACAGTAACACTTCCAGTTAGAGCCATTCGCAAATCTATCAAGGTAGAGAATAAATCATGGCAGCCGCATGCCACAAAGCGTAGGCAGAAATTTAGTGGAAGACTGTGATTTCCCTCACATGTACCAAACATAAGCTCCTAGAAGCAAATGCTAAATATAAAAATTATATTTAGTGTAAGCAATCTGAAAACTAAGAAGAAGAAAGGTCCATTCCTTGAGAAATTTAACTGTTTTATTTTCAGAAGAAGGATGAAATGAAATGCAATGTATTTGGCCAACCTCTTCTTAAATTCTGTCTAAGTTCCTAGACACAACAATGACAGAATTCATGTAAATATTCCTAACCTTAGAGGTCAGATTAGGGACCTCATAGAGTGGTGCACCGAGGCTGGCCAGCTGCTGACCACACTCAGCTGGTGTATGAAACCAAAAACCAACACTCGGCTCATCAACGTGGAGACCCTCGTTATAAGAACTAACTTTGTTAAAGGAGCAACTTATTTAAAGTATATAATTGATTTCAGGCTTTCAACTAAACAAAACATTTTAAAAACAATCCAAATATTAAAACAATTTAATACATTAATATATAAAAGAAAAGTCCAGGCTTGAATATTACATTTTCGTTTTCCGTATGTCAGAGAAAGAACTTTCCTCGAGTAGAAATGTAGTGTTAATGGTAGCTTACGAAGTACCTATATTTGATTTTGTTTCAAAGTTAATATTTCAATAAAATCTGTAATAAAACAAATATAGCATTGAAATAAATTATATCCATCTTCCTATAAAGTAGTTTATAGCTTAATACTAAGTACCGCTCTATACGATTCACCCCTTTAAATGTTGAAATTACTTGCACATACTCCATGTTTCACCTCCTTACTTTTACATAGTTAGTGCCTAGAGGCTGTTATGAAAAGAAAAACAACTAAATTGCCGTCCTCATACATTTGTTTGTACTTCAGAACCAGTGAATTCATTAATTTCCAATTAACTAAATAGTAAAAGCTCAGTAATAGAATTTCCTACTTTTAATTAAACTTCTTGCTTTTCATTACATCAACATATTATCTTATCCAACTAATCTGTCTACTCTGACAATCAATACAGCACACAGATATTATTTCCTAGTTTTGACTTCATACAACATGCTAGGCTGTTAGGTCAAGTGTTCTGTAACCTGCTTATTGTTAGTTATTCCTGGATAGAATTCAACAGAAAAATTAAAAAAAATAATCCTGTAATGAAGCATTTACATCAGAGCCTTGACATAACTGTACTCAAACTCTTAGAAACCCATTTGAACCCTGACAGACGGGTTTGTTATTTATGTTTGTCTCACAAGGGCACAATATTCTAAGTATTTTTTTTTACATAATATAAAAGGTTAGGTTTGAAAAATTAGTATTACAAATGTCACATTTACTTCCAGCAGGAAATGTGCAACAATATGTGACAATACTGAATAAAATGTTGAAACATGTTTTCCTTTTGTTTTACTTTACTCATTTTTGTAATACAACACTGGTTACTGGAAAATGCCTTACAGCTTTATTCAAAACACATGTTCAAAGATTTGAATGAAAAAAACTTTGACTCTCTCTGGAACATCTAACCGATATATCATTTGTGTGCTTTAAATTTTTTTTACTGTCAGGAACACTTTTATGTCTTTAAGATTTATTTAAACTAGTTTATTATATAATGAAGCTTGTCAGATCATAAGAACAAAGTCAAACAAGAAATGCTATATCAAAGTATAACATTTAACATATAGATTTAAGTATACATATCAAGTACAATGCAATCAAGCAAAGTTTCATCTGAAAATGCAAATGTTTCAGATTATTAAAGCCACATCTGTCCTTTGAAGCACAATTTAGACTGTTTATCAAAAAGCTATGTGTAATTATTCTCTCCCACCCTAGACTTGGTAACAACGCAGTTCTTAAGAACTTTTCTATTTCACTTTAGAGTTGGGAATTTAAATACTTAACCACCAAAGAATATAATAATATAAATGGAAAATTAAAAATCTTTACAATGTGTCTTATTATAATTGCTATGTTTTGTTGGTAAATCAGGGTAGTATTTCAAAAGAAATTTCTTCAGTGTTTAAGAAAAATTCTAAACACTTTTGGAAATCAAGTCAACATAGTCTCAGCATCAAATCTGTGTCCTAAAACACATTATTAAAATTTTTCAATATAAAGCTTCATAACACATTTGGGCTTTCTGAGCCTTGGCCAACAGAAACCATCAAAAGCACCACTTTAGCTAGTAAAAATTTAAGTCTGGAACACTAGTGAAATAGGACAGAGTTTTGAATTATAAATACTTGTAGTTTGTAAGTTTTAAATTTATACAAAACAATAAGTCAGTCAGTCTGTTGTATTCTCTTATGTATATCCTTTGGTCTATAATATTATTATAAATACATCCACTGATCAATTCATTGAAAAGATACATAAGCTGACCTAGGCAGTATTAAGTCTGAGAATGAAATGATATTCTTCTAGAACAGATCTACTTTCTATGCAAAGATATGATCTTTTATTGTACACATAAGAACTGAATATGACAATGAAAGTTTGGCTTCCATTTACAAATCTACCTAAAGATGAGGGTTCATTTTACTTTAGATTATAAAGGCTCACATATATTATAGTCTTGTTAAAAAAAAACAGCAATAATTTATAAAATTAATTGGAGCCTCTGATATCGATAGCAAAGTTTAAAATTATAGATATGTTTTGAATCCCCTCCAAAAGTAAGTGAAAAAATTGATTGCACTCAAGAGTAGATAGTGACGGCTTGTAACTCTAGGTCAATAAGGCTTTCTATACAAATAATGCAGGTAGTTCCAGCCAAGGTAGCTCAAACCCTGCTTAGGTACTGCAATTCAATACATAACTTGCCAACTGCTAAAACCATAAATCCTCTACGTATTATCTCCTCAATATTTTCTATTTCATTTATAAATCATAAACTGGTTTCAATAATCAACATGGAACAGAAGGAAAGTGGTGACTAAAATCATTTCTCTGACTTAAAAATTTTGTTTATGGGATTTATTCATACCTCTCTGACTCCACAGGCAAAGCAAACACAAACACAAAATGACAATATTGATTTGATTATTTTTTAACAAGAAAATAGTGTTAATAGTTTAACTGAAAGATTGATATTGGTTCTGTCAGAGTATATTCAAAAAAGGAAATTATCGACAAACATAATGTAGCCAGGCACTTCATAAACTTCCCCTAAGTGATTAGCGAGTTCGAGAACTCATGTTTCTGAAAAAATAATGTTAACTCAACAAAGCAAGAACTTTGAATAAAACACAATCTAGTTTTATCATGAGAAACAATGAATATGCCAAAGAGTTTATGTCCCATAAGCAGAATTCATGTAAATACATCTAAACATAGGAAACACGTGACTTTAGGAAACATCTAATGTCACAAAATCCTTCAAGACAGATATTGGATAAGGCGCTAGAATCACTACAGATAAAAACAGTCAGGGAATGATGAGAGCAGGATGAAAGAGAAGAGGAGGGGAAAAGATGAATTAATACACAGTCATTTCAGTAGTGACTGCTCTTTTTATTTCCCTCCCATCTTACAAATGCCCAGAGGCATTTTTTGTGCACATTCTGAAAATAAAGTAATAAACTCTAATTCCTGAACTTTCATAATATTTTGACAGATTCTTCCAACTTTAATTTCCTTTTTGTAATGGTAGTCTGATTTGCATTACGTTACATTGCTTCATTTTGCCATAAGAAAAACCTAATCTCTAGAGAAAGTACTAGAAAGTATGCAGTACTTGAATAGAAATCCCCCCAGAATTGAATAAAAATGATTTTCTCATTGTAATTTTATCCTGTAATGGTTAGTCAGATCTCACCATAGGCCTGTCTTTGAAGCCAGGTTTAAACTTTCTTAAAGAAATGTAGACCGATAGTCCCATACAGGTTCTTATTTTTCACAGAAATCATTTACGGAAAGGAAACCAGCAGAACTGATTTATACAAAATTTGGGGAAGTTACAAAACTGAGAAATTGTATTCAAAGTTACTTGATTCCCTCATATTGAGTGACGATGTCCTTCTTTCTTTCTTTTTTTTTTTTTTTTAGAGGTTTTTGCTATAGGGCGCCTGTGCTCACCAGACAGAGAGTGACAGAGAGACAGAAAGTGAGAAATCACCCCGCAGGGGGGATAGCCACACCACAGCAATCCCTTCTCCTCCATTCTCCTCTCGGGATCTTGGACACACATGCCTGGCGTGAGTTTTAAGCCACTGGGTACGGGACACGAACTGCGGTCAACTATGTGGGAGTCCAGCGACATAGCCGTTATGCTAACTGCTGGTCCCCTTTCTTTCTTCTTAAGAAAAAAGAAAAGCAGTCTGGCAAATAGAAGGCATAATGATAAGGATAGCAATTATGGTAAAACCCTTCTATGACAAAAGCTGCTCCAGAAAGTCTGCACTGGAAGAAAATCAGTAGCAGCGAGGTGTGAGTGAAATAAGCTCTTTAAAGGAAGCAACTGGCCTTTTATAAATGTCAGTATCTCTACTTTGCCTTCATACGCACATAAAGCCCATTTATTCTGAACTTTCCTGTGATCTAATTTCCACCTATCAGGCTTTTATGTATTGATATATGAGTGTTCAAGAGCCATGACAAAGAGTAATAGAGGTTTTTGCTATAGGGCGCCTGTGCTCACCAGACAGAGAGTGACAGAGAGACAGAAAGTGAGAAATCACCCCGCAGGGGGGATAGCCACACCACAGCAATCCCTTCTCCTCCATTCTCCTCTCGGGATCTTGGACACACATGCCTGGCGTGAGTTTTAAGCCACTGGGTACGGGACACGAACTGCGGTCAACTATGTGGGAGTCCAGCGACATAGCCGTTATGCTAACTGCTGGTCCCCTTTCTTTCTTCTTAAGAAAAAAGAAAAGCAGTCTGGCAAATAGAAGGCATAATGATAAGGATAGCAATTATGGTAAAACCCTTCTATGACAAAAGCTGCTCCAGAAAGTCTGCACTGGAAGAAAATCAGTAGCAGCGAGGTGTGAGTGAAATAAGCTCTTTAAAGGAAGCAACTGGCCTTTTATAAATGTCAGTATCTCTACTTTGCCTTCATACGCACATAAAGCCCATTTATTCTGAACTTTCCTGTGATCTAATTTCCACCTATCAGGCTTTTATGTATTGATATATGAGTGTTCAAGAGCCATGACAAAGAGTAAAACACATTTAAACAAAAAGAAAAATGATTGGCTAGAGGAACTATAACACTGGAAATGTTAAATATGAAACGGTGTACGATGGAATGTGATAGATGGTGGCAAGCTATAAAGTCACTAAGGAAGTGAGCTGACGCTCAACAGGATAAGAAACCATGCTCTTATCACTACTCTTACCTCACTTTGTAAATAACCTCACGCTTCTAGCATATCCAAAACTTCTTGGTTCTCTAAGCAAAGAGTGTAATCATTTTGTCCCCAGACTGATCATAATTGAACTTTTTCTTCTGATTGCAAGAAAACCTCCTTAACCTTAGGCACAAAGAAATGTTATCCCAGTGTAGCCTGGATGTACACCATAAATGAGACTAAGGCATCCTCCTCCATAGCTGACATTTTCTAGAGCTTTCATGCCTACAGAAATTCCACATGAAGTTACTACTGTTCCTTACTATTGTACATTTCACTGACATGGAGTGAAAAACTCAACATTTTTTCTGTTTCTGAGTTTAAACTTCCAAAACACGAATAGTATAATAATTTATGCAACTATAATTCATAAATATCCATATAGAGATTTCTTCAATTCATGTTTTCACTTTTATTTATTTACATTTTTAGAGAGATTTTTGCTATAGGATATGTGCACTTGGTGGAGAGACAGAAAGAGAAGTGAGAAATCGCCTCAAGGGAGATGGCCACACCACAATGCCTTCTCCTCCATTCTCCTCTCAGGATTCTGGGTGCACACACACATGGACCTAGTATGAGTTTCAAGCTTTGAGTCTAGGATTCAAACTGCAATCGGCCATGTGAGAGTCCAGAGTCTTAATCACTATGCTACCTGCTGGCTCCTCAAGTCATATGTGTAATTAGTCAACTCATCTTCAAAAGATCACATGCTCTGCAGTTTGTTCTGATAAATCATCTGCTTTACTGTTTCTGACATCATTACCAACTCTGCTTAGTTAAGTAATTTATTTACATAAATGGGGTATTTTCTTAATCTAATCCAGGATTTTAGGAGAGAGAAATGATTTAGGAATAAAAATAATTTGTCTTGTTTATATGAACAAATTAATACTACTTTATGAATATTGATGAAAATTAACTTTCAGGATGAAGTGGAAGTAGGGATAAAACTGATTAGAGGGACAGAGTGGAAAATGTAGTTTGCAGTGTAAATGGAAATAACCAACTTTGAAGAAATAATAATTAATGTGGTTTATTTCTAAATATGGGACATATGAGACCAGGCCCGGAGAAGGAAAAACATGCCTTTTTCAGGTGATTAGATACAGGAGATTCTTTTATTTGGTATTGAGAGTGAGGGACAAGATTTGGAATTTTGTGAAGAGAGTTTTCCATTGGTCTGGCTCCAAATGGTGGGTATTCTGGAAGTGGGGGCTTATAGGCCATAGGTGGGTTTTTACAATTCTTAGGTTGGTGACTGGAAAGGAGGTCTGAATTTGGAAAAGGATCAGCAATGTGTGTACTTTAACAGAGATAAGGGGGGCTTATATACTCCTTCTCAAGGAAGGATGGGATGTAGGAAGAGTACTGTTATCAATGAGTCAAAATGGTCTGTTACTGTTTGTGGGCGAGACTCACCCATTGTAAAGATACTGTGTCAGGGAAAGGATGTCAGAAGAGTCCTGTTAGCAAATGGGCCAAAACGATCTGTCAATATTTGTGAGCGTGATTCCCCCAGACCCTCTGGAATGGATTTTGGAAACAGGAAAATGCAGTCAGACTTCTGTCCTCAGTAGCCTTTCGTGAGTCACCTATCAACTGTGTGGTTACTGTGTCTGTGTTATAGAGGATTTTCAGGTTAAAGGTACTTTTTCAATGAACAATAAAATCTCTTGCCAAAGCCAAGTATAAATTATTTTGAAACAAGTTTTATACTTCCCAATAGCACAAATTTAAGGGCAGAACAGAGTAGCTGGCACACAAGTGAGAAGCAGAAGAAAAGTTCATATTATACTGATGTTTTCTTCCCCAAAAAACAGACAGCAATTAGAAACTACAGAACTCATGGTATGTTTTCAAAAAGAAGTATACATAATTCATTACATATTTGCCAAAAAGTCATTAGATTTTAGTGCACACACACACACACACACACACACACACACACACACACACGAACACGATGAAACAAACAAACTCCCAATTGAGAAGATGAAACAGTGTGAAGTGGCCCAAGATTTTTATTCACAGTTGCATAACAGGCTCCTTGATCTGCAATATGCTTGGCAGCAACAGCATGAACAGATATTGTGCAAGTTACAAATTAACTAGAACGTCATTAACTGGTGCTAAGAAGACAGTGCCTGGTGTTGTCTTCAGTAAATTGCCTAAACAAGGGAAAATTTTTTTCTGCTCTGGGTTTGCCCATAATGCCCAAATAAATACAGCCACAATCATATTATCACTTCTCTTCCAGAGAATATCAATGGGTCACACTCAGGTTTTTGTTTTGTTTTGTTTTGTTTCAAAACAAACCACTACACCACATCAATGCTATATCCATTGGCTATATCTCTAGTTCAGTTCCTTTGAAAGCTGCTGGAATATAAGCCTCTCAATTAACTTTATAAAAGGCTATTCCTGAAACCAGATTGAATATTTCTATGTCCAGTCTTGTATATGCTTTGGTCTTTGACAGCTCAACTATCTCCACAACTGGGCAACAGAGTCAGAATTTTAAAGGACAGTGTCTCTTTACTTTTTGCTTCTCTAGCCACAGGGAATATTAATTTCAAGAACTTTCTAAGGACATCTCATTGATGCATTCCCCTTTTATTTTCCTAGCAGTATTATTAGAATATCTACTCTCAGAGCGTAATGTTCTATGGATCAGCAAGCTTAAATCCTACTTGCTTTAAACTCAACACCCTTTCCAGTCTTTGGTTAACACACTGAAATGAAAAATAATAGTACACAATCAAAGTAATTATATGCAATATATGATAGCTATATATATTTTTTTACATATTAAAAATATAATTATAGGGTCCGCAGTGATAGTCAAGGCAGCTGGATCCCACATGGCTAGATGGCTCATGGTTGCCTATATGGTCTGAGTCCTGGATGTGGGAGCTTGAAAAACATGCTGGGTGCATGTGCATGGTTGCCCAAAATCCTGAAAAGATTGAATTGTAAAAGGAGGGACAGTGGCGTGACCATGCCTCATGGGGGAGTGCGGTCTCCCTTTTCTGTCACTCTTTGTAGAGACAAAGCGTATGCATCCTCTGGTATATTACTGAAAAAAATGTAATCATGTAAGTTGGCATACAATTCCATAAAAAAGCTGTTTCTTAACTCTTGCCTTATCTGCTAATGTTAAATAATATGGACAGAATAACACTTAGGTGTTTTTAAAATCAAGCATTAGTTTGTATTTTTTAAAAAAATAAGACTTTATAGTGACCAGCAATTGGTATACTAGACTCCCATGTAGTCGACCACGGTTTGAGTCCCAGACCCGGTGGCTTAAACTCATGCCAGGCACGTGTGCATGTGTGCCCAGGATCCCAAGGAGAGAATGGAGGAGAAGGGATTGCAGTGTGGCCATCCCTGCAGAGAGTGATTTCTCACTTTCTGTCTCCCTCTGTCTTTCTGGCGAGTGCACACGCCCTATAGAAAAAAACTCTCCAAAAAACTAAATTACATAAATAAATAGGACTTTATTTTGTCTGATTTATATAGCTTTTTATTTATATTTAATTACTACATCTTTACAGTATAAATGTGGTTTTACCAAAGGTCAGTCATTTAAGATATTTTAATGATACTTCTTGACCTGAAATGGATAAATCTTTCTCTTAAATATAATGGTAGCAGTATGCATCATTTAAGAAGAGGTAAACAAATAGAACCGAAAGAGTCATAACCTGCAGCCAACTTAAAGTGAGCAATGGATATATCAATGGTTCATATTCTCTGTACTGCAAGACATGAGAAGGCATTAGGTTTTATTACTCTGCAGTCTGGAGAAGTTACTTTGAGGTTGTATTTTAGATGATTTCAAAGATGATAAGCATTCCTTTATTTATTCATTTATTTACTGTTTTTAATTCATGTTCTTTTATACATTCAATCACGTTATTTAGCTTACAAAGTGAATATTCCAACAGGTGTACATTACTTTTTTTCTTTTTTTTTAGAGAGGTTTTTGCTATAGGACGCATATGCTTGCCAGATAGATAGATAGAGAGAGACAGAGAGACAGAGAGACAAAGCGAGAAATCACTCCCCAGTGAGGATGGTCATGCCGCAATCCCTTCTCCTCTCAGGATCTTGGGCACGCATGCACACGCACCCAGCGTGTTTTAAGCCACTGGGTCCGGGACTTGAACCGTGATCGACTACGTGGGAGTCCAGCAACATAGCCATTATGCTAACTGCTCGTCCCTCCAACAGGTGTACATTTTCAACTGGACTAGGGAAAAATGTACACCTTTTGGAATATTAACTTTGTAAGCATTTCTTTGGATGCATTTGATCTTTAGCCCAGTTTCTAATTTTTTTTTTTTTTTTTTTAGGTTTCTTTTTTGTCATAGGGCACATGTTCTCACCAGAGAAAGATAAAGTCAGAGAAAGGGAAAGTGAGAAATCATCCCTAGTAGGGAGGGCCAAACCATGTGCACATGCATCTGGCATGATGTTCAATCTGCCATAACAGGCACTCAAGCCACAGTCTGCTATGTGGGAATCTAGCACCTTAACCACCATGCCACCTGCTGGCCCCAGTTACTAACTGTTGAGAGTTTATTTCTAGGCATGACTGTGGGCAACAGGTGTTTCAACAAACATAATGCTCTACTCCTGTGATTCATACAACTATCACATAAAGATGTGGCTGATTTCAACCATAGTCTATAGGCTTGGCAAATGCTAGTGTGTCTGTCTCAGAGCATGATACACCCTCACTGGAAGTGAGGTAAATTCAATTTTCAATACATATGGACCTCATCCTCACTTTAGATCATGCAGGACACATAATTTTGTTTGTATTATTAAAGATCTTTTCTTCCATATTTCTTCAGATATTTAAGAAGAGTAGGTAAGAAAAAGTAAACATCAAAGTACCTTAATTAAAGCATTCAGGATGATAGCTGACCTTTCTCTTGTGTTGACCAAATGGTTTATGCTTATTTCAATCACTGCCATCTATCATTCTTAATTAGCATCTACCCAATGAAACAGCTCCTTTCTGAAGTACATTAATTAGTATTTTATGGCTTTGGTTCCTATTATCCTAGTTGTACAGCAACAATAATAAAAAGCATGGCATTTTCCAGCACAAAAGGGCGGTATATATTATGTGTGATTCATGTTAGCTTTGCTAATATTTAGAGGAGTGGTTTAGAATAAGCTGTGGCTTTTGACTTTCATGCTCTAAGGATTTGGTTCAAGTTCCAGCACTAGATGCAAGTCTATCTGAGCAAGACAAGGACACAAACTTTCCACTATGAGAATTTCAAGTAGCTCATGTCATGAGTGGCAATTCCAGACACGAAAAGAAGATTTCAGGTCTAGATAAAATAGTATGCTTTATAAATGCTTTATAAATTTTATAACCATACAATGCAGAGGATATTCACTTTTGTTACGTTTGTGAGTTATATAGAGAATTGAGAGTCATTATTTCCTTATTAGCATTTAAATAAATTATTTTAACAATCTGCTCACCAGGAGTGCTGTAAACAGAGATTTTTGTAATATTTACTGATAATGGTTCACTCTGGATTGCCAGATATTTACTGACATGAGATTTTACTGAAATTGCTATAAAAATGCTCATAGCTTTAGGGAAACAAATATAACCTCTCCCCACCCTCCCACAGAAAGAAAAAGAATCCGTTGAAAAACTTTAAATAATTCAAAGTTCTCAGAAGTAATTCACAAAAGGTATTTTAAAACTCCATTTAGAAGCTACAGTTTATTTCATTCACTGAATGATCATAATGACACCATCTCAGAAGGTCTGTTACTTGACTTGGATTAGAACACAAATAAACCCACTGAGACCATGAGAACATACTCGGAGGTAGATGAATGGGAGAAAATGATAAATGGAAGAATTTCTACAGGAGAAAAATCCACAGCACTTTGCAAAAGCTCTTTCTAGCAAGTGATACTATTACAGAACTGGCTTTAATTCTCCAAGAGAGTTTAACTTTTTTCTTACTCTATTATCAGTGAGAAAGGAAAAGCATGTACTGTCCAGTCAGAATGGTGAAAGACTGTATTTCAACGTTGTTCATCAGTGGGCAAGAGAGCAATACAATGTGCAATGGTATTGCAAACGAATCAACCTCTAAAGTACACTAAATTATTGTGAAATTATTGAATTATAAATCACTGAATTATTGTGAAAAAATATTTGCTATTTACATATGGTAAGTCAAAGAAAAAACATTTTTGAAGATTCTTTTTAAGGTTTTTGGATAGGGTATGTGTGCTCACTGGAAAGAGACAAAGAGACAGAAAGAGAGTGAAAGTGAGAAGTTGCCCCCCCCACCGCCACCATTCTCACCCTGGGATTTGGGACATGCATGCACATGCGCCCAGTGTGATTTTCAAACCACTGTGTTCAGAAATTGAACTGCAGTTGGCCATGTGGGAGTCCAGCACCTTAAACACCACATCACCTGCTGGCTCAAGTCAAGGAAAATTTTAATGTCAAGTAAAACAAAACAAAACAAAAACACAATTAAAAAAATAAATGGACAGGCAGATGTACTTTAAAATCCATGCATCTGGATTTAGTGCTGTACCTGAAAGACTAGCGATACATATTCTGTTTGCTTATTAGTTATAAAAGCAAAGATTATGAGGGTGCACGCGCTTCTGGCCACTCAAAAAAAAAAGCAAGAAAAAAAGTATGAAAAAAAAATCCTGGCTCCTTAGAATCAAAAGAAAATTAAAATTAAGTGTAGAATGAATTTGTTTTCTTCCTGAAGTATGTAAAGCTAAGGACGATAACTTTTACTGCAGAACTTTTTCAACTCTGAGTGCATAAAGCAAAGGATTAAGTGAAAAACCAGGTTCATAAAAAATGCATAAACGGTATTTAAGAGTGTACCAAAACAAAGGCATTATTTTATAAACTTTTCTTGTCATAAAACACAAATTTAGTCATATCCTGATTATAAAATTGGCATGAAAGTGAATAACTTCTAGGGATGATGGAAGTTAATTTTCCTACGTATTTTTGAACTATAGCTTTTGATATACTTAAAATGAATAGAATCACATACACGCACAGCACTTCCTTTGCATTTTCCTTCTTTGTAAAGTCTGGATCACTTTGCTTGAAATTCTTGGAAACTATAATGATTGCATATGCACCTTAAAATTTATTGAACACACACACACACACAAACACACACACAAGAATCCTGTTAAGTCCAGAAAAACAGAAAAAAATGTAGTTCAGTCTGCATAACTGCATAGTTACATAGTCATATGATGAATATATTTTTAAATGGAAACATTTCTAGGTTCTGTTATTACCAGTTTAATAATATAGAAAGATTGTTAAGCCGAGAATAACAAAATTACATATTAAACCACAAACACACATTCTAGCAGTGCTAACTCAACAATTAAAATTTAATGTCAGGAATGTAGGCTGTAAAGAAAGCATATTCAAGGAATTCAGTGTAATGCTTCCTGTAATCAATTACTATTCAAAAGTCATCTGTTTTATTTCTCTGTCAAAGTAGTTTCACATCCATCAATTTCTCCACTTTTACTAATTATGATATGCTTAAACTTAAAGAATGGGGAGTAAAAAATAAAGAATAAAATAAAGTGACAGAACAAAGCAGTAGATTCTAAAATATAAAATATGTAAAGTAAATGTGGAAAAATGTAAAAATAAATAAGAAAAGAAGAAAAATAAATCAATTGAAATTTTAAAAAAATATAAAGCATACTTTACCACAAAATGGACTTTAGAAAATATATATTTTTAAGTACAAGGGCATACCCATGAACTGTTGACCCCTACTTGTAAGTAACTACACAACAATTGTTGTTAATATGGAACTCAAAATGAGATTAGTAATTAGCACACTAAATTATCAGAAAAGAAGTTATTTCCCTTTGAAGCATGGCAGGCTCTCACTCCTGAAGTTTGGCCAACTAATCAACCTTCTATTCAACATATAGCCTGTGGCTCCTCCTTTGCCTCAGAGCATCTATTTTTGAAGAGAATCATATCGTAACAAACAAGTAATTCTAATTGAAAATGCAAAGAAGAGCTAGGCAGAAATTTAGTTTCTGCCTAACCAGCAAACAGTGCTTGGTTTATACAGACGTTGCAATTTTAGGTCCTCAATATTTGCACAAAATTATAAATTTTTATAAATGTTTGAGTTTCAAAAGGACAAACATGATCAAGCAAAAGACAGAACCATAAAAATATTGGGTGCTACAGTTGTTAAAATGATGTCCTTGATTTCCATCCAAAGGCTTGACAAAGAATAAAGAATATTATACTCCATTTCTAAAAATGCTCTTGGTCCTTGAAAAAAAGTTCAAAAGATGCTTAAACACACTTAGATGCTTGTTTAATTTCTAGCTAGTAAACACATTACAAATATTGTACAACAATTTTTTCACTTGTCTGCATTTCTCAAAAACACAAAAGTTACAGCTCTGTTTTAAAAAATCATATCATCAATTAAACTCAAATTTTAAGTCTTCATTACAGAAACATAGTCCTTACAACATCAGGTCAGTCGGAATAGTATTCTCAGCATCCATACTCTACCATAGGTTTATAAATGCAAAAATAAATTTGAATAGATTGAGAGAAATGCAACACAGAAATGTCTTTGTGTTATTCATCCCTTCTGGATAGAAAATTAGAAGAGGGAAAAGTAATTAATGTGTGAAATAGCTTGAAACTTGGAAGAAAAAATACATTTATTACAAATATGTCATAGATAAAAAGTAACAAGAGCATTAAGGAATGCATTTTCTGAGCACAAGATAATGAGAGACGTGGCAGAGGGTACCAGTATCCTACTGTACTACTCAAATGGCATATGTACTCTTAGCTCTGGACTAGCAGCAGGGTTCCTTTCTGTCTTACACAGGCCCACAAGTATCTGGAACTGCCCCTGTATCTTTATTCTTCTAGAGGAAGGTTTCATAGATATCTTTTAACTATTATCCCACCACTTCATAGTTGATTAGAAACTTCAGGAGAAAACTGAGTGAGAAATTCTATCACAGAAACGGATTTTCAACCCCCACACAGTCCAGGGTAGACTTCTCCAGCTGAGATACAGAAGTCTAAGAACCAAGTCATGTCTTTTGGGTACAAAATAACCAGTGTCAGCTCTTGAAGCTCAGTGTTAGAGAGTACTAAGCTCCATTAAACAATGTTCTCATTTTTATCTCTGTAGATTTAGGCCTCATACAGTAGATACTAAAAAAGGCAAAAGGGTCTTAGTACACAGTTTCCTCGATCATCATTTTTAAAAATTTAACCTTATTCATGTCAATAAAGGTAGATTAAACTACATTGCCCTTTTTTCAGTGTGCATAGTTACCTATGCTATGGTATATAATCATGTATTCAACAAAACCTAAGCTATTGCATGTTTCAGTTGTTTCCAATATTCCATCCCCCCTATTTTCTCTTCACCTTCCCTTTCTCCCTTCTTTTTCTAATACAAACAATCCCCGATGAACAGTCATGTGCTTGATATACTTTCAACTAAATTAACTTGAACTGTACCAAGCCAGAATTCTAGCAAAGTATGCCAATTTAAAATTCTGCTGCATATTGTCAAAATAGACCTCCAAAATGATGTACTAACTTACACTGAAATACTCATTAGCCCCTACCAATACGAAGGTACAGAAAAAACAGAATTTCCTTTTTACTCAAATTTATATCCTTTTTATCAATAATTAAGTTAAACTTAATAGGCTTATAGGCCATCTGTATTTCTTCTTTCTTACATTTTATTGACCCAATGTTTTAGTGGCATATCTCCATTTTTCAGAAAAAAAAGTTTAAAACACATTGTAAATGGAATCATGAAGACCATAAATATTAGTAACCTTTTTACACTGTTGCTTTCCATGTGACTGTAGGAGGAACCGTTAGATTTTCAACCTAGGCACAATGGATCTGTTAAAAAATTCTACTTTAAAAGTGTCAATCAGCTAACATTCAACAAGTTTTGAACATACACTATATGCAAAACACACAATGCATTGTGGGGGGGAAAAAATAATGAATCGAGCATGATTTCCTAACAGCTTTATTTTTTCAACTTATCTAATGATTTATTTTCAAAACTTAAGCATAATACTTTATATAGTCATTAAATGTATTAAAATAATATACATGAATTAAACAAACATTAAGAACTTGCTCCAAACTGATAAACATTGGTTTTCTCCTTTACTAATTTGTAGTCTAGTATAGAAGGCACAAAAGAGCAGATATAACTATAATTCGAGTGAGAAAATAGTAAGTTGAAAATTACCTTGAATTGGAAAAAGTCTATAGAGGCAACAGTATCTGACCATAGGCTAAATAATACGTTAATATGTCGTGTCTGTACAGTGAAGAAAGAAAAGAAAAGAAAAGAAAATAGAACCAAGAAATAAAATCCCTTTTCATATGATCTAACCTCAAAATGGAGCTGATCAATATTTGTGTTGGACAGGAGGAGGTGGATCCAAAAAAAATTCTATCCATTTCTTTTCTTTTTTGAGAGAGAGATTTTTGCACTGCCCAAGAGACAGAGAGACAGAAAGCAAGAAATCACCCATCAGGGGAGATGGGCATGCTACAATTCCTTCTCTTCCATTCTCCTCTCAGGATTTTGGAAACACATGCACAGGCACTCGGTATGAATTTCAAGCCACCAGATGCAGGACTTGAACCACTGTTGACAACACGGGAGTCCAATGCCTTAAGACTAGGTCTCCTACTAGTCCCAGATTTCTGTCACTTTCTTTAAAACTTGGGATTTCAATGCTCAGTCACTATAATGCAAAGGTCATTTGAATATCCTGAAATGCTGGAAACCACATGCCTTACCATGGACTTGGTTCCCCAGACTGGCTTAAAAACACTTCAGGCATTTGCATGCTCACATGTGTGTGGGCAGCCAGGATGCTGAGGAGTTGGAAGTAGGGGGAAAGTGGGTCATGGAATCATGAAACCCTGTACCTGGTCGAGAGTGTTTCTCTCTCTGTCTCTCTCCCACACATACACATATAAGACTAATCATTAAAAAATTAAAAAGAATTCAAACTTTTATAAAATATTGTGCCTAATATATACCACTTACTATATGCATATCTATATTTAATGATATCACAAGTCACTGACAGCTAGAATATCTGCATATATCAACAAAATAAATAGGTAACAAAGAAGAGTTCTCATATACAAAGCAGTACACTTATCATAGATTTTGCTTTTAATAAATAATTGAAGTGAGAAATATGAGCAATGACAATATGACATAAACCCCAAATAAATCTCTTAGAAGAGTCTCTCCAAAGCATTTGGTCACAGCATAAGAAAGTCCTTAGAATAGTGTCATATGCAAAAAAGAACTAGAAAAGTTTACAATTCCTAGATATTATAATGGTTTTGCACCCCTGTCCCCCCCAAGAAACAGAGGTGAGAAAAGGGTAGAAGAGAGCAGGTTTCAAAATGATACAGTTATATTCACGTTTATCCACTTAGAATGCATTACATTTGTTTTCATTTACCTTACATATGTGATGCAGTTTAGAGGGTGTCAGGGATTTTCTTTTGTTTCCACTGAAGATGACCATGGAAGTCAGTGCATTGAGTAGAAATCCTAATTCCTTGTCATAGGATTCGAATTTAGGAAATTCGCTTTATGCCCTGAGATTCTCTGTACAATCTACAACTTTTGAAGAGATGAGCAAGTGAAATACTATAGAAAACACTTAGCAGAGTGCCTCGCATAAAGGAAACACTGACTGTATGTGGCAGCCATTACTATTCTGAAGTTCAAACATGAGTTTAAAAAAAATCAACATTACAATGGCTATCGGATGGCTATACTCTTCTATAGTGTTTATAAGAGAAAACTGGCAGTTTGTAGATTTCGCTGTGCGACAGGCTAATTTTGATACAAAAGCTCCATGTTCATAGGTCATGGGAAACCTGAGGCTGCCTTAGGTATCTTGGGTTAGTTTCTGGAGAGAATGATTTAATTTTCTTTTTGTTTTCTTCTTTTCTTATTCTACTTAATGCTATCACACATCAGAAATATATCTAAGAGGCTGTACCAAATTGAGAAACATTCTATCAGAAAGCATTCTCACTGGAAAATGCATGCATATAAAGGATATATACACATTACAGTCAGTAGCGATTTCTTAAATATATACAGGTGTGTGTGTGTGTGTGTTTGTATAATATATATTATATATATGTATTATATATATATTAATCCATTTCATTAACAAGTTAATCCATTTCATTAACAGGTTTTAAAACAGAAAGTTTCTTTTAATAGATTCCTTTCTATAAAGGATACTTGAACGCTATGTACCTCTTCTGAAGTGCTAGTCTAGCACAATTAGTTAACAAGATATGCTGTTGTGTGATTTTTTTATGCTAATAATTTGATTCAATATGAACATTAAATTTATCTGCATGTCAGGCATTAAAATAAGTGACAAAATTATTAACATTTGGTACAAAAAGTTTTATTACAAAACATGTAGATTAAAATAAAATACTAAATGCTACTATCTTACCATTACAAAGAGAAAGCATTACATTAACTTATCTTTTACAATTTGTTATTTGACTTTTCTTTCCTATTTTCTTTCCAGTACCAACCCCTTTTTGAAGTACCAGCTGATGAAATAGATTCAGAAAAAGAACACAACTATTTGGCTAATAAGATACATTTAGATTTGATCTGTTTTCTGGTTTTTTTTTTTTTTTGGAGAGATTTTCACTGTAGGGCGCATGCGCTCGCCAGACAGACAGAGACATAGAGACAGAAAGCGAGAAATCACCCCCCAGGGGGAATGGCCATGCCGCAATCCCTTCTCCTCCATTCTCCTCTCCGGATCTTGGGCACGCACGCACACGTGCCCAGCGTGAGTTCTAAGCCACCGGGTCTGGGACATGAACCGCGGTCGACTACGTGGGAGTCCAGCAACATAGCCATTACGCCAACTGCTGGTTTCCTCTGGTTTTAATATTAGAAATTTCAGGTTTAGAAACAACTCTTCCAAGGAAACAGCAGTTAGTGTAATGGCTATGTCACTGGACTCCCACTTAGTCAACCATGGTTCGCGTCCCAGACCCGGTGGCTTAAAACTCACACCGGGTGCGTGTGCGTGCGTGCCCAAGATCCCGAGAGGAGAATGGAGGAGAAGGGATTGTGGTGTGACCATCCCTTTTGGGGGGGTGATTTCTCGCTTGTCTCTATCTGGCGAGCGCAGGTGCCTAATAGCCAAAAACCTCTCAAAAGAAAAAAAAAAAAAGAATAACTCTTCCAAAAAGATGATTGTCACCAAGAAAGAATGAAACCAAGAAGCAAAGCATGACCTAGCCAAGGACTATTTTTCAAACATATGGTGTTTAAATTTCAATTTGCCTCAAAACTTTTGCAGTGCTAGTAAATGAAGCCCATAACGTGGTTTACCATTCCCTCATTTTACTCCAAACAGTCCTTTGATTTTAATCAACCCCACTACTCTCCTGCAACAATTACGACACTGAATAATTATAATACTTACTCGTCCTAAAGCACTATAAGGTTTAGAATATGCTAGAAGTGAAGTGATATTGTTTCATAATTCAAACACCAGTGAGCCACATCTAACTGTACCAGATCATCAAAAAACTAGGGCATAAAAACTATTATGAGAACTCTATTCATTCCCAATCTGAGCAACTATTTCACTGAAGAAGCTCCTGTCTGCTCATCACAAAATAAAGAGGATAACTATTTGTGGAACAGAGCTCGACTATGTTTAGAACAGTTCTCAGGAGCACAGTGGAAACCTCAGTCAGTGTATCTGCTCAAAAGTGATCTTTTTCCCCCCCCCCCCCCCCCCCTCATTCTAAACTTTAAGTATAATTCAAATATCAAACTTTTGGCTCAAGGCTTCGATTAAGAAAAATTCTGAGTGTCATGTTAGATAAGGTGCTACAAAAGGCACTAGGAAGAATATGGAGATAAAAGTTGGCCCCTGGGAAATTTCAGTATGGTTATGAAGAGAGCAGAATGGCACAAATAAATAGAATACAAGGCAAAAAAGGGCAATGTTTTCACATGTCACCTGCGACATGAATGCTAAGTAAGTATAGAGGAGGAAAAGACTCCTTCAGGGAAGAGGAGGTAGGGGAAGTTGAGACCAGGATCAGTAAGACCCCAAATGGACATACTTCACTGGGACATCCTCAAAACCAGGTCACTAGCTTTACTCTCTGAATAACGGCTTTTAACAACAATGAACCATTCAACAAGGGTAAAACAAAATGATGTCAAATGAAGGTAAATACATGTATGTTCAGACATTCAAAATCCTACCTTGCCATGTTTCAGTGATGTATAACATAAAACCTAACCTACATATGATGCCAGTGAATCATAACTGAACGTGCAAGTCCATTTTGACTACGAAATCTTCTGGTTATAGATATGTAAATTATTCGTTGCACTCTACAACAAATTTTGCTTGCTTTCAATTACTAAGACTATCTAAAATATTTAAAACAAGCAAAAGAAAAACCTATGCATTTAAATCAGGAGCAATGGCTGCTTCTTCTCTCATAAACATCATAACACAAGATAGCACAGCAGTACTGCCACACTTTCAAATCAAAACTGAATAAACACAGGTCTCTTAGTATTTCTTAAACCCCAACAAAGTGGGGATACATCAATTTAATAGAAGAAGGAAGTCCCTAAGGCAAGGTAAGTCCTTTGAATTATTTTGGCTCCTTTCATCAAAGATCAAATCTAGAGAGAGTCTGAAAACAGCTTCAGTTGACCATCAACACAGTTACAGCAGCAAAGGAAACAAGAATATAACTTCAATAGCCAGGATCCATATCCTGTGGGCATTTCAGATAAAAGAACCCCACCCTAACTAAAACCGAAAAGCACAGAAAGCCATGGGAAAACCCGGAAAGATTAAGGTAATTATTTCCATGTGATCAATATAACTGGTTATATCACTTACCATCATCTGTAAGAAACAATAGCAATTTGGCATTTTCCTATGAGTATTATCTGTCTTACATTGTAAGTACATGTATCTTGTTACATACCATATAAGAAGGCCTTGCTCTTTGGGGGGGCAGAGACCATGCCTTATTCATCTTCATATTTTCAGCACCCAAAACAGATCCTAGTACAGAATGAACACTCAGTAACAGTCAGGTGAATGTGGTGAATGGATAAAGTGAGAAAAGAGGCAGGGAATGATAACACAGGTATTAGAACATCTTAGAGACCATGCTATTGGGTCGTATACCAGCGACTAGTAGAGCTAGTCATGTGTGACTTAGTGACAGCAATGCATTCAGGAAACTGCCTCTAAGTGATTTCAGCTTTGTGAGAACATCGTAGAGTGTACTGGGCTGACCTAAACCTAGGTAGTATGCCTGCTACACAGGTGGGTTATATGGTAGAGCTTATTGCTCACTGTCGTTTATGCTGTCCATTGCTGACCAACATGTTATATGGTCAATAACAACACTTCACTTATGCTTTATTATTTCATTCTAAGTACGCCATGGTAAAGAAATATCTATCTCCATTTTACAGATGTAACTTAAGCTCAGAGAGGTTAATGAACTTGCCCAAGCTCACACGGTTAGTAAGTAGGGTCAGTGTTCAAATCTGTCCTATGTGATGCCAAAACTTTCCGAGATCGACACTGGAGGCATATGTGAAAAGGCACTAACCACTTCTTTTCTGAAATTGTCACCCTCTTAGCGGTACAGATACATACTAGGTATTACACTCTGGGAATTACAAAGAGAGCCAGCCTCACAGTGCAGTGGTTAAGCATCCTGTGGAAGGAGCCAGATCTTACATGGCTGACCTCAGTTTGAATCCCGGTTTTAAAAAACGTGTGTGTGCCCTGGATCCTGACAGCAAAGAGAAATGGTGGAAAGAGGATTATGGCGCAACAAGACTCCACGGGGAGGCACTTTCTCTCTCTGTCCCTGGTGTGCACATGTTCCTGGCATTATAACAATTACAGAGAAATTAGTTCACAGTATATCCTAAAGATGAGTGGTTATTTGGAAGTCATAGAAAGGACAAAAACTGTATTTTCTTCAGATAGGATACCACCACAAACAATAGAGAGTATTTCCTTGAGAAGGTCGACTTTAGTTAAAATAGTTTTTACAAATAACTTCTCAAAATGTTGATACTTAAAAAAAAATGCTACATTAACTTTCCAACTTTTTCTCATTTATAGAACAAATAAAAACTCCTGAAATAGTGCTACATGAATTCCAAGAGATCATCCCAAAGTACTGACTGGATGAAGAATAGTCTTTTGCCACCAATCTTGAAGAATCAGGGGTCCTGAGGCATCACCTGTAGAACTACACTTCCTTTTGAGACTAAGGAATCTGGAATTCCTCACAGTAGGTAAAACTGTGGCTCTCGGAGATCCCTGGACCCTGCTATACCTAACACCTGCTCTGAGTTATTCAGTATCACTGATCTAGGAACTACTATGAAGGGATTTTGAAGATGGAATTAAGGTCCCAAATCAATGGACCTCACAGTAGATAACCCAGGTGGGCTTGATCTTATCACATAGGACCTTTAAAAACCAAAGTTTTTCCTGGGTGTTCTCAAAAAAGGAAGTCAGAGAGATATGACTTGTCTGGCCTAGAAGAAGGTAAGTATCTACGCAGATTACAGGGCAAGGAGCTACCTGTAGGAGCTGAGGGCAATCCCTAGCCAGCAGTCAGGACATCGAGGACCTTAGACCTAGAGCTGCAAGGAAATGAATTCTGCCAACAACTTGTACACTTGGAAGAGGACTCAGCCCAGGTGAGAATTCTGGCCCTGGCTGACACCTCAATTTTGGCCCAGTGAGACTTGAACAGAATACCTAGTCATGCTATGCCCAGTCTCCTAATTACAGAAACTACACGATAATCAGTATATGTTATTTCAGGCTGCTAAATTCATGGTACAGAAAAACAGCATATATGTCTCTTCAGTTGAATCCCAATCCTATTGAATCATATAACATACTATATAGTTAATGTATTGACCATGTGTTGCTAAGGTGTATCATCAACTCTATATATAGCTACACCATGGAAGGATGGTTAAGAACTTTGCCACAATCTGTGGAGGTTTGAGAACAAGGTGCAGACATAAGAAATAGTTCAATCAAGAGACCAGCAGTTAGCATAATGCCTATGTCACTGGACTCCCACGTGGTCGACCGCGGTTCACGTCCCAGACCCGGTGGCTTAAAATTCACGCCAGGCGCGTGTGCGTGCGTGCCCAAGATCCCGAGAGGAGAATGGAGGAGAAGGGATTGCGGCGTGGCCATCCCCCTTGGGGGGTGATTTCTCGCTTTCTGTCTCTCTGTCTCTCTCTGTCTGTCTGGCAAGCGCACAAGCCCTATAGCAAAAAAAACCTCTCCAAAAAGAAGAAGAAGAAGAAGAAAAAGAAATAGTTCAATCAAAACCCAACTAACTGCATAAGTCATTAGACATTTTTGAATAGGACATGATATGACTTCGGAAGTGTGTACTAGCAGAAAACGAAAGATGGATAAAAGTTCAGAAAACAAGAAGACTGACTAGACTAAAGACGATAAATCAGGAGAGAAGAAAAGACTCTCCTGTGGAAATGGTGGAAACGAAAAAGAAAGAATCAGGCATGATACATTTGGAGGAAGACTAGATAAATCGTTAACTGTTACATGTATATCTACCTCAGGAGGTAGTAGAATCTTTGCAATTAATTTATGCGACAACTAATGTAACTCCAGAAAATGCTGAGTGTGGATTGCTTGTCTCTATCCTCAAAACCTAGTATTATGGAATACATAAACAAGAAAGGTCGCAGGTGAGTGACATAGAAGATGAAAAGAGAGAGGAAGTCAAGGAAAATGGTGAATTTTTTTGTGCAAGATAGACTGAAGTAAACATAAAATTAGGAGAAAAGCAGAGAACCCGAAAATAAATAAGAAACAAGCATCCCCGTGCTGTTTCCTTTTTGATAAAATGCGCAAAATAATAGTAACTATTTTATAAGGCTATATGAAATAAGATACATAAAGTGCTTAGAATAGAGTACATAGTAATCACTATGTAGGTATAGGCTACAATTCTGATTAATTTTTATTCTTTAGAATGTACTAATGACTACAATCCATACTGTTTCCTCAGTCTTTTAATAAAATTATTTCATATGCCCACCAAAGAAAATTGGAATTAATTCCAATAATATATTCATTCATATATACCTACCTAAAAGTTATATGCATTTATAAGGAAGATATAGCTTATAAATTATTAGTCCTTCTCACTACATATGGTTTAATTCACATCTGCAATTTCTTTTTACTAGAAGACTATAAATGTGAACCAAATGGCAATTTTGAAATTACAAATTACTACACAAATTATTAAAACCATTTATATATATTTTTACTGTCCAGAGATAATAATAATTTCATTCATTATTTCCTCAATAAATACTCTGAAGATGCTACTAGACATAAAACTAAGTAGGAAATATATTATATAACTTTATTTTTTAAGAATTATGTATTTTATTTATTTTATTTTTCATATGAGTTCTGCCAGAGAAAGAGAAAAAGCAAGCCACCAGGTCCAGGACTTGAACCTCAGTTGGCTATGTGGGAATTCGAGCGCCTTAACTACCACGCCACCTGCTGGCCCCTAAAACTTTATCATAACTCTTACTGCACTTTATTGTAATTATGTGCTTAACTTTTTAACTTCCAAGATTGACCACAAGTTACATTAAGTCTAGTACTCAGGACCCCTTTTACTGCTGTGTCACCAATGTCTATGGTGGAGCCCAGAACCATACAGCCAGTAGTAGGGTCTCTAATAAATGTTCTGAATGCATGCGTATTTCTCACTCATAATGAATCAAAAGTAGCAGATTGGGATATGTTAATATTAAGAGTAAATTTTAAAAATGTGGGTTATTTTTAACAATACAAACTGAATTGTATGTTTTCTGATATCAAATATAAAGAAGAGTGGTTCTCAATTAGAATATGTATATGTCAAGAAGAGTCAATGGATGGGGCAGGTGAGGGATTTCATAGTTATCAAAATGGTCATAGACTAAAAATGACTGAAAAATACTGTCCTACCACATATCAAAAAGCTTTTGTAATCTGAGCACAGCTAAGGAATTGACAGGAATAACTGCCATTAAAAAATGTTTGAAAATAATTACTCTGGAATAAATGCGATAATTGAAATTTGCAAATGCACGACTCAGTTTTAGTATTAATGAAAAGTTGGTTACAGTTTGTTGTGAGTTTCCACAGCTACCTAATTACTCATGTTCTGAGAAAGTATGGTTCACTATTACAAATTAGCTCAAAAAAATAATTGATGGAAATAACATAGAGAAATAAAAGAGACTCAGGGCCAACAGGTGGTGTAGCGGTTAAAGCGCCAGACTCCCACATGGCTGACCCTAATGTGAGTCCCAGATCCGGCGGCCTGAAACATGCTGGGCACACGTGCCCAAAATCCCAGGAGGAGAATAGAGAAGGGATTGTGGCATGGCCATTTTCCCTGGAAGAGTGATATCTCACTTTCCCTCTCACCGTCTGTCTTTCCAGTGAGCCGGTGTACCCCTTGGCAAAAATATTAAAAAAGAAAAGAGAAGAAATAAAGGAAACTATTTCCAAGGTCCACTTTCAGTTCTTGGTAATATCAATAACATATGACATGTTTTTAACCCTTTCAAAACACACGAACTATACACTCCTAGGACTCAAGTCTTGGGCTACGCTGTGATGCCCAATGTTTAACTGACACAGGCCAACTGATTATCAATTCATATAATTTATTTCCTCATTAAAAAGTACTAAAAGTTGGAAGACTTGGGGCAACAGTAAGGATCCTGGATTTTTTTTTGTTTCAATTGTTATTTTATTTTATTTATTTTTTTACCTTATTAAGAAATTATTTCAAGGTTACGGAAAGTTTGGAACAATAGAACAAAAGACACGTGTAGCTTTCCTCCCAAATTCACTGATTGTTAACATTGTGCCCAATTTGCTTTTATCATTTGTTCTGTCTACATTGAAGGTATATCTATATGAAAATAAAAACAAAGTACTGAAAGTTGTCATGGCTACTACGGTTCAATATTTAAATGAAAAAGCGTATATTAGATAATGAAAGAACCATATCTGAATAGTAACAGAGAACAGAAGTGTCAGCAGAGCACCTAAGGCCATGTGCAAAGGTTAAAATTTAGCTAGTAGCTATGGTCTCATTTCCACTTGTAATGTAGTACTAAGAACAGGGGACAGAGCTAAGGTAAGTCCCTCAGAGCCACTCACATAGAGGATTTCAGAGCACTGTGTTTGCAGCTTTTTGTTCTTTTTTTTTTTTTTTAATTGTAATTGTTCTTTGCATTGCCTTTGTGTGGGGCGGACAGTCATGGTGATCAATCAATCATGTTTAGTTTTAGCATAAGACAACCAGTGAACTAGCCATTTTAAAAAGAGCTCTAGAATCCCTTAGAGACTATGATATTTTTTTTCCATCTCACTCGATATGACTCTGGAGAATCCACACTGAAGATCAGAAAACAAGATGTATAAAGACAAAGTAGACTCTTGGATAATTAAGACTTGTGATAATCGACTCACATACAGTTGAGGTTTGTAACTGAGGTTAGGGCATCTATATAGTATATTTCAATACTTTAAAAATGTTCTCATTAAAAAAAAAAAAAGCACATACTCTCTCAGTAAGTCACAACTGCTTCTATTTTGTATAGTGACAAAGTATGTTCTGCTTCTAAGTTGTATAATGACAACATTCTGCCTCTTAAAAGGAAAATTCGGATGATTGTTTTATTTTCCCACCCCATCACATTGACACATTTGTCTCCTGAGACATCATACACGTGACTTATCCTAACCCAATTTTTGTCCAAACTCAGATACACACATAGCCTCAAGTGAAATACATGATACACATAAAAACATTTAGAAACAGATGCAATATACTGGGTTGTTGGAAAAGTCAATGATACATTTTGCACAGAAAAAAATACGTCTTGACTTTTTCGACAACCCAATACAAGCTACTAATAAAATGTCAGCATCTTTCATCACTGTGTATGGGACCAGGTTTTCTTTTGTCATTTCTGTGTAGCCACACTGCAGCTCTTCCCACCATAAAAAACCAAAACTAAAACATTGAATCCTAGCCTTAAAAAGCAACAAGCATTTAAGAAAAAATAAAGTTTTGTTTCATTTTATTGTGCTCTATAGAAAACAGAATTCTTCCTGCAGCATTTCATCTTCTCGAATTAAAAAGTTTTATAGTATACCATTGTCTGATAGAATTCAGTTCAGCAGACCTGTATTTCTTGGTTTACTAATAAATCATTAGCTTAAACATGAATTAAAGAGTGCATATTTTGTTTTCATTTATTTGTATCAAAAGATCATAAATTATGATGCTAATAGGCCTCATTACCTTCTAATTTCAAAGTAAAGAGTAGTTTTAGGTAGGAAGAAGAAATGTGCTTATGACACATTGGAGAGGATGGAAAAACGTTATCAAAAATACACTCCAGGGAACCAGCAGTTAGCGTAATGGCTATGTCGCTGGATTCCCACGTAGTCGACCGCGGTTCATGTCTCGGACCCGGTGGCTTAAAACTCACGCTGGGCGCGTGTGCGTGCGTGCCCAAGATCCCGAGAGGAGAATGGAGAAGGGATTGCAGCATGACCATCCCCCCTGGGGGGTGATTTCTTGCTTTCTGTCTCTATGTCTCTCTCTGTCTGTCTGGCGAGCGCACGCGACCTACAGTGAAAATCTCTCCAAAAAAAAAAAAAAAAATACACTCCATAAGAGAAACAGCAGTTAGTGTAATGGCTATGTCGCTGGACTCCCACGTAGTCAACGGTGGTTCAAGTCCCAGACCCGGTGGTTTAAACTCAAGCCAGGTGCGTGTGCAAGCAGGCCCAAGATCCCAAGAGGAGAAAGGAGGAGAAGGGATAGGGGTATGGCCATCCCCCCTGGAGAGTGATTTCCCGCTTTCTGTCTCTCTGTCTTTCTGGTGAGCGCCTGTGTCCTATAGCAAAAACCTCTCAAAAAAAAAAATATATCTACATCTATATCTATGTCTATATATATATTCCATAAAAACTCCCACTCACATGAATTTGGCTTTTTCAAAGAACTCCTTTAAAGATATGACATTCTGAAACACATTCAAATTATTTTTATAAGACCATTCAAAAAAACCAGAGTATAACATTTTACAATTCTTTTACAGCTCTGGCAATATTCAAATAGTTTCCTGATCCACCTTAAACTTAATTTTTTAACATGCCATTCGTTATGCCACAACACAAAATTTGTTGTGCTGTTTGCATCCTTCTATCCTTTGCTAGGGAAAAAAAATGCTGATCCTCCAATTTCCTTTTTTCACCTAAATATATGAGTAGAAGAAAACAAGAGTGAAATAATGTCTGTGGAATCTGGCAGATGGCTATCTCTCTATTTTATTCCATTTTCTTTTGCCATTGTAATTTTATATAGACATCAGTGCAAGGTACACACAGAGGTTCTGTCAAACAAACTTTATCTTAGCAACACAAGGGAATTTTACTAGAGGAATACCAGGTTTTAAGGGGATTCTTAAATGTCTCAATTCTCATAAAATCGAGAATTTATAATAAGCGAGAGAGTAACACTGGAATAACTCTTTGTATCCCAATTTTTCTTTAAATTGAAGATAATTTAAAATATCTTCATTACAAGAGGAGAGAGAGCTATAGAGTCAATTCTTCCAATATACGTATCAAGTTCTTTTAAATTATAGTTCTCATCTGAAATGCAATACAAAATCTACTATATACATCTACATGCATATATGTATTATAGGACAAATAAATACATTCTAACATTCTGGAATTCCATATTTTAAATGCATATTTCTACTAGACACTGTAAATTGAGTGCAATAGCCACTGTGGTTCAATCTTGTATTTTGTGTCTCTCTGAGTCAAATGACCACCTTTCTGCAGTCATTCCTTTTGTGAATTGTTATTATATTGGCAACATTCAAAGGTTGATCTGCTCAAACAATTCCATTGTCTCAGACCACAAAATTAATCTCATGGAATTTGAGGCTGTGATTATCTTCTTAGGAATTTTTGCTTTAAGTTAATGTCGAGGACTGAAAAATTTTTTTCCAGCACTTGGAGGAGTTGGCTGATTATTTGGTAAACTAGAAAGCAATGGCTTCTCTATTTGGATAAATCCAGGATAAATGATAGCTCTTTGACAAAACTGGTGGGCTCTTTTCTATTTATAATAGTCTAATTCTATCACTACTTAAATACACAGCATTAAGAAACAACGAAAAATACTGGAAAATATTCTGAATTCTAGTTTCTCAGAATTCTTCAGAAATATAGAGCCACTGAATATTTCTGAATGTAACAATTATATGTAGGGGTACCAGGCACTGTGCTTATGAATAAATACAAACATAAATATATTTATTTAATTCAAGCCCCCAAAACAGTTCTAGGAGGTGGGTGCTATTGCCATTCTACTTTATAGATGAGGAAACTGAGGCTTAGGTAAGAGAATTAAATGGTCCTAGGCCACATGATCACTGAGTAGCAGAAACATGATTAAAATCTTGGTTTCTCTAAAAAAGTACCTGAACAAAACAGTATTGTTAATCAAATAATGGAACAAAAGTGTTTTTGAGGAATAGGAGGGGTAAGATATATTAAAAAAAAAAAAGTTGGCAAAGACTACAAATTCTCTTTGATGTGCAGAACATTAGACTTGCCTTCTAGCTTGCACTTAAATATCTGTTGATCAGAATATTAACTGAAGTCTGATAGAGATAATACTTTGTCATTTGCCCTTTGAACTTCCCAGGTTTTCACCCGAATCAACATAATACACCAGTAGTCTTTAACTTCCACAAATTGTTTTCAGTCTTACAAATTAAAATCTACTGTATGTCACCTTCGGTATAGCCTAGTTAAAAAATACATAGACAGCTTTAATATACATTATTCCAAAATTATTTTTAATAGGTTCAACCAACCTATGACACTATCATCAAATCATACTATCAGAAAGCTTACTGGTGTGATTCTTAGAACAATTTCATTTAATCATTTCAAATTTTACTTTTCTTTAAGCAAAGTCTAATTTTTAAAGATGTGCTGGAAGTGGGAATGTGATCAATACAGAGGTAATTAACTATTTAAATAGAGATTGGTATTAGTATTAAAAGGGGGCCACAGCACAAGATTTGTTTTCATTTTATTGCAAAACACTGGTTTGTAAAGGAAACTCATTTTTTTTTTAAGAAAAATGTATTTCATATACCTTTCCACAAGATTCTGTCACCGCTCTAAAAATATATATTCGATCATTTCATTAACAAAGCTTGAACTCATGCTGGGGCATCTCATTCTGAAGCCCAAGATTCAACAATGGGACTGTGAACTCCAGTGTCCATGGCAACAGTAGCTAATTCTTCTTTCCAATCATGATGGCAATTCTCTCCCATGGCTTGAATCAGTTACAAAACAAAATACTCTCAAAGACCTTTCTGAGCCAATAGCCTTGCAGCTAATCTGCTAATAGGAAATAATCTGCAGCTAATACACACATTCCAGGGCAGCAGTGTGTTTTCTTAATACTTCGTTTCGTGGGCCTCTTTCCAAAGAAAGCACAGTAAAGAATAGAAAACAGACATTCATTAAAAATAGTATTATACTACCTGGCCACTAGTAATGCCTAAAACTTGCTGCAACTTGCGTGTGTCTTAAAGAGTTTATTAAAAAGCAAGCCGAGAGGAGGCAAAGTAGCAACAAAAAGACAGAAAGCAAATTGCTTAAGCTAAGAGGATAAGAGCTGTGTTAAGAGAAGGTAGACTTAAAAAATGGATTTTTAGCAAACCGTCAAGTTAACAAATTTATTTTTCTTCCATTGGTATTATTTGTAGAATTTGTCTTTGGATGCATTCCAGCAAGAAAAGTTCGAACTGCTCTCATAAAGTTTTTTTTTTTTTTTTCTTTTCCTAGTCCCCACTGTGGAATAATGGAAATGGTTTAGCATTGAAATTAGTTTTTCACCTCAAGGGTCAAAGTTTAACCTCTTGAGCAACTATAATGACCTAAATCATTCTAATTACAGAAAAGAAGCAATCTTCCCCAAAGCCTGATAAAGTTTGATGAATCAGCTTGCAAAGCTCAAACTGTTTTTTGTTCAGAGGAAGACTGGATGTTTTTCCTTGAAAGAAAAGCCATGAATAATCATAAAGAAAGATGAAATACCTTTTCAACCCACTTGGAGTGGAACTTCCTCCTGCTCAGAGTTAGGATGGCTTGACACAGCAATGTATCTGATCCTGTTCTCCAGAACCTGAATTCTACCTGGCTCAAAGAGAATGCGACTTAATATCCTGGGCTGCAACTCTTCATTTGGAAAGAATAAGAATTCTCATTGTTCTCTCTACCCATGCTCCTCTTCACGTTTTATAAAAAAGGAAGCAAAATAAAATAAACAGAAGTAGAGGAGAAAGAAAATCTTTAAAGTTAAAGGAATCACAACACCAGAGGGTATCTCTTCATCCTCTTTAAATTCGTTTTTATAATTCTGGTTGCTATGACAACATGATGCAACTCTGTATTACCATGACAATCTGACACAACTTTCAAAAAACAGTAAGCACTGTTTTATTCTGTTGTTCAATTGCTCCCAAGGAAACATGCTGTTATTTACTTCTTGATGAAACCTGTACTATATAGTGTGATAGACCCTACATCAGGAAAAAAAAAACAAGTTATGGTGGAAACTGGAGAGGGAAAAAATCTATATCTATATTAGCCATTTATTGAATGGGACCTTTTTACTTATTCCTAAAAATCTGAAATTGGGATGCTTTCCATTTGAACAATGGAAACTATTTCTTTACAGTAGAGGGTAACTGCTTATGCAAATGAAGATTGTTTAAGTTTCTAAATACTAAGTATCTCTCACCATCACCAGTAAACAACTTAGAAATGAAAATCTTTAGAAGCCTAATCCATTGTAGAGCTTAAGGGCTATGGGAAAATACATGGAGTGAACCAGAGTTCGTGGTTAAACTCTAGTAATGGACTGTACTGAGCTATCCACACTATTGAAAAATCCACATTTTTAGCTGAACTGAGCATGATGATTTTTTAAATTATTATATATATTCCAAGAGGGGATATTTGAATGCTCTCAATCCTCTTCCTACATGAGCATTTCCAATTGTCTATTTATCATGAAGTCAATTATTTGAGGGTCTTCCTCCTGCCAATAGCAAGCATCCCCTCAATTCCCTCCACTACTTCTAACTACAACATATTGAATTCTGGAGTGTTTCTGAAACTCTTTTAGATCTAATCCTTAGAATAATTATGTAATAATAGAAGCTATTTATACTAAGTCAAATATAAACTTACAACTCAAAAAGCCTAGCAATTATCAGTAAGATCCAGGAACTAACTGGCAGAATCACAATTTGAACCCACTGCTTTGGTTTCCAAAGCCTGTCTTTCCAACCAATGAGCTGTCTTTCAAAATAAAGACCATTTTCTAGCTCTTATACAATGATAATAAATGATGACATCTTTACACGCAACAAGTAACTGTTAGATTATTTTTTAATTGCCTGCATTCTGGGTATGTGTTCTTTCTTTTGTGAACAGGTAACATTTTGCTAAATCATAAATAATATCAAAAACAGTAAAATAAATCATTCTAGACAGAAAGAAGAGACTTGAAATGTGACTAATATCCTATAACAAGTATTACTATTTAAGCTATGACCAATTTTATCTGAAACATAATGGCTATTATTTGCTATAAAGAGCCAGGGGAGAAAAAATTTAGAAAATTAAATTTTGCGGGACTAGCAGTTAGCATAATGGCTATGTTGCTGGACTCCCATGTAGTCGACTGAGATTTGAGTCCTGGACTCAGTGGCTTTAACTCACACCGGGCGTGTGTGCGTGCATGCCCAAGCTCCTGAGAGGAGAAGGGATTGCAGCATGGCCATCAACCCTGGGGGGAGGGGTGATTTCTCGCTTTCTGTCTCTCTCTGTCTGTTTCTTTCTGGCGAGCGCACGTGCCCTACGGCAAAAACCTCTCCTCCGAAAAAGAATTTTTTTTTTCTTTTTTTTTTTTGCTGTCAGCAATGTTACTGGTTATTTTGATTCCTATAAAAAAAATATAAGGTAGGTGCTATATGTTGGAAAGAAATGATATTGTCAATTTCATGACCAATAAAAATTTTGGCAGAATTCTGACTTTTTTCAAATTATCTAGTAGTATATATAGTGCAGTCTCAATAAATACTTGTTATTATAGCAGTTTCTTACATTTGAACCTCAATTTTAGGTCAAGCTTTTAAATATATATTTTATATGTTTTTATTTTTATGCTTAAGTCTACATATTTATTTCCTCCTTGAATGAGAGAGACAGGTAGAGAAAGAGAAAGGCACTTCCCGAAGGACCCCCATGTTATGAACCACCTCCAGCTCCACCTAGCTCTGGATCATAGGCATGCACATGCCCAGTGTGTCTAGAGAGGTCTTTGGACACAAACCCAGAACCAGAACTTTCCCGTCTCCAAAGCATCAGACTGGTGATGTGCCCCCTTCTGGCCCCTTATGTGTATATTAAAGATGTATTTTTAGTCTTCTACATACCACTTAAAGTTCTGGTGTTAAAAACCACCAAATTTCAAACTTAAAAATATCCTTGTCTTAAGTAATGTTTCCATATCCCAAAGCAAGAGGAATAAAAAGTCCTAATAATAGGGCTAGAAAACGAAGGTAAACATTAAGGGCATCAAATACTATCTCTGCTTTGCTTAAGGGAGTTGACCTCTGGGTGAACACTGTGCTGACTCAGTTCTCCTGTGTGCCGTAGGAAACATTCATTCATTCACATCATAATTGAGGGAACAGGCTCTAGTCTTCAGGTTTTAATTCTTCTGAAAGATGGAGGAAAAAGAGAAGCACGACAGAAAAAGTGATTGAGAGAAAGTGGGTAATTCTACCACTTCTGTTAGGGAACAGCCATGTGGCCTCAGCAGCTCTTCTCCTATTTCATGCTGGTCAGTTTCAAAGAAGGGCAGGCCACCTGCGTTCTCAGTTTTTGACATTACATACAATACAAACATATCAGAGGTTAAAATGATGTTACATCAATAATCTCTTGTAAAAGGCATTTCGTGTAAGCCTGGGGTGTGACTGTGACATATGCCAGTACAGCATACACTCTAAAAAAGTGACAATTTCATAATTCATCATATTCTTAGTATTTACTCAGAACAATGTCAGACAGTAATGAACAAGTTTGTTAAATACTCAAAAGTGAATTAAGAATTCATGAACTCAACACATGCTTTTATCTCCTGAGTCTAAGCTATACTATGATATTCTGAAACCAGTGTGTAAGAACTATCGACAAGGCTGGTGGATTACTATAAAACTAGTAAGAAGAGGTGAACTACCGAAAGCTTCTTTGTTCATTTGAAAGATAATTGATCCTAAGATGCAAACTTAAATTGGTTCTCTAGTCCTGTTCTCAAGTAGGAATAATTCTGATACTCAAAATCAAGGATGAGAATAAATGCCTCTTTCCAAAATTAGAATAAATATCAATGGGGTTAATATAATGCCTCTGAGTCAAAACTAATGGATGGACTCCCACACACTACAGATCATTCTCTCTATTTACAATAAAGCTGTGTCCTTTTCTCAGATTCTGTTCTCTGTCAAGTTTTGAAGTCATCAGTAGAATAGAGGCACACGCATGCCCAGTGCCTAACCTACTAAAGATGGGACAACGAGAGGAGTGAGGAAGGTCGTTTAACACCAGGACCAGAGAAATATTAGCCAGATGTTGAGCATGGAGATTAGGAAACTGTAAAAGACAAACAACAACAACAACAACAACAACAACAAAAACCCATGAAGAAAAGCCATGAAGGACAGATATAATGTAGTCAGAACAATGAGCACTACTGCCTTCCTATACCAAAGTTCAATAGTCATGAAAGAATTTATAGTTGAGTCACTGATTTTGAGTTGGCATATATTTACTGAATAAATAAATTCTAAATAATTTTTTTTAAGTATCTTTGTTTTTAATTTCCTTCTATAGGGAGAAAGAGAAAGGAAAAGTAAGAAATCACTCCCTGGGGGAGGGCCACACCACAAATCCTTCTCCTTCATTCCTTCATTCTCCTCTCAGGATTTTGAGCACATGCACATGTGCCCAGTGTGATTTTCAAGCTGCCATGTCCAGGACTCAAACCATGGTCAGTCACGTGGGAGTCCAGTGCCTTAACATTATGCCATGCCACCTGCTGGCCCTGTCTGTTTGTTTTTAACTTCAAGGTTGGAGAATAATTTCAGAATTTGGAAAAAGTATTTATATTGAACCCAGTACACTAGAAAAACATGATGCAATGTATGATGCAATGTATAAGTCATGAATGTATATTTGAACCTTGTAAATGTGATCTTCAGTATATTTGAAATAATAGCTTCATATTACACAAAATAGGGAAAGTTGCACTTTATCTAAAAACTCTAAAAGATCTTCATGCCATATCTTTCTTTGAAGAAATGTCTAGGTTGATGGGACCAAGATTCATCATAGTACATTTCCTGTCACTGAAGAAAATAAATATAATCCCAGAAATGAGCTACTAATTCTAGTTGTTGGGACCAGCAGTTAGCATAATGTCTATGAAGCTGGACTCCCATGTAGTCGACTGTGGTTCAAGACCCAGACCCGGTGGCTTAAACTCACGCCGGGTCTATGTGCGTGCATGCCCAAGATCCCAAGGAGAGAATGGAGGAGAAGGGACTGCGGCATGGCCATCGCCCCTGGGGGGTGTTTTCTGGCCCTTTGTCTCTCTGTCTTTCTCTGTCTTTCTGGTGAGCGCATGCACCCTATAGCAAAAGCCTCTCCAAAAAAAAAAAAAAAAAATTCAAGTTGTTTACTAAAGTTATAATAAAGCAACCTGTTCTGTGCTAAATAATTGTACCTTCACATAATTTCCAAAGAAATAGAAATAGTATCTGTTAAAACATTTTTGTCAGTTTACTACATGGTATGTGGAACAATATGAATAGGCTGTCAGTCATTAATCTGAGTTGAAGACATATAATCATAATGAACTTGTTTTTATGACCTAACATGGCATATATTCTTGATAATGACAAGGAATCCCATTTCAAGCAGATTAAACCAAACATGCTCCTCATGTGGGTGTAGTTGTTGTTATAGGGTCATTTCTGTAATTGCTCTTTCTTGAAGAGTCAAGTGCGGGGGTGACTAAAAAGGTCTCAAGACTTGTAATTTCTAACTCTGCAACTCCCCCCTCCCTTGTCTGTAGCACTAACCCATCTTGTCTAGATCTCAAAAAAGTTGTCTGACCACTCTTCAGAAATATAGGGTCATTGAAAAAGTCATGATGCCTCTTTGCATAGCAAAACAGAAAAATACATCATGACTTTTCTGAGGACCCAACCGTAGATTCCCAAATCATATACCAGGAGGTCTTCATAAAGTTCATGAAAAAATGTATATTATGAAAAAAATTTATGCATGGATTTCAAGCATATTTGCACCACAACAAAGTATAATTTCATTTTCTATGAACTTTTTAAAGTCTCTCTCCAATTCCCCTGAGTTTCGTCCTTCTCATTCAGCATGCTCCTTTGGTTTTCTCATATATTCATTTATTTACTCATACCTGGGAAGACACTATGCCCAAATTCCTTGCTCTGTGTGAGATAGTAAAGAGTCTGAAAGGAAGAGAGATAATTCTCTCTTCAAGATATATGCCAGTTGGTGGAAGGATAAATGTTCAACTAAAGAAGACGGCAGTATCCAATAGCTAAAAAACAGGTATCCACTCACAAACTACACTGGAAGCTTTTTTTTTTGAGAGATTTTCACTGTAGGGCACGTGCGCTCGCCAGACAGAAAGAGAGAGACATAGAGACAGAAAGCGAGAAATCACCCCCCAGGGGGGATGGTCACGCCACAATCCCTTCTCCTCCATTCTCCTCTCGGGATCTTGGGCATGCACGCACACGCGCCCGGCGTGAGTTTTAAGCCACCGGGTCCGGGACACGAACCGCGGTCGACTACGTGGGAGTCCAGTGACATAGCCATTACGCTAACTGCTGGTTCCTACACTGGAAGCTTTGATGCCTGAGAAAACTCATTTATACCCAGTTTTCAACCAAAACTAATTTTTTTATCTTTATCACCCAAAACATAGTAACAGTAATCTAGATGAATATTTTCATCTACCTAAAGTATTAAATCCTGGACTCCCAAACATACAAAATTCAAAATCTTCATTTAAAAAATAAAAGTCAAGGGAGCAGCTGATGGTGTAATGGTTGCATCGCTGGACTACCCTACATAGTTGACCACACAGTTTGAGTTCCGAACCCAGCATTTTGAAACCCATGCCAACTTGTGCATACATTCATGTCTAAAATCCAAAAAGAAGACTCAGGAGAAGTGACTATGGTGTGGCCATTCCCCCCTGAGGAGTGATTTCTTACTTTCTGTCTCTCTGTCTCTCCAGCAAGTACAGGTACCTTATAGCAAAAATCTCTCCAAAAAAAAAAAAATAATTAAAAAGCTAAAAAGTCATTATCACCCATCTGAGTTCCATAGGTCTCAAACAAAAACAAAAATCCACTAATACTTCTTATTTGTCTATTTTTATACATAGCACAACTTTTCATACTGTTAGAGGGAAAATAGAAAGTCATTTTCATTTTCTTTACACACCCTACCTAATCTTCACTAACTCTAGGTAACTTAATGCCCTAAATTTCTCTGAAATCTCACCCTAATCCCCTTTTCTAAATCTATTCCATTGCTTTAATTTAGTTCCTTGATTGATTTCTAGCAGGTCTCCTCATATCTGAACAGTAGTTGCTACCCCAGTCCAGTCCATCTTCCTCACTGGCAGCAGAACAAGCATCTTAAAATGTACATCTGATCTTGTCCTTTCCCAGTTTAAAATTTCCCATGATTCATCTTCAACCAGGGTTTTCAAGTCTAGCATCTTGGCATTATTGATTAAACACATACTTAACGATGTAGAAAATAAATCCTACTATAATGGTTGAAAAGTGAGCTAAGAATGGAATCATCTGGAAGAAAAGACACACCCTTATGATGTATAGCAGATTTCAGTCCATTTTCCTTAATAGAACAGAATATAGTTACAAGATCAGAGCACGATCAGTTCAGTCTTGGTGCTCCTCCGAGTTACGGTTTTGGTTTTCTTAAGCACCGGGATTAGAGATGGAGAAAGACAACAACAAAAAATAGAATCCAGCCGCTTAAAACAGATGAGAAAACTTGGAGTCCTGGGCACTAATAAGCCTTAACTTCAAAAACTAGAATAATGAAAGGCTTTTTACCTCCAATTACCAACTGCTTTTCCCTTATCTCTTTGATGAGGGATCCAGACAAACACAGGGGACATGAAAAGGGAAGCTCACAGTACAGAAATGCAGACATTTACAAGGCTGTGGATATCAAGACACCTGAAGGCCATCATGTACCAGGGGGTATATGATATCCTTGCAAACACCAAAATCAGAACTGAAATAAAATATCTAGAAACAATATGCAGTTTTGAGGCAGTAGCTGCTTAACAAACATGCGCTGTGTGAATTGTGTGAGTGCCAAACAGCTAACCAGGGACACTGAAGAAACAGCAGTGAAACTGTTAAAAACAGCAGGTCAATTAATCATGCTTGGAATATTTATATGCACATGTATGTACACATATACACATTTTTGAAAGGGTATCTCATTTATTCAACATGTTAATAAGGAATATTTATTACTAGTTACAGCAAACACTTTTTAGGTAATTTATTTACATAATAAATCTTCAGTATAAATAACCAGAAAGAATCTGACTTGCTTGTGCAATAAACTAATTGTAAACTCTACTTGATGGTCATTTTTCTCTGTGTGATATAAATATTCTAAGAGTGATACTTAGAGATACAATGCATATATAGGTAAATTACTAGACAACTCAACCACTATTCAGTGCTAGTCAAAAATACTATCATCAAGCAAAGCAAAGCAAAACAAAACACAAAACAACACTTCAAAGAAAAAGTTCAAAAGTAACTAAGGATTTGGAGAACGTGCTTATTAATTTTTACATTTTTAAGAAAACCTCCCTTTATAAGAGAATTATTAATAATTCAGTAAAATAAACCACAATGAAATAAATTTAAATATTCTAAAATAGAGCAAAATATAGAACACAAGACTGAAAACTAAAATATTTGGGTTGTTGGAAAAGTCATAACATATTTTTCTATGCAAAAAATCATTGTGACTTTTCTGATGATCCGATATATAACAAAATTCTGTTTTATTTAAAAGTTAAATGGCTGCATAAGATTTTCTGACGTTTCCTCAGCTGTAGAAATATTATGATTAATGTTGACAAACGAAAATAATTAAAATAACTTCAAAAGAAGCAAAAGTATTCAGCTATTAACAAAGATGCAGCCTATATTCAATAAGTACTTTGTCATCATCTTGATGGGACCTTTTTTCTCAGCTGATAGAAAAGAATGAGCATTCCTTTCTCAATATGGTAGTTGTGTAATTTGTACCATGAGTGGGACAAGCAGTTAGCGTAATGGCTATGTCACTGGACTCCCATGTAGTCGACCATGGTTGGAGTCCTGGACCCAGTGGCTTAAATCCACGCTGGGCGCATGTGCGTGCGTGCCCAAGATCCTGAGAGGAGAACGGAGGAAAAGGGATTACAGTGTGGCCATCTCCCCCGGGGCGGGAGGTGACTTCTCGCTTTCTGTCTCTCTGTCTCTGGCTTTCTGGTGAGTGCACACGCCCTATAGCAAAAACCTCTCCAAAAAACTAAAAAAAAAAAGAATTTGTACCATGAGCTTACTGCTGCCTCAAAAACCATGCAATCCCATTACTCAGTATTATTGCGATTGGGGATGAGAATTATGTATTCTTATTATTATTGACAACAACTTACATATTTTTAAATATATATATTTATTATTATTATTATTATTATTATTTAAATTGACCAGAGAGAGAAACAGCAAGAAGGAAAGTGAGAAAGCAAGCTGCCAGGTCTAGGACTCGAATTGCCCATTGACCAAGTCGGAGTCCAGTACTTTAACTCCCATGCCACTTGCTGTCCCCAAATTACAAATTTTAAAATTCCAAAGGTATGTGTAGACTTCCCAAATGTGTATTTTATTAAATTATCCAACTGAAAGCTGTGTACTGCATGACTAACTTATTTATAGTCCCATATTTCTTATTTTAAGTAGGATAACTTCCTTGTATTTTTTGTCATTCCCCTAAAACCTCACTTCTTACTAGTATCCAAAAAGTCACCCAGTCCTGTGGATTTAGCTCTACTCTAATACATGGACTTTAGAACCATGTCGTGTCTTACCTAGACTATTTTAAAATAGGCAAATTTAGTCTGCTTTTAGCCTGGTTTATGAGGAAAAGGCTATAAGATTTTGTTAATTAATGATGAGTGGAATGAAAATTAGGCACAGTGTACCCAGAAATTCTGAAGTGTTTTGAAGGGGCTACTATAAAAAACAATTATTACCCAAAATTCGATTTAAAATTAACAACAAAATGATGCATAATTAAAACAAGGCAAGGAGTTTTGATTCTTCTTGCCTAAAAAATAAAATTTTGGGGTATATAAGACCTCCCCACAATTAGAATCCAAATGATTTTTAATAATAGCATTCACTGCTGTCATACAAACAACCCAATGCACTAAACTGTGAATTGGTCTTATCTCTGCCTTGATACATATGTGTGTGTGTGTGTGTGTGTGTGTGTATATATATATATATACACATATGTGTGTGTATGTGTGTTTGTGTGTGTATGTGTGTGTGTGTATAATTTTTATTTTTTTTAAAGTAGTAAAAGAGACAGGTCCAATAATCTTGTTAAGGTACTATTTATCTTAGCATAGGTCAGGACACGTGACTTTGAGATATACCAAACTGTGGAATCATTTTCCTTGAAATTATAGTTGATTGGGGGTAATTAATCTGAAATCCCCCAAAGATTGTTGCTTTTGAATAAACATAACCTCTTTCAATAAGAAGCAGTTCTGTAACCAGCTAGTTAAACATATTAAAATTATTAAAAATTCTATAAAAAATAAAATGAAAAGGAACTAAAAATGAGAACATCCATTTGGGTGTAGGAACATCTCTGATGGTAAGACCAACACAAGATAGGGTTTTGCTTTAATTCACAGCAGACACGTGAGGGGCTTTGGCTGGCATTTGTATAAGGCGCTGTGTATATGGCTTCATATTCATGTAAAGCTACATCATCTATCATCTTGGCAAAATGCATCTTACCATATCAAACAAACACTCTCATATAAATGAGAATGCAAAAAGACTCCTTTTCAGTGCATCTGTAGAATGCTCTGAATGTTACCGTCATCATCAATTAACATTTACAGATGACTTCCATGACAGAATTATCCAAAATTATCCAATACACAAGAAAAAATAAAGATGTGTCTTATATAAGCTGTCCACAGCGTGTCTGAAATGTAACAAAAGCCATGTTGAAGTACGGTTGCTATTAACATGGTTTCACTTATAGTATAGACAGGATGGTAAATTATCATACATTTAAGTAAGAGGACTTGGCCTCACTCTAAAATCATGATGGTGATATGTTTAAATATGCAAGAATTCGTACCTGAGGCTAGTCATATGAAATGGGAAAACCCATGTGCGCTGAAATTGTTTTAATATGTAAGACAACCACAAATTTCTCATGTTTCTAAAATGTCAGTGGCATGTGTCAACCTTGGTAGTATATCTTCCATAATAGTCTTAGGTGTTATTGTGTCATTTAATAGCTTGAGATGATAACATCTTTTGCCCTACCTATTTCTACCTATAGGTTAGACAGCATTCTTCCTCTAAAACTTTCCCCTAATCCTTTTAATTTACAAATATTGATCTAACTATTTACAAGAGGTAAGCATTTGGTTTGAACATCTTTAGTCCTAATTTTTGCAAAGTGATCTTTGTAAACCCTTTGGCAAGAACTCATGAACTTGTGTTTACTTAAGTCAAGACTTAAGCCTTCTTCAGGCAATTCGGAAGATTTTGAAAAAGTGGAGTTATAGACTGAATGCCTGTTTAGACTTAAGAACCTCCCAATTAAAAAAAGTGTGTTTAACTGTTTAAAATGTTTTTTTTTTTTTCAAGAAGTCATATTTCCAAATTTGGGAAGTTGTATAAAGATGGAATGATGAAAAACTTCAAAACTTAAAAATGTTATTTTAGAAAATAAACATTTATTTAACATTCAATTAGCAATAAATAATGCTATTCACAGCTTTCTAAAAGTTATTGGTAAAATTATTTAAAAGAAATACAAAAGAGCTTTGGGGACCAGCAGTTAGCATAATGGTTATGTCACGGGACTCCCATCTAGTCGACCACGGTTCGTGTCCTGGACCCGGTGGCTTAAAACTCACGCCAGGCGTGTGTGCGTGCATGCCCAAGATATGAGAGAAGAATGGAGGAGAAGGGACTGTGGTGTGGCCATCCCCCCTGGAGGGTGATTTCTCGCTTTCTGTCTGTCTGTCTGTCTGGCAAGCACACATACCCTAGGGCAAAAACCTCTCCATAAAAGAAATACAAAAGAGAGAATGCCAAAAATGATGTTAATGACCTAAATCAGCAAGGATTAAAATCCCAAGATCTTGAAAGTCTTTCATCTATAGAGAAAGACTTTTTAAGTATAATTTACAAGTTTTTAGGGCAAAAACATCCAGAGAAAACATTCAGGGGGTTAAATATGCAGTGAAAAAAGGAGGAAGAAAATTTTTCATGTACTGGTTATCAAGAGGTTCAGTAAATTAAATTTTGAGACAAATACACTTAAGTAATTCATTGTCAGTCATAGTTCAGAATTGAGAATTATTTCTAGAACTGGTTATATACATCCAACTCATCATTTTTTTCTTTTCTGCACTAAGTAGAAATCAAATAGTCTTAATGGACTCATATCTTACAGCAATATATGAAGACATATTACCTTACTGCATTGTTAATGTCATTATTACATTGTTACATCATATGTCTATTACATATAAAGCATTTAGAAGGACTATTCAAATAACTCTTATTTTATTGGAGGATAAATCAAATACTGATTTAGACACTGACCTAAATACGATTTCCTAATTTCAAAGTAAATAAATCTGTATCTTTAAAACTATTTGACATCAATAATCAGCTCTTAAAAGTACATTTTAATAATTATAGATATTTTGGTTCTTCAGCTACCTACTGCCCAACAGTATGGCTAGTTTAATTTGTAAGGAGTGAGACATATTTGTAATAAGTTTCCAAGGGACATCTGTCCTGTTTTAAAATCTCCCACATTTTTCTTCATGATTACACCAAGCACAGAAATGATACGGTATTTGGTCATTCTCTGAGTTTGATCTCTGCACTAATAAATGTAAAGTGTGAAGAGAAAGCAGAAAGATTGAGTGTCTCATTCATTATCAATTTTCAAAAATACCTTTAAAAATAATGATTTGGGTAACAAATAAACGTGGCTTAGTTTCATCTCCCTTACTGTAAGTAGCAGAAACTTGAGCTAAAGACCCGGAGAAGCTATATTCATTTCTATTCACACAGAACTGTTCTACTGTCTGTCTGCAAATAAATCTCCTCGGTAAATAGCTCCGAGGTTGAGCTAAAGAATATTGTATGGATCAAAGAATTCATGTCTTCCTGTGTAAAGTGAACAGGCTGCAAGCCCGCTCGTTTGTCTAAAACAATTAGGGCCAGTATGAAAAGAAGGAGGTTGGGACAAATAAGTTACAGCTGATTTTACTCCACAAAATATTTAAGGGGGGTTGCAAATTAATAACCATTCAGGGCCCCCAAACAGCCTAATCTTTGTCAATTGGTGCCAAATTATGCAAGGTGCTGCCAATTCTAGTTGTCTAACAAATCAAGACCAGTGTACGTTACTCCTCGGCTGAAGTCTGATTGATTCTGGTCATTATATGGGCTGATCTCATTTTCACACATGGAATCAATATGGGAGCCAGATGTTCATTTACCGAGAGGCACAGAAACAACTCATCTACACGCAACTTTATCCCGGACCACAGAGCACCAGACCCATCGTCTCTCCTCACCCATACAAAGCTTCGCACAGTACAAAATCTATAAAACATTCCGCTAATATTACTGTCAACTGAATGACTTTTACAGTACTATATAAAGTTGACAGATAATACATGCCAGTCCTAATTTGAGATAGACCTTTTCTTTTGGGACCTCAACCATTGAACAAGCAAACAGATTGAGAAGTAACATTTATTACGATGCATAAATCATTTCTTACAACCACTATAGGTCTAGCCCGAGGGTGAAGCTTCTGCATAGTCTGTGAATCCTAATGCACTACGTAAGTCACTAAATTGTGCTGTCAATACACCACTGGTGTGCAGGAAAGTGCTTACACAGCTTTTCAGAAACATGGTTTTATCACAATTCTTGTTCTTTGTTCCTTAAAAGATGCTAAAAATTTACCTTCTTGAAATAAAGCAAAGCATTCATTTCTCTTAAATAGTAATAACCACTGGTTACTTCCATGTTCTCATTTACGTTAAACCAATCATCTTGGTATTTCATTTCATGCAGAAATGACGGCATGGCCCCAAATGAGAAATAAACCTGAATTTACTACAAAGATCTACAAAAATTTGTCACTCTAAAGTCATATATCACAGATATTAGGTCATCGGGAAAGTCATAAGGTACTTTTCTATGTTGTTCTATGCAAAAATGCGTCATGCCTCTCCAGACAACCCAATATAATGGAATCTATGTAGATGACATGGGCTTTCTTTTTAGAAAAAAATAAAAGTCACTTTAAAGATTAAACATGGTAGAGTATCGATACAAAATCATCATATGTAGCTTAAAGAATTCCTCTGTTTTTTTTCAGAACTGACTGAATTAAATATTCTCCATACCTTCAGTAAAATATTAACTTACTACCATCTTCAGCTGATGAATCTAATATGCACTTCATTATGAAGTCAATTTCTCCAATGCTTTTCCTATATGTCACTCTGAAAATATACGGGTTATGCAGCATGGTGAGCTCCTATCCTATCTGTATCCATTTGTTTTCCTCCACCATCTTGGCCTTAGTGGAGTTTTCTAATTGCATTTAGTCTTTTTTTTTTTTAGTTCTGTTTGAGGATAATCCAAAGGATGTCTGCTTTTCATCAGGTAATGAGCATTAAATTTGGCTGCATTTCCTTCTAAATCTTATTGAATAGCCTAAGAAACAGAAGCTAGAAAAGTCTTCTTATAACTCTGCTATGCTTTCTGAACCTAGACCTTTCTAGAATTTTGCTTACTACTACAAAACTCTGAGGCCAGATACCTTTGGAAGTGAGTATGAACTCTCTCAAATCCTTGATCTACTTTCCTGGAGATACTTGTGATGAAATACACCTTTAGGCATACCCTAGAAATACTGGATGCTATAGAGAGGGTCTCCTAAAAGCTCATGGAAAATGTGTATTATATAAAAACCCTAGATATATTTCAAAGAGTTTTACACTAAAATAAACTCATACTTTAATTGTATTTTTATACAAACTTTTTGATGTACTTTCAGATAAAGTTAACAGCTAATTTCTGTGTTGTTTTTTTGTTAGTTAGTTTTGTTTTGTTTAAATTACTAGAGGGTGTATGCACTTGTCAGAGAGAAACAGAGACAGACAGAGAGTGAAAGTGAAACACTCCCCATGGGGATGGCCATACTGCCATCTCCTCTCCATTTCTCTTTTTGGGATTTCACCATGCATTCCTACATGCCCAGAGTGTTTTTCAAGCCAACAGATCCAGAACAGGAACTGCATGGTCCGTCACGTAGCATCCAGCCATCTTAGCTACCGTAACACTAGGTAGCCCTTTAAAAGGTTTTGAATCATGAATTTATGCTTGTGGAACACTGGGGTCTTTTCTTTCTCTGATTTAGACAAAAACACTGGCCAATCAAATACTCTCACTCGAACCTTAAATTCTTCTCAATTACTTATTATATTTAGTGTGTAAGCACTAGTAAATATTTCAGAGTCATTTTTTTTTCTCATATTGACAATAATCTCGAAAAGTAGTGATAAGTCAATCTATAAAATGTGTTTCCTAAAGCCAAACTAATTTTTTTTTCATCTATTTAAAAAGACAGAGGTGGGCCAGTCCATGGCCTGGTGATTAAGATGACTGGAACCCACATTGCTGACCTTGCAATTTGAGACTCGGACATAGTGGCTTGGGAAATATGCCAGGTACATGTGCATGCATGTATGTCCAAAATCCCAAAAGGAAGAAGAGGTGGAGGAGAAGGGATTGTGGTGAGACCATGCCCTGTGGGGTGGTGCTTTCCCAGTTTTTCCCTCTCTCTCTCTTTATTTCTCTTTCACCAACCCCATGAGCACACTGGCCCTCTGGCATTTTATATTTTTAAAAAAGAGATAGAGGCATTCCTAACAAAACAGGACATGTTCCAATGAGGAGGCTTATGACAAAGCAGTCAATGTTGAAAATCATAATAGGCTTCCATTTATTCATTTCATTAGCATTTATGGAGCACCTGTTAGGTGCCAGGAATTAAATTAAGGGTTGATGATTTAGTAACAGATAAGCCATAAATACCAAGTCATCAAGAAGTTAGCCTGCGGAAGGGCTCAATAAATGCTGTAGAACTTAGTAGTAATGTGGCACTTAGCAGGAGAAATATATTTGTTTAGGCCTAATGTTAAACTAAAACATACAATTCCATTTTTGTTAGTTTAGACAATTTCATATCATCTATAATGCAGTAAATAGTTCCCTCAAAGCAAATTAAATTTCTTGTCATTTTATAGAGAAGAAAACTATAATTGAAATTGAATTTTCACTAGGAGTGTTTGAAAAAAAATCAGTTCATTTTTAGAAGTAAGCTACAGAAAACAAGGAACCTGTTTATGTCCTGATAATATGGGCTCAGCATGAAGGAGTCTATGTTCTTCGTATTCTCTTAGTCAATATCCTGTGCCTCATGGAACTTTGAGAATTCTCCTTCAACCTTTGTCACATCCTTAATTTTCTCTCAAACACCTCAGCTACCAGTCTATTGACTTGCCTTCTATTGTTTTATCTCAGTAGTACCAGTTCAACAGATTTTCAGGAGTCTTGTTCCTCCCACCCCCACCTTCCCTGTCAATACTACAGTAAAATTTATCTACATGAAACATTTCTCTTATTTGAAAACATCTATGGCTATATAACTAGAAAAATTCAGTTTTTTATCCTTATATGCAAAGTTTCTCTTTCTCTTATCTTCAACACTATGAGAGGTCCTGAAGATGTTCCTAAAAAATGTATATTAGGAAAAAGCTATACATGGATTTAGAAAAATTTTGCAAACTAAAATCCTCATACTTTATTCCATTTTCCCATGAACTTTTATTTCCTGAAAGGAAAGATCTAGATCCAAACCATAATCTGCTCATTGTCCTTCAGCATCCACATCGTTCCCAATGTATCCCACTTCTCCAAGCCCTGTCCATCCTTCAAAACTCGATTCATTCATGTGTCCTTATACACACTCTAAGTAATAGTCAACAAGCCTGTATCGTACCTTTCACTTTTCTTCTTTAAAGAAACATTGGGAGGCAGCAGGTGGCATAGTGATTAAGGCACTAGAATCTCATGTGACTGACCATGGTATGAGTCTTGGACCTGAAGGCTTGAAAATACCTGGTGTGTACCCAAAATCCCAAAAGAAGAGACTGCAGTGTGGTCATTCCCCCTGGAAGGTGATTTCTCACTTTCTATCTCACTCTCTCTCTGGGGAGCACATGCAACCCATGACAAAAGCCTTAAAAACAAAAACAGAAAAAAGAAAGAAACACTGGACCTATGTAGCCATATAAACATACACACCAGACTTGGATTGCTGTGGATTTAACTTTTATGATGCATTTTCAGTGTCCAAAGAGAAACCTCTTAAGAGTTCTTAAAACTATAGATTTGCTAACACTGAACTGATTGGTCCCTTAGGTCAGAGCTCAGGTCATCCCTCCATAATTCAGGCTTTACTCCAAAAAACATTAATCTATTCTTCCTAAACTATAGATTTTAAGCTAGTAATTAATACAACTCAATTCTTGGGGACTTACTCTTAGGCCTCCAAAAGAACATTAAACTTCTAACAATGACACTGCTTCTCAACTGTCAATTTCTTATTGAAAGAGATTTTCATGAAGACTGAAAATCTTTTGCACTGAGTCATGCTTCAGCTTTGACCTTGGCTTTTCCCAATGCACTTCGCATCTTGAAAGTCAGCCCCTTCTTTTCCCTTTTACACAGCTCAACAAGTCGATTCAGAATTCAACACAGATGTCATGTTGCTTTACTTATCAATATTTGATAATTCCTCTTGCCATATTGAAGCATTTTGAGGAAAGCTATCTCTCCTTTATCTCCGCTTTGAATGCCAAGGTTATCAGAATTAGTTCCAGACACAGCTGTTAGAAAACCTCATTTAATTGACGAAATAAGTGTAAAAGACTTTCAGGATGTAGTAAAACAATATTCAATCACTAATTCACACACCTGTCTCAAGGACTATTAGTCTTACAGTAGTTGGTTTTACTTTCTTTTTCCCTTCGCAGTTGTCCTTCACTGAATGGTTTGGTCTTGCTTTTAGGGCGCTTCTGCCAGAGAATATACATGTCAAGAGTTTAAAAAGCATTATCTTCTGCCAAATCTGAAATTAGCATCTTCCTGGTGGAGGAAAGGAGCCATTGACAGGTTCAAGGAAAAAAACAAGGACTTTTGTCTTATTCAATGTGCTAGAATAAGATCTGGTAGATGTCTATAAATGTTCTACATTACTGAAATCCTGTTCTATCAGATTATTTCAAAATGAATATATATTGCTGCTTGGAAATATTTTTCTCAGGAGACAACCTAATCAAAATGGTATGCATATATTCTATTTCTTTTTTTAAGTTTAATATATTTCTTCCACAAATGGGAGAGACAGAGAGAGAAACATAGAGACAGGGAGAGAGAGAGAGAGAGTGAGGCATCCTCAACAAATCTTCACATTGCATCCCACTCTCACTTTCAGTCATACTGAATCATGAACACATGTGCAGAGACCCTGTGTTCTCATGGAGGTTGGGGTACTCTAACGGAAGACCTTTATGTAAGTCCAGTTGTATTTCCACTGCACCAGCAGCTAGCCCCATGTACTTCTTCAATTTTGTTTGGTCCCTGAAAAATGAGGTATCGTACTGGGTACCTAACTCAATTATTCTCTTTCCAATATGCATTTTCCCTGTGCCCAAAGCCTCAATCCTTTTCTATTTTTCTTTTTCTGGTGGCCCAAAATTTCCATGACAGAGTTGAAATCTGACAAAGACCCACTGGGACCTGACAAAGATCTGACATATTCTGGGTTTTCCCAACAGAAACTGACTCAGGTCTAAATGGTAAAAGTGAGAGGACAACAGCTTTTAAAGGAGATCTTTTATAGTTCCAAAGATATCCACCTATACTTGACTGGAGTATAACAAATCTAACTTCCAGAACGAATCCAAAATTATACTTAGTAGTTAGATCACAAGTTAAATGAAATGATACGTGACATATCAAAAAGATGAATAAGACAGACTTGACATGTCAACTGCACTGGGTTAATGATAAATGTACTTTAACATTTTCAAACGTTATATCACATACGAATTATACCAGCACACAGCTAAATTTTAGCATGGTCAACCGCAGTAAGATAGCTAACATTCAACTAAACTCAAGTTCTGTCCTCCAGAAAATATCATATCCAGTTGCTGCTGTCACTCCTACATAATACGGATTTACCTTCCTTCTCAAAAAGTAGCAAGGTTTGTGAACCTCACTAAGGGTGTGTAAAGATTTCCATTTAAAATTTTCTATTTTCGGGGGTTTATAAAAACTATAAAAAATCTCTCCAAGATGAAACTTGGCAAACAAGAACTCAGCATGAGGACATTTTTTTAAAAGCCTAAATTTAAAAACAGTATGTTCATGTACTTTTTTAAGCACTAAGAGGACAAAAAAGGAGAGAATTTTTGAGGTTTTAGTTGCCTTTTTAAAAAATCTGCATTCCTCAGAAACTAGTTTCTTTTTTAAAATGAAAATCTGTAGACTATAAATTTAAATTTGGCCTTCTTTCTTCATGAATGTGATATAAATTAACATAATCTAAAATGGACCATATCATGAAGGAAAGAATTCATTGTTCTCAGTTGACTATTTCCAGAAATAGCTATATCCTTCTTCCCACCAATATGGATTTGAAAGATAGAAAATTATGCATTACTTTTTCCCCCAAGCTAAAAAAAGATATGTTCATGAGTGAAAAGTTCAATGAATCACATTTTTAATCATAGAGTACTATATGATCTAATTCTGCCTCTACCAAAAACCTCTAAAATGCATACATATGCACACATTTTATTTATTTGACATTATATATCATTGGCCTTAGAGTTTGGTCATGGAAAATTTACATGTGCATATGCTAAATTCCATAATTATGTAGTAAAGTAATGTTATTAAATAATTGTATACAAAAATACATGTCTTGGGAACCAGCAGTTAGCATGATGGCTATGTCGCTGGACTCCCACGTAGCTGACCGCAGTTTGCGTCCCGGACACGGTGGCTTAAAACTCACGCCGGGTACGTGTGCGTGCGTGTCCAAGATCTCAAGAGGAGAATGGAGGAGAAGGGATTGCAGCATGTCCATCCTCCCTGGGGGGTGATTTCTTGCTTTCTATCTCTCTGTCTCTGTCTGTCTGGCCAGTGCACGCGCCCTATAGCGAAAAACCTCTCCAAAAAAAAACATGTCTTTATATGATCTAGTAAGATCAGTTTACTATAGTAACAAACATATCTAAATATACATGAAAACTTTAATTACCATTATCTGTTCTGCCCAAAATACTGTTATGGGAAATGACAATAACACAAAAAGTGAAGAGAACATGATTCCTATTTTTAGAATGGCCATAATCTAGTAGTGTAAATATTTAGACATGTAAAATGCAAATATTTGAGGGGCAAGTATGTGACATGGTAGTTAATGTACTAGACTCCTACATGGCTGATCATGGTTCAAGTCCCCGACCTGGCATCTTGAAAATCAGACCAGGCACCTAGAAAATCAGACCAGGGACCTATGGGTGCATGCCCAAAATCCCAGGAAGGACACTCTCTCTTTACCCTTTCACTCTGTCTCTCTCTCTCTTTGCCATAAAGCAAGTGCCCTTAAAAAAGAAAATATAAGCACTTGTAATCCACACCTTCGTATAGAAACCTGCCATAAAAATGTTTTCAGAAAAAGATACTTCAGTTGGCCCACTCTCTTTCTTCCACATTTCTCCTAATATTTGAAATGTAAGCAGGTACAAGTGTCTGAGTAAAAGTTAAATTTATATCTTGGAAATGTATGTAACTCGTATGAGTTCAATAATTTTAAACCCATATAATAAAGATGTACCAGTGTTAACAAACTCCCAAGCTACGGCTATCTACCTAAGTCAGATGGAAGAATGATTCATGTTTCTTCAGCCTTCCTCCCCAGGGTTTATATTATGGAGCACCATCATTATTTTATAATCCATCTTGTTTCCATTGTTACCATTCTCAGGTTATCTATGCACTCAGCGTAGTTTGCAGTCAGGTACTCACACATTAGGCTTCTTGGGAAGAAATGAAGTAGATCTAAAGAAGTGCCTTTTTATGTGAGGTAGGTACATTTTATTTCTCCTTATTCTAAAAGCTTTTCTTCAATAGTAGTTCATGGGTTGGTGAATTACGGCACCTGGGCCATCAGCCAAAGTCTACTTTTTATAAAGATTTATGAAGACAGCAATATCTACTCATTTACTTATTGTCTATGGCTGTTTTTATACTACAGAGTAGAGTTGGGAGAAACCCTGCGGTTCTCAGACAGAAACATTTACTCAAGAAAAATTCTGTAGATTGTAGACCCCTGGGCTGGAGAACAATTTCTGATTCTTTCATATTCCCCCCTTTTAAATCAGAACTCTGAGTCTCCTGCTCCTCTCTCTGGCACAGTCCTATTTCATGGATGCCTTGTGGTGATATGCCTGATGGTACGAGTATATGTTAAGTACGCATATATCAAGATCTGGGTAACAGAAATAAAAGTAAACAGGTAACTGTAGCTGTATCTTTCACAGAGCCCTCTATGTAATGACCTACAAAAAAAACCTAGAAGTTCTCTCAGTGAACATGAGAAACATTCACATGGTGTCTAAGCTGAAGAATGTCAATGCATCATTGCAGATCAAGTATTATAGAGATCCCGGGACATCTTATCCCATGATTCTTGTTGGAGAGCATCTTTGGGTCCATTCTTGTCCTAGTAATTCTCATAAATAGCTCCCTTCTCTAAGACGTATTCTTTGATTTTTCAGAACAACATTCAGTTTGATCAGAAGGAACTAAAGGAGACTTAGCCTGATGTTCAGAAACTATTGAATCAGTCTATAAGACCTTGTTATGCTTATTCCCCAAACCAGTTTTATGAAAGTCAGTGTCACATAAAAGTGAAACAACTCCTGAGCTAGACCGAATTGAATGCTGACTCTGCCACTTACCAACTGTATAATGCTGGGTAAGTTGCATAATCCTTCTCCATCGCTATCTCTTTATCTGAAGAATGGGAGTAACATCACTATCTCACAGTGTTATTTGAGAATTAGATCAGTCAGAAAATGCAAAACTATTAGAGGAGTCCATGGTAATCGTAAGTGCTATATATTCTTATTATTTCTTCCACATTTTGGACCTGTGTACCTCTTTTACCTTAACACTGTATGGAGATACAAGTTACGTACATAAAATTCACTCATTTTAAGTGCACAGTTCCTTGATATTTAAAACATTTATACAGTTAAGCAACCCAATCACCACAATCTAGTATAAAATTCTCCCTTCACCCTCAAAACTTTTCTTCATGCTCATTAGATTCCTATTTCTGAAAGAGGTCAACTCGATAATGGAGCGTCCCCCCGTTCTTCCCAGAAAGCACTCCCCATCCTTTTCAGATACGTAATTTCTGGTTTTTGGGACCCTGTTATCTGAGTGTGGAAATCTAAAACACGTAGTCCATTTTTCTATAGATGATTTCTTTAATTACCTCTTTGTGGATCTATCTGTCAGTTGCCACTTCAGTTTTGATACCACTTTCCATGGTCCGAACTACAGCAGGCTTGTCTTCAGTCCTAGTCGCTGCCTGGCTAGTTGCTTTGGTCTTGTTCCAGCTACTCAAGCCCTACAGCATCCAAGAAATGCATGATTCAATCCTTAAAAATTTCACCTTAGGATTGCAATCTTGATTAGCTCACAACTGCCACTTATCTCCTGCTTATACTAAAAACTGGCAGGAAATAAATGCTAAGAAGAATTAAACTAGCTGATTAGATCAATGTCTGGAAAACTTCAAAACAAGGAAAGAAAGTGAACATAATATAAATCAAAAGGAAAAATAGTGTTTTGATGTAAAAATCAAGCATAGAATCAGAGTGAAAATGTTATCTCCTGCTTTAGGATCTTCATTGAAAATATAGGAGTTGGTATAATAAGGGCATTTAAAACTTGTTTTATTTAGAAGAAAACATATAATTAAAGTGAAGTTCCCCTTTCTTTCTATCCTATTGCATGGTCAACTATTCCAAATGTTAACAATGGTTTTAACAGTTTTAAAATGTATAATGACTTATTTTTAAAATGCCCTTAAATTATTACTAGAACAACTAAACTTTACACGTAAAAAACATTTTGTGTAACAATTTTGGATTACTATACTGATGTCGTTTGTAGTTAAATAAGAGTTAGTTTAATTTTGCAGTGAACTATTACATGACAAAATTTCAAATGCATTCCACTTCAACACTTCAAGTAAATGCAAGGCATACATGAAAATCAGTTCAGTAACTAAAATTACTTCTTAGGATAAGCTAGAAAATGGCTGTGGTTTCAAGCTGTCATTAATATTCTCCTGTTCAAATGCATGATTTCTATCACCACGAGGTCCTTACAACACCATGTGTCACTCCAATGTAAAAAAAAACAAGATATGCTTTGATGGCTGTTTTCTTTATCTTTCCTGTATGACAAAGACTGTTACAGTCTAGGACTACAAGAGAACGTCTAGAGATGAGCGAGTACATACTTGAGGTAATTATGATAGTAAAGGAAGTGGTTCCTTATGATGGCATATAAGGAAAATGTGTTGGGGACTCAAGAGACTTGAAGTAACTTTCCCAGGACCACAGAGTAAGTTGGAGAGATCATAGCTGGAAGAGAAAAACATATCTTCATTGTCAGGACTCTTCAATACTCTATGTTGCCTAGGTATTAAGATCTTCATTAAAGCAAAGGAGATCCGATTTTCTCAAGGACTAAATGCCTCCTTGGGAGTCATTATCCAAATAGATTCAAACACTTAAGGCTATGTTAACAAGCACTATTAAAAAGTTAAAATTAGTCGGGACCAACAGTTGGTATAATGGCTATGTCACTGGACTCCCACGTAGTTGACCGTGGTTCGAGTCCTGGACCGGGTAGCTTAACCTCATGCCGGGTGCGTATGCGTGCATGCCCAAGATCCCGAGAGGAGAATGGAGAAGAAGGGACTGCAGTGTGATCAACGCCCCAAGGGGGTGATTTCTCGCTTTCTGTCTCTCTGTCTTTCTGCTGAGTGCACACACTCTATAGCAAACACCTCTCCAAAAAAAAAAAAAAAAAAAAGTTAGAATTAGCTTACCATGATATATGGAAAGAACTTAAGAACCTGTAATAAACTTAACCTACGCATTTTGCCATGAAGTCTAAATCGAATCAAATGCTTAATATTTCTAATTCCTGTAAGTATAAATGTACTTTTTCATGTAGCATTGATAAAAACAAAATGATCAAGATCTCTTTCAGTTAACTGACCTGTATCAAGATATAGTGAATCCATTAATAACCTTGTATTTTCTAAATGCCTAAGTATTTCATATCAGTATAAGAAAGTCTTCTGTTATTATAAGTTATGTTCTAAAAGCTCTTATATTTTCATCCTTGAATGAAGAACTAGTTTTAATTAATAAATGTCAAATAGCACATGTGCCAAGAGAAGATTGTTCTTTCACATGAACGTTAATATGAGAAAATGTCTGTTCTATAATAACTGTGGATAAAAGGCAAAACCAGAGTAGCTTCCTCATCTGTAATTATGCTTTAATAATATCTTTATAAAGTAATAAAAGAGGATATACATACCTGCGCCCACATTGTCTCTAGTTATCATATAAAATATTGAATACTAACTTTAGTTGGATACACATTAAAGGTTCCCTGTCAGTTACCACTCATTATTCTTAATAAAATGTATGACTAGGTCAGTCGGTGGTGTGGTGGTGAAGTGGCTGAATCCCACATTGCCAACTGCATAGTTCAAAACTCAGACCTGGCAGCTTGAAAATTTTGCTAGGCATGGGTCCACACATGCCCAAAATCCTGAGAGGAGAAACAGAGAAGGAATTGGGCATGATCATCTTCCAGGAGGGTCACTTTCTCGCTCTCTCTCTCTCTCTTTCTGTCCTTGCAGCCAGCAGGCATGCCTTCTGGCAAAATTTGAAAGATAAAAACAAAGAAAGAAAGTACATGACAGAATAAAAATCAAAGGATCAACCAATGGTGTAACCAACGTTGCTGGACTCCCACATAGTTGGATGTGGTTTGAGTCCTGGATCCAGTGGCTTACAACTCACACCAGGTGCATGTGCATGTATGGCCCAAAATTCTGAGAGGAGAATGGAGGTGAAGGAATTGCAGCATGGCAATCCCCCCTGGTGGGTGATTTCTTGCTTTCTGTCTCTCTGTCTCTCTCTATCTCTGTGGCAAGCACGTGCACCTTATAGCAAAAACCTCTCTATATTAAAAAAAGAAAAAATTTAAAGAGAATGAAAATCAATTGCGTTCAGATAATGTGCAGTGTGCAGAATAAATGAACTCTGCAACAATCCTTGTAAAAATTAAGCACTAATGCCAGCATACTGGAACACACCATGAGAAACCATCTTTGCTACTATTCTCTAAATCTATGATGATATTCACTAAGTTATTTAAAAATGTATATGGGAAGTTATTTAAAAATATGAATGGGAAAAAATGAAATTATACTATATATTAACAATGTTACATCAAGACAATTTTGAAGAAAATTAACACAGAAGACATTTAAATATATCTAATTAGGGACCAGCAGATGGCATAATGTTTATATCACTGGGCTCTCACATAGTCGACTGTGGTTTGAGTCCCAGACCTGGCAACTTAAAACTCAAACAAGATGCATGTACATGCATGCCCAAGATCCTGAGAGGAAAATGGAGGAGAATAAGGAATTGTGGCATAGCCATCTCCCCTAGAGAGTGAGTTCTTGCTTCTGTCTGTCTCTCCAGGGAGCACATGTGCCCTATAGCAAAAATCACTCTCTTAAAAAAGAATGAAAAATCTAATTATAGGATGAATAAATCCTTTCATAAGTATTAGAATTATCTGAGTTTCCTTTGTATAAGTGAGCAAATGAATTAAAATATTCATTATTGAATCTAAAAGATATTTTAATACTTATCTCTAAATGTTATACTTTTTATATATTCTTCTAGTCAACAGTCCTGAGAAATTTTAGTCAGTAACTGGACTTACATCTTTAGTCTTATTTCACACAAGGCAAGTGAAAAAAAGGTATTTTAAGGAAAACCAAGTTAAAATCTTTGAAAAGTCTCTTAACATGAATGTTGTCACAAAATTGATATTGGTTTGTATAGGAATGACATGTACAAAAGATTGAGAAACAGCACAAAATCTAGACAACTTCTACCCTCATATTACATCATAATTGCCTTTGTTTTCATCTGGCCATTAAAAATCTGACACTGGAGTTGCCGAGTTCTCTATCAGAAAAGGAACAGCCTGGTCTGCCTGACCCCCACTTTTTTCTGTTGTCCTTTCTTGATCCACAGCCTTTCCCTTCGGGGTAACTTCTCTCTTTGCCCTCAGGCTGGGGCAGGATAAGTCTTTTTTATTTATTTATTTATTTTTTTGAGAGCTTTTTGCTGTAGGGCACGTGCGCTACCAGACAGACAGAGAGAGACATAGAGACAGAAAGCGAGAAATCACCCCCCAGGGGGTATGGTCACACCGCAATCCCTTCTCCTCCATTCTCCTCTCAGGATCTTGGGCACACACGCACATGCGCCCGGCGTGAGTTTTAAGCCACCAGGTCCGGGACGCGAACCGCGATCGACTACGTGGGAGTCCAGTGACATAGCCATTACGCTAACTGCTGATTCCCAGGGCAGGATAAATCTTAAGGACTTAATGTTGAGTGTGAAAAGTTAGTTAAAATAATACAGCTGTATAATTTTAAACTATACTGAACAATTTTACATATTACTTAGGAGAAAAATGCATTTGTAGGAAAAGTATAAAAACAGAGAAATTATGTTTGCCACTGGGTTTAGAAAGGAATACAAAGTAGACTTCAACTGTCATTGTAGTTAAAAAAAAAAAAAAAATCCTGGGCAAGATCCATAGTGCATTGATTAAGTGTGCACGGAAGAATCAGATCCCACACGGCTGGCCAGAGTATGAGTTTCAGCTCCTACAGCTGGAAAAAATATAAAATAAAGAATATAAAATTTCATGTTTATAGGGCAAAAAGTTGGTCAGCAAGTGGCATGGAGGTTAAGGTGGCTGGGGGAAAAAAAGAAAGAAAAAAGAGAAAAATCTGACATTAGAAAATAGAAATGACATATTCAAGAATCGTTTAGGGAAAAAAGAGAATGTAAGACTTCAATCAATAGGCTTGGAAGAAAAGTTTCCCACATTAGGAAACAAATGCTGACATATTCTGTATTTTTCCATTGTGACAAAAAACTTGAGGTACTTCTTTTTTAAATAGTTGCCTGGTTTAACTCAATTTTTGACTGTTCAGTAACTGATGAAGACCTTCAACTGAATAGTAAACCAGTGGTTCTCAATCAAGGGTAATTGTGCCCCCCAAGGGATATTTGGTAATGTCTGGAGACATTTGTGGTTGTCATAACAGGGGCATGAGGTGCTATTGGCCTCTAGTGGGTAGACACCAGGGATACTCAGCAAAGCATTCTAGAACACTGACAATAGTCCCACAACATAAATGTATCTGGCCCAAAATGTCAATAATGCTTCTTGTGAGAATCTGCCTATAATCTAAGAACTCTGGCAATAATAAAGACAAGTAAAACAGGGTTTAAAAGTGTAATCATTGCTTAATGCCTTTCTACCTAACAATAGTAGTTTCAGGGATGACACATTTACTTGTCATTTTCTCACACATTTTAACATTTGATCTCCACAAATAGCTTACAAGTAGGCAAGGTATGTATAATTAGTCCCATTTTAGAGTGCAGGGCACAGAGGTTCATAAAGGTTAAAGAATGTAAAGAAGGTCCCTTGAGGCTCAAACTAAAACATAGTTAAATCTTAATCCCAAACCAGTGTGCTTTTTATTATGTTACACTAGATCACTAAATTGAAACAACCTTATAAATGGTTTATAGAATAAATGAAAAATATGTAATTATACATAAAAGATTAAAGCGTAGTGAGGCAAGTCCTATTTTATTATGCAGGGAAAGGGAAACAATTCATTTTCCGTAGGCTTTGATATACAGGTTGTTAATGTAAGAAGTAACTTGGGGCTATTTAGCACTTTTTAACCAAAATATATAATTGTTCCTCAAAATCTAGAACAACAATTTTGTTCATTAGAAGCAAGAAATATTTTCTGCTTTGATATTCCTAACAAATTATTTTAAAACATAAAATCTTTCCATAAACTTCAAAGTAGAATTGCCAGAATGTACTTATTGAGTTCTTATTATCATTTGAATAAATATCCTAATTACTTTCATATTCAAATCATGCAAAAGATTCACTTTTTAAAAGTCCCTAGAAGGCTTTGCATAAACAGAGATCTTCCCTGAAACATTCTTTAACAAGACATCCCTCTTATGACCCTAGGAAGAAAGAGGATCAAGGAACTCTTGTGGGGACTTTTTTACATGCAATTTTCATATAACGGTTGTTATTAAAAAGAAAAGGAAAGATGCAGAAGAATGTCATAAGGGTTCTGAAGAGCTAATTAGCAAGAAAACATTAAAATAATGAAAATAGGTGTGAGAAAAAGCATCCATGATTCATTGTGCAGTGAAAAAGTCACATAAATGCTTTAAATTAATGTTACAATACACTAAATATTATATCTCTTGCATAAAAGGAAACAACTCTAAAACATGGTTGGCATCCTAACTACATTAAAGCTTAAAGATCCAAATTCTGATCTCCAGATGACTGTGGAGGACTTGTAGGTGCTAATCAAAGTGAACAGAATTATTAAGGACAGTGGATACACTTATTAAAGCAATTCAGTATGGCATAGTTGTGATCATCTGAAACAACAAACAAACAAAATGAAGAATTTGGAAGAATGGTGGCAATGTGTTCCTGGTAGTGTTTTTTGCCAATTTCAAACTAAATTGTCAGGCAGAAATTTAAACATATTTTCATATATCACCAACAGACACAAGTCAAATATACACTCATATACAGGCAAGAAGTGTAAAGATATATTGACCATGAACACCTCTGGTCTTTGACAAGCGTCAAGGTTAACTTGTCTTATGTGCCATTATGCAATTCTTTCCTGTGCATTTTCCCAAAGGATGAGGACCATTTCAATGTATGTTCCTACTCACATCTAACACAATCCTGTGATGAAAATTCCCTGAAAATTTCTTTGATGTATTATTTTATGATAATATATTAAAATTTCTTTGGTTTGCTTTGTTGTTATTTTTCATTTATAAGTAACATTTTCATAAGCAGCGAACTTGAAAAGAGAGAAACCAAAAAACCCGAATGTGTTATGAAAATTAAATGAAATTTCAGTCATAAAGGCACACGTTGTGCAAAACTAAGTAGAAACATATCTTTCAGATGAATATAACTTCTTAACAATATTACTAGGGAGCATTTTCCCTCATAAATGCTCATTATAGTGATCCTTTGAACTTAAAATTTTTAATTAACTTTGAAATCCACAATGTAAATTTGAAATATGTTGCATTTGGAAATCATGTTCTAGTTAAAGGGTCAGAATAAACTAAAATCTAATAAAAAGATTCTCTTTCAAGATAATTTATTTAGCGACTCCTAAGTCCATTTCAATAGATGGGTCATTAGTCTAAAACAACAAAGTAAGCATTGCAATTTGAAAACATGTGCATTTTGTACTTTCTTATGTATGTGTTTAATATACATGTAGTACCAATTAAAAATACTAAATTATTTTGACATAAAATTCAGTATAAATAAAAATGTATATTAATATTTCAAATATAAAAGGTTATACTCTATATTGTACAGACACATTCATAACAATGTAAAGAGAATATAAAAACTGATTAAAATAAATAAAGGGTGTTATTTGAATTCCATATTTATTAAAGACATAGAATATGGCGTGAAGTTCTAAGGAGTTCAAAAGAAAACAAGGGTCCATTATGGTAAATATAATGCTTTTCAAAAACTCTAAAACATGAATTATTAAACAAAATAATCTAGAATGTGCTTCTCAAGAAATACTTCTTATAACTATATAACTCTTGGGATTTCTAGTTATCTTTGATCCCATGTAAAATATTCAACTCAGCAAATGGAGAAACACACATCTATATTCTAGACACTGATTCATATACATATCTTTTCACTGTCAATGTAATCATGATTGTTTTGCTAATTCATCAAGAAATGAAAAACACCTTTAAAAAGCAGCATTAATGTATGTACTGATTGTGACTGACAGGGTTAATTATATGGGGCTTTTATCCTGTCAACAGTTTCAAGACAATTATTCTTAGGTCTAAATTCCAGAAACTGTCTGCACATACGCACATACATGCATTTTTGTGTGTGTGTGTGCCCTAGGAGATAAGAGGAAATTCGCTAAAAATCAGGACAAGTACAGGAGTAGAAAACAGGACTGTGTATTAGTTCAGTTCATCTCAGCTCACCTATTTTTCAGCTGATCCTGTCTTCCTATAACTAGCTATTGAATTTTAGTAAAACCATGTAACAGGTAGGGAGAGTGAACTAGTTGGCAAGTCTATTCAGTAGACCTTCTTATATAGGCCTTCAAACTATGCAACGTTGAGTGCTGGTACAACAGTAATGCAACTCCTCAAGAAAAGCTAGATTCCACAGGACAATCCCAGGCAGTTCCAATACCTGACCCTGTCAGCCTGAAACATGATTGCCATGCATGAAAGTGCCCAAGAATCTATGGGATAGAGTTCTGGAGGAAGGGATTCCCAGCAGGATCAAACCTTGTGGAGCATGCTCATGTATCTCTCTTGCTTGTACATGCATACACCATCATAAATTAAAAGGAAAAAAATTAAAGCAAGAAACTCTGAAGACACCAAATCAAGCATCTTAAGAAAAACAAATTTGAGGGACCAGCAGATGGTATAATGCTTACATCACTGGACTCTGAAGTAGTTTATAATGGTTTGAATCCTAGACCTGGGTGGCTTAAAACACCAGATGCGTGTACGTGCATGCCTAAAATCCTGAGAGGAGAATGAAAGAGAAGGGATTGCAGCATGGCAATCCTTGGGGAGGCGGGGGGTGTTTTGTTGCTTTCTGTCTCTTTCTCTCTCTGTCTGTCTCTTAGGCGAGTGGGTGCCCTATAGCAAAAATATCTCTTAGAAACTTTTTTGAAAAAGTAATTTTAAAATGAATGTTTCTGAGTTGACATCTAAATATTTTCTCCATTAGTATGTTTATTTAAAAATTACACAAAACTGGGACCAGCAGTTAGCGTAATGGCTATGTCGCTGGACTCCCATTTAGTCAACCACGGTTTGAGTCCCGGACCAGGTGGCTTAAACACACATCGGGAACGTGCGTGTGCATGCCCAAAATCCCAAGAGGAGAATGGAGGAGAAAGAATTATGGCATGGCCATCCCCCCTCGGGTGTGATTTCTCGCTTTCTGTCCCTCTGTCTCTGTCTTTCTGGCGAGCGCTCATGCCCTGTAACAAAAACCTCTCAAAAAAAAAAAAAAAAAACAACTCATAAATGAGGCAAAATTAAAAGTAGGTAGAATGTGTTTTTAATATATGAAGAGATCTTCAAGAAGTTCATGGGAAATTAGTATTATGGAAAACCTACCCCTAGATTTTGCAATTATTTACACCAAAATAAACTCATACTTTAATTCCACTTTTCCATTGATTTTTTAATGCATCCTTGTATACTGGGAAAATTATTTAACAAGGTGGATCACACAAGGATGATCTAATTATTTAGGGAAATATGCCTATGTTTTATTTTGCTATTTGCTCTTAATTCAATTCTCAGACTCTCCGATGTTATGTGTTAATTTTCTGTTCAAAAGAAATGGTAACCCCCAAAATTAAAATTCCATTGCCTGATTGGACAATAGTAACTTGTTTTGTTTCTAACCTCAATGTCATTCCTGGTGGATGATGTGATTCATGTTTCTCTAATTATCCTTTAAAGCAATTTACTGATTCCCTTATTAATGATTTAACTGAATTTGTAACACACATTTATTCTATACGTCTACAAGCATGTTTCAAACTTTTTCAAAATCATGGTTTAAGAGTTTTTGGGGTTCTATTCCAATGGTCAAGTGGTCTCACTTGCCAGAAATACTTACGCAAAGACATTTTCCTTTGGCTCCAGTAGTGAACATCAAACAACAATGGAGCTTAACATTACTTTACCTTCAGTAAGTCTCTGTTTCTCTTTCTTCTAATTCTGTGTCACTGCTTTGTTTCTGAGTCATAACCTACTTGTTTGGATCTTGTTTTGCTGTGTACATAGCAAATATGTCATTTCCCGCTGGTGGCAGTGATGACAGTGTATCCCATTACTCTCCATTTGGTGTTCTCTAACCACTATTCTCTATTCTCTGATGGGTGAAGACAACAGAAATTACACTATTTAGTCTCTTGTATGTGTTTGTTTATGCAAGAACACACTTTATACCCATGAAAAGTAGAACAAAAAGTTAAGATCTGAACCAGTGAGTTTTTTTGTGTGTGTGTATGTCTCTGTACTTTTATCCTATGGCTAAAGCTGAAGAATTGAAGTTGAAAGCTTTCTGTGTTTCTGTGTTCATCTAAGTTAGAAATGGAGTCACCTCTTGTAAGTTTAAAATGGTTTCCTGTAAGCACAGTATATTAATAAATGATATAAAGCCAGCTTCATGATTCAACAGTCATGTGTTACTCAGAGATATCAGATCCCACCTGGAGACCCTGGTCCAATCACCACAACAGTCAGCCGGAAAAACGCATTGGACATGTGGGTGAGTTTCTAATATCCTGCAGGCTAAGGGACCTGAGGAGCGAGATGATGGCGTGACCAGGCCCTGTGGGGTGGCTCATCTCTCTTTGACTCACTGTCTCTTTAACATGCATGTACTCTAAAATTATTAAAAATAAAAATGTTATATTACAATGTATCAAATGGTGTTCTGTTATGATTGCCTTAGAGAAACCCATAACCACATTTATTCTAATATTTCTAGAGTTCCGAGAAAATAAGCTGAAATTCCAGAATTTAAATATGCTTATATTTTAAAAAAATATAAACATATTCCCTTTAGAATCTGTCAGTTCAGCACATTTATATGTAATAATATAAATCTAGGTTTATTTAATTAAAATAAATCTTTCTTTAAGACTATACTGATCTGGGACCAGCAGGTGGTGTAATGGTTATGTTGCTAAACTCTAACATATCAACTTCAGTTCGAGTCCCAGACCTGGCTGCTTAAAACTCACACTGGGTGTGTGTGCATGCGTGTGAGCATGCGTGCATTTGTGTGCCCAATGTCCTGAGAGGAAAATGGAGAAAGAATTATAGTGCGGCCATGACCCCGGTGAGGAGGGGTGATTTTTCACTTTGTGTCTCTATCTCTCTGGCAAGCATATATACCCTATAGCAAAAATCTGTCTCAAAAAAACAAAAACAAAAACTCTCATTTTGGTTTGAAAACACTGTTTGGCTTTCCCGGATTATAATAAATTCAATCTAAGCTTATTCTTTTTTTTTTTTATAAAATTCTATTTTGTTTCCTCATGAAAAGACTAATTAATCTGGACTTTTAACTTCTTCTAAACGTTAACTACCTATATTTCTCCAACATAATGTCTATCATTGAGAAAAATGAAAAATTATATGTTCAATAAAAATGTTTTCATATAAACAATAATTATGTTCTACAGTTTGCTAAGTTAACATAATTAAGTAGACTTAATTGGTAGCCTATAGATAACGGCTGAATTTCTAAATAAGATAGGATACTGCCAAAATGATAACTGATATATCAAAATTAGAGCATGACTGTATCTTTAAATCATTATAATACATAAATAAAATTTCCCCCATTGGGAAAGTGTAAAACCAATGAGTGTGATTGTAGAAGGTTATGTGGTGACATTTATGAGCTTCCCATTTTGGTTAAAATGATTGTGGATGATAGATATATTGCAAATATTGGCTTGAGTTTTTCTATTAAAGTCAATATGGGTGATTAAGATTTTACTAAGCTATACAGGTTAAAAAAACACACACTTTAACTTTATAGCAATTTATGGAATATATCATTTGTTTATCAAGGTAAACATTTAAAAAATACAGCAGTTTTCAAAGTAAACTTGTTTCTCCATAATATGAAAAATTATAATGATATACTTAAGTTCAAGTTTTAGAGGGAATGAGGAAACTTTTTTTTTACTCCAAATAACAGCCCTAAAAATAAATAATAAATGTGTAAAATTTTGGCAAGTTGATTGACTTCTTTATAAAATAATCCAAAAGAAAGGAGAGCCTGTAAATCTTTGCTACCATATCATAGTAATGTTAAATTAGATCAATATTTAATCTCTGTTAAAATGATAACTTGGTTTTAGAGCATTTAGTCTGTTCTGAGCAAAGGTTAGCAAAAGGTTATTTTTTACCTTGGTGTGTAATAAATTCAGATACCAGGGATTCAGTTTACCAGAAAACACTTCTAGGTTTTAAATTTTCTTTAGCGTGTCCTTCATTCTGAAAGATCTATGGTTCCTTATAATTATGCTACTTCTCCGATGTTTATTTAGAAATTTTCATTGTCCTTTTGTTTAAAAGATAGCCAAGCTATTGTTTCTCAGGCACTTTGATCTTATTTTAATCATCCAAATCTCCTGTAATAACCCTGTTGGCTTTTTTCCCCCCAAGAGTAAATTTTCATTTAGAGAGGTTAAGAGATTGCACTAACAAAATTCTAATACAGCCCCAAAGACACTGCTAACTGCAAGCTTTACTCCTAACGTAAATATCTGAAAAATGTAAAGAACAGGTAAAGGCAGGAATTTAGGATTAAGGTGCTTGGGTAGATCAGGAAGGAAGCATCTAGGAAAACCAATGTTTGCCTACCTTTCCGTTTGGTGTCCAGAAGATAGCCAAAGCCTAGAAAGTGCCACAGTAAGGTTTGAAATAAGTGTGCTAAGTCTTTCTTTTCTAAAGAAGTTATGAAAGGGTACATAGGAACATTTAGTATTATCTGGAAATCAGTTCCTCCGAAACTGTCCATGGAAACCACATGGAAAGTTGTCCCATATTCTACTCAAACTCAGATTTGAAAAACCAATGATGAATCCCTAAAATTCTCTTCTGAATATTCAGATGTTTCTATGGAATGCAGGATTTTAATAGGTGGCAAAGTCAACCTCTTCCGAACTAAAGAATGTCTACCTTAAAGAGCATCATAAGAGAATGTCTGCTGATACCTGGTTAAGTCTCCAGTTAAGGTTTGACAGTAAATAGGAAAATTTCCAGGCCCTCAATTAACTATCAGATTGTTATTCATATCAATTGTTAATGTAATGAATTTTGGGCCCAAAAGAAAGCTAAACTCAAGAAATACGAAACAATCTCCCATTCTCTTTCTAAAATAGTTTTAACAATGCTAAAGAATGATATATTCTTTAATAGAGGGAAGAAAAGGAATAATGCATTTATTGGGACACTTTATATCACAATATCCTTTTTATTTTTCCAGTGGGTGCATGTTCTCACTGGAGAGAGACAGAGAAAGAAAGAGAGAGAAAGTGAGAATGCAACCCCCATAGAGCACGGTTCACACCACAATTCTTTCTTCTCCATTTTCCCTTCCTTTCAGGATTTTGGGCACATGTGCACATGTACCCAGAGTATTTTGAGTTCAGGACTTGAACTGGTCAGTCAGTCTTGTGGCATCCTGCCACCTTAACCACCTGGCCACAGGCTGGCCTTATCACAATATTTTTACAAACAAAAACTAAAGAAACCAGAAAAAAAAATTTTTTTTGAAGTTTCTTCAAAACCTGTTCATAGTCAACTTTACTGCATAATTTCTATGGTGGGGTTATTAAAATAATCAAAGTGGGTGAGAATTTATTTTACCTACCATATAGATAACAAATATGTACATTAATAGAAAAAATTGGGCCTTAACCAGGTTATTTTACTGTCTATTCTTCAGCCATCACTAGCACGTGCTGACAGAATAATAAATTGCTTCATATCACAAAGTTCTTATATTCTAACATTTGTTTTAGTTGCATTTTCTTCATATTTCTAAGAGTAAGATCAGAAAAGACATATGACATTTGTATTAATATCAACAATACAAAATGATATTCCTCTCAGGTACAGATTCCTCTCAAATAACAAATCTGTGGTAAACAAACAATGAATAAAAAATTCTAAAGTAATATCAAAATGACATGAACAATAACACAATGAATATAAACGCAATTTAGGGGCCAGCAGGTGGTGTGATAGCGAAGGGGACTGGACTCTTTAAACAAACAACAAATAAAAAATTCTAAAGTAGTATTAAAATGACATGAACAATAATACAATGAATATAAATGCAATTTAGGGGCCAGCAGGTGGTGTGATAGCTAAGGGGACTGGATTCTTACATGGCCAACTGCAGTTCAAGTGCCAAACCTGGTGACTTGCTTTCTCACTTTCTCTCTCTCTTTCTTTTTCTCTCTGTCCCTCTCTGGTCAAGGTAAAATAAATGGATAAATAAAGTTAAATAAAATAATTCTTTTAAAAAATGCATTTAAGTTAACTAGCACTAGACCAGCCAATGATATAGTGGTTAAGGCAGCTAGATCCCACATACCAATTACATAGTTCAAGTGTCAGACCTGGTGCCTTGGAAAACACGCAGGCATGTGTGTGTGCCTAAAATCCCTAGAGGAGGAGTGATTGTGGCATGGTCATCCCCCCTGAGGGAATAATTCTCATTTTTCTTCTCTCTCTCAGCCTTTGTCTCTGGTGAACACATAACCTATAGTAATAACATGAAAAAAAATTATATATATAGTACCCAATAACTATCTTAGTATTGGTCAAAAAAATTGATATGAATTAGACAAGTGATTAGGGATCAGTGATTAGACAAATGATATAGTATTATTCATACTATAATAATGGTATAATTCAATTCCAAAATTGAGAATTTCTATAATTTTTATAAAGAGTTGGGAACCAGCAGTTAGCGTAATGGCTATGTCGCTGGATTCCCACGTAGTCGACCACGGTTCGTGTCCTGGACCCGGTGGCTTAAAACTCACGACGGGCGCATGTGCGTGCATGCCCAAGATCCCAAGAGGAGAATGGAGGAGAAGGGATTGCGGCGTGACCATCCCCCCTGGGGGGTGATTTCTCGCTTTCTGTCTCTATGTCTCTGTCTGTCTGGCGAGCGCACGCGCCCTACAGTGAAAATCTCTCAAAAAAAAAAAAAAGAGTTTAGTATGGATGCTAATGAAGTTACTGCACTGGGTTCGAGAACACTGTGAGGAGATACATGTGTTGATTCACTCACAAAATGGATTAATGCTTGCATTGAGCCAGACACTATGCTAAAACCTCAGGACATAATACAAGAACATTGCCCTTGCCTTCATGGGGCTTACCATCTCTTTTGAATAATATGGCTAATTAAGGTTTTAATAGAATAAGAGAGATTTCGGGGCCAGCAGGTGGCTTGGAGGTTAAGGCACTGGATCCCACATGGCTGACTATGCAGTTCTAGTTCCAGACTCAACAGCTTGAAAATCATACCAGGCATTTGTGTGTGCATGCCCGAAATTCCGAAAGGACATGGGAGACGAAGGGATCATGGATGGCTATCTCCCCAGGGGGGATGACTTCTCACTTTTTCATACTCTTTCTCTCTGTCTCTCTGGCAAGAGTATGCATCTAATAATAAAAAAAAAAGGGAAGAGAAAGAGGTTTCATACTTATAGGTAAGTGGCAAATTAAGTGGGAAAGGACAAACTAAAAACACAACAGAAGGAGATAATGGATGAATCAAGATCTATTCAGAAGAAGAAACAGAATAAATGGCTTAATAAGAAGGAAGAATTCTGAATTTTGGAACTACACTGTTATAGGATATCACCAAAGTGGCACAAATCACTGGGCAGTTTTAGGTGCTCTGTTTCCCAATGATGATTCAAAGACTGAAATATGCACTGATCTGAGACTAACTGAGGTTAGATCATCTAAACCTACTGTACTATTTTAATTTGTGACCAGCATACTTGATTAATTCAATAGCACTGACATAACAGAGATGGTGGTAATGCTAATTAATTACCTAGACCTGTGCTGTCTAATACAGTACCACTACCCATATAAGGTGATTTAAAATTAAATTAATGAAAACTAATACAATTAAAAATTTACTCAATAGCACTAGCCATGGTTCACCTACTCAGTAGCCACACATAACCAGTAGCTTTTGGATGTACCATACTTGGACAACAAAGATTATAGAAAATTTCCAATATCACAAAAATATCTAATAAAGAATATAGACCAGAACTTAAGTATACTAAAATTTAGAGGAGTTTAAAGTAGTGGAAATCTAAACAAAACTTCATTTGTTTGATATAACTGACAGGTGTAATTTTAAAAACATAACAACAGTTATGTATTAAGCAAACCTTTCATCTAAAATAGATGGTAAAATTGGCAGAACACACACTGAGAAACAATGCATAACAGGAAGTTATCTTAAAAGACTTTAAAGTGGTATACTGGGCAGAATACTCAAGTATTTTCTGGATTATTTAATTTATACTCGTAATTTATACCAGTAATCCTATAATGGGCCATACTTGGGTCTAGTTTTTAAAATCTGAAGATGTTTGAATTAGTGATTAACATACCCAAAGTAAATAAATAAATAAGCACCAGTATTCTCATCTTTCAATATCCTAAATCTGTTTTCTCTTTTTTTAATTTTCCAACATACAACATTGCTTCTATAATTTGAACAAAGACAAGAATGCTAAAGAGTTAATTTTAAGAGAGAAATAAATATGCTTAAGTACTGGAGATTAAAAAATAATGAAATCACATTTAAAATCACACATTCATGCCTTAAGTAGGAGAAGGCAATAAACTATGTACTAAATGCAAAACATTAGTTCTACTACATTAGCAAAGGAATCCCCAGACTGTCCCGACTTAAATTATGTGGCAAAGAATCAGACTATTTGTTTCTACTAGCAATAAATTAGATAGTCACATAAGGATTAATTGCAAAACTGACCCTTGAAACACTGCCCAGTAGCCCAATTCTGAACAATAACTCAGACTTGGTCTCCTACCAAGAAATTTTTAGTAAGTGAATATGAACAATTTAGTTCATAGAAGAGATAAACTGGTGTGAGGCTTCCTTCCACTAATCTTTTCAGCTACCTACCTACCTCCTAACATGTGTATATTCTGTGGTTCCCTCAAGGACCCATCATCCTTTGGGAACACAGAACAACTGTGCAATTTGTATTCAAGTTTTCTAGGGGATATCAAGTTTCATAATAAAGTCAAATTCTTGTCACTCGTGGGTTCAGGGATTTGAACAATCTTGTTCAAGACTTGATTTTTGTGAATGGGAGTTGGCATGTCAAATGCATCCTCTAGAAAATAGTGTAATAGTCTTAAGATTTGTTTTCTAAAGTTGATACTGTGGGTTATTTTTGTGAACAGCCTGATGTTTGGGACCTTTTTCCCTCAAAATAAAGAAGTCCTTATTAAACCAGGAATTTGGAGGGAAAAAAAAAGAATTGAATCATCTTAATGTGAATAATCTCGTGGATTAATTTGAATCAACAACAGTGTGAATCGATAAATGTGATTTTTAATAAGCTTGTTGATTATCAAGTGATATAAACAGAAATTTCAACCCTCCACCATACTTTTCATTTTGGCTTCAGCCTTCCTATTTTTAGCTGTCTCTTATTCTTTATTCTGTAAACAATAATCTCCGAAGGAATGTGCGCTTCTTAAAAGAATGGCATCATTTAGGTAAGTATATCTCCACATACTTTTCAGATATGCAAAAATGTGTGTAATGAACAGATGAAATCATTTAACCACAAATAGGTGTGAGACTTTGTTCACTATTAAAATCAGAACACTTAAAGTTTAATACTTAAGGATCACATTATTTCTGACAATTTAATCAGTAATGCTTTAAATTTCCCCAATACCTTTCATGCTGAGTTCCTGTATATTAAAAAAACGAAAGAAAGAAAATGAAAAGAAAAAAATTCAGTGGTAGGATTGGAACCAAGAGAATACAAGAACAGTTATAATCCCACTCACTCCTTCACTTGGTGTCTAATACACTAATAAGTGATTTATAATGTGAGATAAAGGATACTTTCACCAGCCAATTACACCTCCACTGGAAAGGGTACTGAGGAGAACAGTGAACTTTAAAAAATGGAGTTAATAGATGAGGAGATATTTACTTCCTCTAACGCTCAATATAATTGAGGGTTAATAAAAAGAAGCCATTCTGGTATTTTATTTCAGCTGACATTACCTCTTTTGAGCTAACAGAGTTGAGATAAACTGTTCTCTCAATGTAAAATCAAATGGCCACTGTTATCCATTCTCAAAGGGTCAGAATCTAAGTAAGGCAACCAACACTAGAACCTTCCTATTCCTCTACCAGGAAATCAGGACAATTTGATTTCCAGTCATCTTAGATTTCAATGGATAGGAAAACCAGAAAAGATGAAAGCATAATCAATTACTTGTTAATATATCCCAGAGAGTTTTGAATTGGCCTGCTCTCTTTCTTGCCTATCTTCTTTGGCTTTTTGCATGAAGAAAGTATTGTTGCACTTTAAAAGACTGATATGCCTTTTTGGAAACTATAAATTTCATGACTTTTTATAAACTTTACAATAACTTGTAAGTGGAGCAATTCAGGTAATAAAAGTTGTTACGTTAATCTTTTTTTTACATGACTGTAAGACTGATGTGTATATCTTCATGACAGAAGACTAAATGTAATAATAAAAATGAGTATTGAACTCTGAGTGCCATCAGAGATGACATTAAATTGAGTTTTATACACAACATCTCTTTCAATCCTCACAAGGATGTTAGGATGACAACCAAGGAAGTGTGACTCTACCATCTGAAAGCAAAAGCCACTTTAAAATGAAAGGATTTCATTTTATAATAAAAGATTCAAACACTCTGATATAATCACATAATATTTTCACATTTGCAGACCCTTATCAATCTAGCTAATAACTAAAAAAAAACAAAATTCAAACTAATTCAGTAAATAACTAGTATTACACCTTAAATGGTTGGTCTTTACCAGTAATCAGCTTCATGTATTTAATATATATAAGGGGTTTATTAATTCAGCTTGTTAATTTTCTCAATTAACAAATGACAGCTGCTAAATTGAATGATACAGGTGCTTGAGTAATTTCAAGAAGGAAAGATCATGTAAACTGAAATAATTAGAAGTTCCCTGAAAATATTAAACTGCCTGATTCTGAACATGCTACCAGTATTTACACAGCCAACCTATTCTTGTGAGCAAAGATGTCTGTAAGTAGGACCAACTGACTGATTAGCCTATTCAAATACTTGTTGACTATTGCTGAAACCATATATATATTTAAGTACTGTAGTTACATATATTATATTTGTAATTATTCAACCATAGAGATGGTAAAAATGCAGTGTAAAAAGGTGATATATTGAGGGATCAGCAGTTGGCGTAATGGCTATGACATTGGATTCCCATGTAGTAGACCACAGCTCAAGTCCTGGACCTGGTGGCTTAAACTCACACTGGGCATGTGTGCATTCATGCACAAGATCCTGAGAGGAGAATGGAGGAGAAGGAATTGTGGTGTGGCCATCCCCCCTGGGGGGTGATTTCTCACTTTCTGTCTCTTTGTCTTTCTGGCAAGCACACACGCCCTATAGCAAAAACCTCTCCAAAACAAAAAGGCAAAAAAGGTGATATATTGAGTTATTTATGTATAATTCTCATAGCAACTATTTCAAAATAGAATTTGGGGCAAATTAGGATTATGTAACACAGAGCTAGCAGTTAAATATTATAAATACAAAGCAAGATATACAATAGTTACACGTAAAAACCTCAAGAAAAGAACTGAAATTAAAAACAGTATCACTGATGTCATCCAGTTAAACCATTAAGGCAGCTATGATATGGGTAAGGAAAGAGATGATTAATAAACTGGGTTGAGTCAGTGACACAGAGTATGAGAAAAGGAAGAGGAGAAGAAAAACTGACAGAAAAAAGGCATGTTGGCTGATTGGCCATAAGGCAAGAATTAGCAAGGAATATAAGACAACTGGATTTCTAGCAGGGAAAGTATACAAAAGGTATATAAACCAAGAAACACAGCTTGGAGGTCAGGGGAGTGAATATGTAAAACCTAATGTAAATTTCAAAAAAAAAAAAAAACTATGGCATTAAAGAATAATTTCAAATAATTAGATTGTTATTACAATAATAGTAGTATTATTTTCTGACTTCATTAGTCTTTCATTTTCGGTTCTTTTTACAAATCCATCTATTTCTGCATTGAAACAAATTAAATTATTTCTATTTTATTAAAAATATTGTATAAGCTTCCTCTCCTCCCCCTGCCCTAAAGCATGTGGTTTAAAATAATAACTACATATAGAAAATATAGATAGAAAATTACACATGTAAATTTGTATTATTAATGCTACTATATTTTTATACTAATTAAAAGGTATAATCTGGAAATTGGTGTGGAAGAGATGTCTTAAGCAGTTATTTTATATTAAAGAAAATGAGTGCCTTCGTTAGCCAAGTAATTTCCACATCTTCATGCAGTAAACATCTATGACTACTTCTTCTGAAGAATAATAAGCTTACTTTGCAGAAAAATTTTACATTCATTTTGAACCTCGTTCATGTGAGTGAGAATGGAATCATCTACATGGTATTCCCACAGCATAAAATCCGTATAAGGTTAGAGGAAGTCCCTGGTGTATTTATTTTGGTGTGAACAATATCTATCATGTAGACCCGAACAATGGAAGATTGCAGGTCAAGGCCAGGCAGTTATTTAATAACACTAGGTTTTTAGCACTTGCTAAAACCAGCAAGTAGAAAACATACTTTCACAACATGCATGAGATGCCAATCACACAAAAACAGGTGTCTAACAGCAACTGTCAGAGAAATACAAAGATGCTCTGTGGACAGATCTCAAAACAATTAAAGCAACAGAGGCTGAATGAAATGAGCATTCAAATATGTCAGAGAAAGGAGTGAAAACAGGATATTCAAAACCTCAGACCACTAAGACGGATTCCTACAATTTCTTCATGATATGGAGATTTTGATGAAAAAAAAAAATAAGCCATGTCATTAGTTCTTCAGTCTGACTCAGTACAATCATAAACTGACCATATATGTCATTATTTATTCTTTAAAAACCTGTGACTTTTTGTTTTAGGTTTTTGCCTTAGAGTATGGGTGCTTGCTAGAGAGAGAGACAGACAGAGACTGAGAGGGAAAGTGAGAAATCACAGCTCTTGTGGGGGATGACCACATGGCAATTCCTTCTCCTCCATTCTCTTCCCAGGATCCTGGGCATGTGTGCACAGTGCTCAGTGTGAGTTTAAAAACACTAGGTCCAGGACTTGAACCATGTTCCACAATGTGGGAATCCAGTGACATAACCACTATGCCATCTGCTGGCCCCGAAAACCTAACTTTTAATATCATCATATTATTTTATCATGTAGAATGACCAACATTTATTTTACCATACTCTTTTTTTACTATACCCTTTTTTTTAGATATTTTATACATATTGTGACATAAATTAGCAAGTGACAACTCTGCATTCAGCACTGCAATGGGTATTTTTAAAGGAGATGGAAGGAGTTAAAGACAAGTTCTGACTGGTCATGTAGAATGTGCAGTCTCCTTGGAAAAAATTAGGCAAATAAGCCAGGAAATTGGTACAGAATACTTACCTAGCTAGTAGCAAGTTAGGTGCATGGTTCTGAAAAAGTCATGAAGAGAATTGGAGAGATCCACGTTGATGTACTTGGATATGCTTTGATACACCAATATCAAAACGTGGAGCAACAGCAAAGCAAATGTAGTAACTACAGGAGACATGTAACCTATTGTTCAGGTATGTTAACTGTGCGAAAGAACATGTGAAATTATTTTCGTGACAAAACTAAGAGGTCTCAAAAGAACTTTGTCTTATTAATTTTATTAATTAAACAAATGACAGCTGCTAAAGTGAATGATACAGGTGCCTAAGAAATTTCAAAAAAGGCAAAGTTATTAGAAGGCAAAAAAGGCAAAGAAATTAGAAGGCAAAAAAGCTTCTAATTATTTCAATCTGTGTGACTGAAATAATTAGAAGCTTCCAGAGGATATTATACTGCCTAGTTCTGAACTTGCTACCAATATTAAATAGTCAACACATTCTTGTAGCCAAAAATATTTGGTAGGACCACCTGACTGATCAGCTGATTCAAATAACCTTCTGATTATTGTTGAAACCATCAGCTATCATACTAACCTGGCTGGAATCTTTCAACTCCCAACCACTCTTAAAATGAGAGAGGCCATGAACTAAAGGAGGTTCAGAAAAAAATTTTAATGACAAGGAGTAACTTAACATATTTATATGCAGAAGTAAATGGATCTGTGGAAAGGAAGGCTGAAAAGGAAAGACTGGTGAAGAAGTCAAGGTGGATAATGTGGATTAGAGAAGCTAGACTGGAAAAAAGGCATAGAGTCATTTCCCTTTTAGGGATAGGTTCAGTGGGAGAGGCTTCTATAAAACAAAAGAGATTATTTATAAACAGTAGGAGTTTAGAAGAGTTAACTGACAAGGGTAGAAAAAGTAGGCCTTTCTTCCTGAGGAATATGATAGGCAGTCAAAGACCAGTAAGGAGACTGCTAAATGTAAATGGAGGCTCAGCAGGGGATAAAGAGCCAGAAGATCCATCTGATGATGTATAGACTGGGGATTGTTCCAGAAAATCTGAGGAAATAGATGCAGTAAAGAAAGAGAGGATGTGGTTAAAAAAAAAAGGGGGGGGCGTTCTGTGTTCTTGGTCTCATGAGAGTGTCACTGTAAGAAATGAGGAAATCCATGGTATTACATGCCTGTGACTATCTGAAGAGAAAGGAATATATAAAGATTATGGAACCTAAGAGCTTGGAAAAATGAAAGAAAGCTATTGCAAGAGTCACTAAAAATAGAAAGTATTCTACAGATTAGATAACCAGATCCTGAATACAGACTTGTGCCATGGTTTTCTTTCAAAACAGTTACTATTGCCCCAACACTTCTAAAATAAGTTTACCTGATTGAGGCAGAAGATGGAATTAAATCAGAGTGCAATTTTTCACTTTTTATAATACATGGTAGCAATACAACACATATTTGATTGATGGAAATTATAAATTAAAATAGATGAAGAATCTACAACCCAAAGACAGGCTTTTCAGAAATATTTCAGTAAGGTTCAATTTTATAACTATCGATCAAGGGGCTATTCAGTCAGGCACTAAGATTTGTATCTGACACACCTGGTATAGGGCATGGTCCCTGTCTTAGAAGCTCAGAGTTTTTAAGGGAGATAGAGTCTAAAACAACTACTTATAAGAAAGTGTAATTTAAAAATTATCAGCAAGATATATAGGACAGAACCATTACCTAATGGAAAGACCAATCAGAGAAGGTGCGCTGTGAACCTGAAGGGTCAGACTTCGTCTTAAAGTATAAATATGATTTATACTGAGACCACTCAGAGCACAGACATGGTTTGCTAGTTATTTGGGTGTTCTTGACCACACAGAAAATGCTCACAATCTTTGAGCCGTAAATGAATGTATCCCACTGCTCCACAAAAGGTAAGAGAGATGTCAGGAGATGAGGCTGCAGGAGAAGACAGTAGCCAGAAGATGAAAGGACTTAAAGGCCATGTTGATGGTAAGAAGGCAGTGAAGAGTTTTGAGAAAGAGTAAAACAGGACCATTATCAGATTTCATAAAGTTTAGTCTTTTGACAGAGTGGAAGATGGAGCATACTCAAAGGGGAGAAGAGAAGTGAGGCAGTATTGTGAGAGTTCAGAGGGGAAAACAGGGTCTAACCCAAAGAAGTAGAACAGAAGATATGAGAGACCGATAGGATAAGAAGTATAAGGAAAAAGAAGCAAAGTGCCAGTGTTCTGTACTTTAATTTCTGGATAACTCGAAATTTTATATTGCAGCCACACTGGTGAATGCTGGTACATGAGAGTAAAGTGTAGCTTGAGGCGGCTGTTGGCAGCTTGTTAGCAGCTCAGAAATAGAAGATTCACAGTCTTGGCTGTGAGGTTATCTGCTAGGGTATCCACCATACTGCCTCCCAAATACACTCCCATTTTCTTGTGAATAGAGGTCAGTAGGAAAACTAGTCCTAATATTTGAAATGTTGCCAGTATGGTAAAACCCGTATCTATAATGCCATATGTGGAGTATTTATATAAATGCCTTGATTCTAAAAAAGGGCAAATTTTAAGGGCCCTTCTTCCTACCTTTAACCTGCTTTCATCCTGGAAAACATGTTTCCAGAAGGCAGCAAGTGAGTTAAAATTAAATAACTTAAATACTCAAATTCTCAATATGATACGATGTCTACACAATCAGGATTAAAAAAAAAAGTGAATTTCCTACAAACTAAGAACCTACTTTCTCCCTAAAAATCAAAAGTAGTTATTTTATCTTGTTAATGTTGCAGTAAATCACTTTTAAAACAGTGTGTTAATCTGCCCAAGCTTCTGGAATAAAATACCATAGTCTGAGTGGTTTAAACAACAGAAATTAATTTTCTTATGGTTCTGGAGGTTGGAAATTCAAGATTAAGGCTTAGTTATCTAAAATCAGTTTTTAGGGCTGTTCTTTTTCTGGCTTGCTGACAGCCCATCTCCTCGCTATGTGCTCACATGACCTACTTTGCGTCTAGGAGGAGAGCAAGATGGAGCAAGTCCTCTGGTATCTCTTTTTATAAGGCCAGTAATCCCATCAGACCAAGGCCTCACTCTCCTGACCTCACCTACCCCTAATTACCTCCTCAAAGTCTCATCTCCAAATACCTAACACTGGGTGTTAAGACTTCAACCTGTAAACGGCATTCAGTCTATAACACATAGAAGGGACTTCTGAAAACACTTTTACATACATGCTTTGCATCCTGTGAAGGGAATAAAGACAACTTTCCAAAACATAATCTTTTCCTTCCCTTGTTTCCTGTTTTAAGATCAAGGTATGTTAAGCCAATCGACAACAGTGACAGCTCAGAAAGTGTTAATATGTGATGCTAAATTGATTTGGAATGAGTCTCGAGCAAGCAGAGAAATGTGAAGAAATCAACTGTAATATAGATTCCTTCCTTTTTTATTACCAGTTTAATCATTACTTGGATAAAAATATAAATACTATGCTCTTAAAGTAAAAACATACTAGAAACCACTGCCCAACTGCCATAAAATAAATGTTTCAGGCTTTAGAGAGTAAATTTTTTTTTAATTGTCAAAGGACATGTACTCACTAGAGAGAGACAGAGAGACACAAAAAGGAGAGGAAAAAGCATCCCTCATGAGGGATGATAACATCACAGTCCCTTCTCCTCATGGCATTTTGGGCACGCATGCATATGCACCTGCTGTGTTTCTCTAGCTACCAGGTCCAGGACTTGAACCACGAGGTCAGCCATGTGAGATCCAACCACCTTAACCACCAGATCATAGAGTTGGCCCTCCAAATATTTTTAAGGTTCACATTTTCAAGATTGTTTATTCAGTTAGTACTTAAATTCTCCTTAAATATCATTTGAAAAAATGCAGATTATTACAATCTAAGTAATAAAAATTTCATATTTCATTTTACATGTAATGATTACATTGTCCACCACTACCCAAATAAATATAAGCAAGAATTATCATTTCACATCCTAACATAATTTGATAAAACTGAATTCTAAAATAATAAAACTAGATGATATTTCTCAAAATAAGAAATTAATGAGCCAGTCAATACAAAACACTAAGGTACTATTGCCAAAACCATTCAAATACGTACAAGTAAATCATACAGAAAAAGACATATTTTTATGTAAAGTAATTCTATTAATCCTAAATTTAAGGATTTTTAAAAATTTTTCTAAGGTATCATGAAAATAGCACTTCATGAAAATAGCACCTAATTTCAAAACAACTGCTCACTTTCATCACTACATTTCTGTACGTATTCCTATTTTATTTCCTTATTTTATTAAAGTAAAAGTTAACATAAATTCACTTGGCTAATTTGCCAATCTGTTCATTAATATCATCCCAATTGATAGCTGTCTCAATTAATCATTGTCTCATAATGTTTGGGAATTAAGTGTGTGTATCTTCAATACAGCTGAAATATCTTTCTCTTTCCTTGGTGAGAAATATTTTAATGTTTAGAATATTTAAATATATTAACTGAAATTTGAAGGCTCGAAGTTTACACTTAGAGGGTTCTTTCTTTATATTCTATTTAAGTCAAGTTATAAATTCCCTTCAGAGAAAAGTAACTTATTTTGAAGAATCTGCAAAAGTTTCCACTCCATACCAAACATCATGAATACAATGCTGCGTCAAAGCAACAGAGGGAGCTCACACATATTTGATTCTCTCCCTATCCCCTCCCTCCCATTAGACACACGAAGGCTGTTTTCATTTTCTACTCAATAACTACTCCCCCCCAGCCCAGATACGATTTTAGATCTACATGAAAGTTAACTTCAGGCATTTATGTTCTTTTACTCATAAGTCTTTCTACATGTAGTTTTAGTTGTTCTTTTTATAAAACTCATCTAAGAAATGCCTTTGGAAAATGTTCATAGTTATGATTCATTCTGTTTACTATATTGTGTTAAATAAAATGTGTCCTCAGAATTACACATGTAAATGTTGGAGGATGAGAATCAAATCTTGTTAAACACAAGCAGTCATAATTTCAGAATCAGCGCTTGCCTACAGAGGGCTATAAAGCCACCACCCCAAAACTCATTAACAGCCACAAAAACTTCATCAAGCTAAGAAATTCACTCATATATAAAAAGTCATTAGAGAATAAAAACAAGTTCTACAGTGAAACCCTTATCTGAGTCTATGTGGGTCAACTACGAAAAACAAATTTAAATCCATGTTTATTTATCATAAACACTTCCCAGTCATGTCGCAGGGCTCCAAAATAGTCTCCTATTCAAAGCATGTTCTAAGAACACAAAAGACATTTTAATATAGAAGAAATTATGTATGTGAGATACTAAAATATAATCCAGAAAATTCAACCATTTAAAAAATTTATATATTTATTTTTACATTAAAAAAAAAAAAAAGATCCAGGGTTTGCCGAAATCTGAAGTAATAGGTAACTTAGTTGGACTTCAAGTAACTTAAAAACTGGACAATCATCCTTGCTTCTAATTTGCTCTTGGTTTAATCTAGTCACAGTGTACAAAGCTAACACTTAGCCTCTGGAGTTCCACTAATTGCTTGGTGTTCTGTTGACGACTGGGAATGAACCACAAGACACATCAATGTAAACTACAGGGAGTGCTTCAGTGATCAGGAGGTTAAAAACTCCCCATCAGCAGAAAGGGAGAATTCTTTACTTAACGCAGTGGTACAAATTATTTCCAGGTGGTGATAATTATCACTTGCGGTGTTTGATATTCCGGACTTTGCATCTAAATTTATACTTGACAAGTTAAACTTTTCATCCTGTGCATTTTCCCGTAATCTCTCAAAGGCCAAAGACAAGGATAGACGGATTAGTGATGGGTGAAACCAATTCCACCCAAAATGGCAACACTTAATTACAAGCCTTGTTGTTTATAATTAACTGTGTAAATCACTAACTTGAAAGTTTCTTTTCAAAGTATTTAAAACCAACTCGTTTCCCAGGGGGATTTAATACTGTATATTATTACATAGTTAAGTATTATTTTGTTTGCTCTATGAACAAGATGTGCAAATGACACATTTTACCCACTGTCTTGCCAGCAAATTTGGAAAATGTTCATGAATTGCATTACCCACATCATTTTGTACTTCTGAGTATTTCAGGACATCCTTTGTCATGTACATATCTATGAAAGCCACAAGGAAGACAATGCAATTACCTAAATGACTATGAGGAAGCAATTCCTGAGAGTAGAGAGTGAGAATTAAATGTTCAATTTTAGAAAATTAAAAAAAATGAGCTTCCAAATACATATTCTAAGATGTGTTCATTTTTCTATGAACAATATTAAGAACTGAAAAGCATTTATTGAGAACATACTATGTGCGAGATTCTACATGCATTCTAACATTCTGATTGAATATTTTCTATTTGCAATATTTAAAAATACTGAGAGGTAAGAATGATAACTCATATCACAGATGGGCAAAAGTATTAGTAACCAATTCAAGGCCACTATTCATGTTCACTGAACTAAGCAGAAGTAGTAAGCAGATGTACAGTTTGAATGCCATTCTTCTAAACTCTACATTTTTGCTTTTTTGAATAACTTTGTCAGCACAACATCAAGAAAAATACATTATTCACTTACAATGAAGATCTCCATTACAGAAAACCACAAGGAAAAGAAAATGCAGATGTACTTGCAGTAAGTCGAAGATAGCTAAAATTATCACTGTGTTAAAACTGAGTCAATTGTGGGACCAGCAGTTAGGGTAACGGCTGTGTCGCTGGACTCCCATGTAGTCGACTGCAGTTCGAGTCCCGGACCTGGTGGCTTAAACTCACGCCAGGCGCGTGAGAGTGCATGCCCAAGATCCTGAGTGGAGAATGGAGGTGAAAGGATTGTGGCGTAGCCATCTCCCCAGGGGGGTGATTTCTCGCTTTCTGTCTCTCTGCCTCTCTGTCTCTCTCTGTCTTTCTGGCGAGCGCAAGCGCCCTACAGCAAAACCCTCTAAAAACAAAACAAAACAAAATCTGAGTCAATTGTAAAACAATAATTTAGCTCTTGAGTTATTACTGCATTAACCTAATATTTATGGAGGCCCTGTACTGTCTCAGACAGTAGAAATATAAGGAATAACAAAGAACTCCTCTCTTTTCCAGTGCAGGAAAGCTATCAGCAAAGAGATAAGTATGACACAGGATGGCAGGTTCACTGATAAAGGTATCAACAGAGTTATAAAGAGAGGTTAGTGGCTCCAGCCCAGCTGTGGCGCTACACAGGTGGCATCACGGCTTGAGGCTGGAAGCACATGGGAGGCCTGATTTTGGTTCCCAGATCAGCCTGAATACACTGTGCATGGCTGCACATGCCTATAATCCTAGCTATTTGGGAGGCTTGGGCAGAAGGATCACAAAACAGAAAGACTTGATCAAAGATGCCTATCTTCTGTCTTTCCCTTTCCACATCCCCCTTTCCTCTTTTCTCCCTCTCTCATAATGGGAATAAAAGAAGTTAGTAGTTCAAAGCCCATAGGTAAATTAGTCATTTCTAATGTCCACTCAAAAATAAATGTCTAGACTCTAAATTCAGTGTCTTTAGATTCAACTATCCAATTTTTGGAAATCCTACAGAAATTCTGATCGGCTTCCTGGTTCCCGATTTTGCTGGATAATTCCTACAATCTCTGTTATCCATCAGCTACAAGCTAAAAGCTTGTCTTAGGAATCATGTTTCTTTTATTCTTCAAAGTCTAAAGAGATCATTTTCCCGTTGAATGAGAATTGGGTATGTTACAGCAAGAGAAGCGCTCCAACTCCACACACTACCTCTTGACTAGTGTGTCTCTTCTATTTCATAGACCATCAATCTTCCGTCACCCCTCAAAATTTAGAATTTGAAATCTGAACTTATTGGGTCATCGGAAAAGTCATGATGCAAGTATTTTTGCACAGAAAACATGACTTTTCTGAAGACCAAATATTTCTCTTAGATTATAAATTTAATCATGGAAGAAATTCTGACACATTTTTATACAAAATAAATAAATAGCACAATGTACATTAAACAACACCAATCTACAATACACACACACAATCATAAAACTAGTGGGGCAACATAATTAGTAAGAAAATGTAGTAACATACATTTGTTTTACATATTAAGGGATATATTAAATATCAATAATATTGGAACAGAGAATAAACTCAAAACAACCAATTGATGACTGGTAGTTCCATGTGTCTCCTATAAAAACCATAACAAAGAAATAAATCTGGCAACAATGGATTTAATTAGAATTCTCTCCTCTCAAAAACAAAACAGAACAAAACAAAACAAAAACAGAAGATCCTTGAAGGAATGAGAAAAAAAAAAAAAAACCTGTGAGGAATAGCATTTATCACTGTAGAACTCCCCTCGCCAGTTGGCTGATCAGAAGTCAGTTAACTGTGAAGGTCCATTGAAGTGGGGAATCAAAAAAAGGCCTTATATAGGCCAGCCCTATACTGCAGGAGTGAAAATCAATGCATAGAAAGCCAGATTCCATATGTCCAACAAAGAATTGAATCCTAGCCCTGGTTGACTGAGAAACATGCTAGGCACATGTGTGTGCATGCCTAAAATCCTGACAGTATGGAAAAATGAGGAAAAAGGATTGTGGTTAGATTATTCTCCACTGGTGGGGTCTCTCTCTCTCTCTCTCTCTCTCTCTCTCTCTCTCTTTCTTATGCCCACACAACCTCTGGCAATAGAAAAAGGTCTTTAAAATTTTTTTAAATGTCATGTAAAGCATCATTATTTTAATAACTATTACATGATTTATTTCATCTATTTAATTAAATCATTAGTTCTGTGTTAAAATGCATAAAATTTTAATATATTTTTGGCCCATCTTTCAGTTGTATACAAAGTTGTCTTTCTGACATAAATCCACGTACATAATGGATCTTCTAAAATTTCCAAATGCTTGCAATCTCTTCTCCAATCTTTTATAATTATCTTACCCACACTTAACATGATACCATCAAATGACGCATTTTTATAAAACTTTCCGGAACCATTCACTTCTGTAGTCACTGAAGAACTTCCTTTTGATTCCCAGAGTTCTTAAGATTATATACTATTTAACTTATTTATGTAAATATAATAATAAGTTTGAAGTTTATAATAATAGGCTTGGAATAATCTCCACAAACTTCATAAATACACAAGTCAACTAACAGCAGCAGAAGTGTACGCTGCCTATATTAGAGAACAGAGCCTATTACATGAAGATACTCAGCATGTTGAGGACAGCAGATAGTCCATCTTTAGAGAGGGCATGAAAGAGCATGGATTCAATGGAGATGGGTTAAGAGGGTTGCTAATACACTCCCTTAATATCCATCTTTATTTATCACCATAGTGCAAAATGTTCAGCTCTGCTCTCCACTCTCTGCACATTAATTCTTTCACCGTGAACTATTAAGAACAGAAAACTATAACTAATCTTTATTCCAGTGTAACCAATTTACATTGGTTATGCCAAGGCAATAGAAAACTTTCACATTACCCGCTTTATACAAGATGTCTCTACATAGACACACTTCCAAAATTATATGCATAATTTATTTGTGTTTTAAGATGAACATTCAAAAATTAGAAAAATGAAAGAGGTACAGAGGTCAAGCATTCTACTTCAAGACACAACAGCTCTTCAGTTCTGACGGTTTCACAGGCTGCCTTATATCCAAAAGCCAATCTGTTAACAACATTCAATTTCAGGTTTCTTATTTGTAAAATAAAAGGGGGGACTAAGAACCCACTCATCCATGACATATTTTATGATTCCGATATGAATTTTTTTAAAGGACCACATTCCATGTTAAGATATACTTGACACTTTCAGCCCAAATTTTTCTCTGTAATATAATATTTACTAAGTGAGCTGTCAGAAATAAACTGTACCAGAATCCTTATATCCACACACAGCAGGGCCTAAACCAAGTAGCACTGTACTGAATTACACCAATAAGAAAAGTCAGAGGTCAGAGAAGCCCCACAGAGTCCTGCAATCACCAACAATGCAACTTAATGTCCTTTCCATTCCAGAGCACTCGCATACAGCTTCTGCAAAAGAGATTAATGGTGATAGTAGCAGCAAGGAGAGGAGAAATGCGAGATATGGAAGCCCAGCCAATATTCCATTTGTAATTTGTCACATCATGGAGCAATAAGACTCTACCGCAATTTACAATGTACAACGTTGGAAATTTACAATTCAAATGAGTGTCTTGATTTTTCAAAGAATAGACTGTGTACACATCAGTCAGGATGACACAAAAATGCCCGGTCAGGTTCATTTTAAATGCACGTTTTATTTGGTACTGTTAACTAATCACTATCATTACTTTTACTGTTTACGGATGCAATATTTATTAGGCAAAATGTAATTTGGAATCCTCTGTTGCACCCAAACCTAATTCATTTCCTGACTTTCCGAAATATTTATATCCTGATTAGACATATTAAGTCTTTAAAGCTGTTATGCTAAATGATTTATTTATTTCTGGGGGCAGTGTTACAAAAACTACTCTTTAAGAGGACGACTGAAAGGGAAAACACCAGAGTCTCTTCCAGAACTTTAAGACTCCCCCTGCCCCAGTATAAATGGGGGGAGGAAAAGGGAGGACTCATTTAGGGCTAAGGAAAAGGATTTAGGCGCCAGCAACTCCTGAGTTAGCATCCTGCTTTTAGACTCTGGCTTCCCACTATGGCCTATGGCAAGACTCTTACTTGCATCAATTTCCACATCTGTAAAATGGGGATGATGATACCCACCCCACAGGCATGTGGTGAGAATTAATTAGTGCTTATGAAATGCTTTGAAGATGAAACAGGCTATATAAATGCTAACTATTATTATTATGAGAAAACTGTCAAATGTTATAATTAAACAATTTTAAGTCCAACAATATGACCGACGCCATAATGATCACAGTTCCAAAAAAAAAAAAAAAAGCACAAGTTCTGGCTTTCTCTTGCCAATTTATTGGGTCGTCGGAGAAGTCATGTTGTATTTTTCTATGCAAAAAGGCATCATGACTTTTCCGGTGACCCAACAGTAAAGAAAAAGAGGAAAATAACACGCATCTTGAATTTTATACTTGTACTGAAAACAAGCAGAGTCCATACTCCTCCTAAATTTGACATGAACAACTGTATCAAGTTCTTATGGCAGTTTTGAAGGAGGTTAGTGTCCTAGAGGATGTAGAAGCTCAAAGGAGAGAGGGAGAAAATAAAAGACTCAGGATATTTTCAACAGTACTGAAAACACACAGGGAAAGTTAGCCAGTTGAATTGCTGTTGGTTACCTTCATCATCACTGTCCTATGGAAACAGATACAGTCTTAAAGAAAAGAAGCAGCTTCAAGGGTCTTAGTGGACCACACAGAAGCAGTAAGGATTAAACCAAGTTTGGCTTACTTGAGTGCTGTTGCTATTGTTGTTACAACATCCGCCTCTAATATCAGGCATCCATCTATTTTTGTTTCTTTACAGATTAGTAATGGCATAGAAATTGCTGAGGCATTAGCTTTCAAAAGACCCCCTCAACATTCTCATTCTTATTTTTTAGCCATCTGTGATTTCTTTTTTTCGGAAAGAACTAAGTGTGTATTTTGTGTAAACTACTAGATCTTTGATTTCAGCTTATGCAAGTGAGCACAAAAAATATATATATTTCCAAAACAAAACGTTTTAAAAATGGAGGCTAACTCTTGAACGAATTGAAAAAGGATGCCCGTAATGTTTCCATCATCCAAGATACATGTTACAAACTTGTTTAAGCCAAAAGTTTTTACGCCTTCTATGCACCATGAGAATGTCAATTAAAATGGGCCAAATTCAAAGCGATACTTCAAGACGACAAAAGGTCTAACTTAATTTAGTCTGGATTTTTAAATGGCCCTTTCATCAGTTTGTAGATCACTTACTTATCTTATAAAACCCTTGGGTTTTACTCCGACAAAAGTAATTTAAGAAATGATTTCTATAAAATTGCTCTACGAACATGTTTTGATGCTCATGTCTGTTTAGCATCATACTGACAACGCCTTTTCTTATAAAACACAAAAATCACCAGTATCCTAAACATGAACTAAAATTCTCATAAAATAACAAGTGATTTAAGAAATGTGGTGTCAAAAAGGAAAGAATTCCAAATCCATGAAGTAAAAGTTTGGAAGACAAAGCAATGGGAAAGAAAGAGAAGAAACTGTTAGGAAGAAGGATCTAGAGACAACTGGGTGGCTTAGTACTGTTAAAATTGCTAGACTCTCACATGGCTGACTGCAGTTTGAGTTGTGGACCTGGTGACTTGAAATCGCACCAGGCAGCACAAGTTCTGGCTTTCTCTTGCCAATTTATTGGGTCGTCGGAGAAGTCATGTTGTATTTTTCTATGCAAAAAGGCATCATGACTTTTCCGGTGACCCAACAGTAAAGAAAAAGAGGAAAATAACACGCATCTTGAATTTTATACTTGTACTGAAAACAAGCAGAGTCCATACTCCTCCTAAATTTGACATGAACAACTGTATCAAGTTCTTATGGCAGTTTTGAAGGAGGTTAGTGTCCTAGAGGATGTAGAAGCTCAAAGGAGAGAGGGAGAAAATAAAAGACTCAGGATATTTTCAACAGTACTGAAAACACACAGGGAAAGTTAGCCAGTTGAATTGCTGTTGGTTACCTTCATCATCACTGTCCTATGGAAACAGATACAGTCTTAAAGAAAAGAAGCAGCTTCAAGGGTCTTAGTGGACCACACAGAAGCAGTAAGGATTAAACCAAGTTTGGCTTACTTGAGTGCTGTTGCTATTGTTGTTACAACATCCGCCTCTAATATCAGGCATCCATCTATTTTTGTTTCTTTACAGATTAGTAATGGCATAGAAATTGCTGAGGCATTAGCTTTCAAAAGACCCCCTCAACATTCTCATTCTTATTTTTTAGCCATCTGTGATTTCTTTTTTTCGGAAAGAACTAAGTGTGTATTTTGTGTAAACTACTAGATCTTTGATTTCAGCTTATGCAAGTGAGCACAAAAAATATATATATTTCCAAAACAAAACGTTTTAAAAATGGAGGCTAACTCTTGAACGAATTGAAAAAGGATGCCCGTAATGTTTCCATCATCCAAGATACATGTTACAAACTTGTTTAAGCCAAAAGTTTTTACGCCTTCTATGCACCATGAGAATGTCAATTAAAATGGGCCAAATTCAAAGCGATACTTCAAGACGACAAAAGGTCTAACTTAATTTAGTCTGGATTTTTAAATGGCCCTTTCATCAGTTTGTAGATCACTTACTTATCTTATAAAACCCTTGGGTTTTACTCCGACAAAAGTAATTTAAGAAATGATTTCTATAAAATTGCTCTACGAACATGTTTTGATGCTCATGTCTGTTTAGCATCATACTGACAACGCCTTTTCTTATAAAACACAAAAATCACCAGTATCCTAAACATGAACTAAAATTCTCATAAAATAACAAGTGATTTAAGAAATGTGGTGTCAAAAAGGAAAGAATTCCAAATCCATGAAGTAAAAGTTTGGAAGACAAAGCAATGGGAAAGAAAGAGAAGAAACTGTTAGGAAGAAGGATCTAGAGACAACTGGGTGGCTTAGTACTGTTAAAATTGCTAGACTCTCACATGGCTGACTGCAGTTTGAGTTGTGGACCTGGTGACTTGAAATCGCACCAGGCACATATGTGTGCATGCCCAAAATCCTGAAAAGAGAATGGAGAAGAACGGATTGCAGCGTGGTTATGCCCCCTGGAGGGGGCTGATTTCTCATTTTACTTCTCTCTGTCTCTCTTTGGCAAGTGTACACACCCTATGGCAAAAAAACAAAAACAAAAACAAACAAACAGAAAAAGGAGTATCTAGTACCAAATATCAAAATCAAATTCTAGCCCATCAGGATGCCATTTGATTTGATCTGCACCAGCCATTGCATTCTTCAGGTCACATTTACTTTTTAGTGATACAGGGATCATAATACCTATCTCATAGGATTACTGTGATGAGTTAATAAATTAACATATAAAAATATTTTATTACTTGACCCCAAAGATGCTGCACTGGAGACAAGTGGAAGCAGGAAGCGACCCAACTGTGGGGAGTACTTGCTTTCTGGGCATTAGCTAGGGCTCTACCTAACATCCTAGTGTGATAGAAAATTCTTCTAATTTTACCTACTAATAGTATTAAAGGGTTACACGTACTGATTCATTCAATAAAATTGTCATCCAGCAGCCTAAGAAATCTATTTCACACGTAATATCTGTACTAATTACTAACATAAAGTTATTCACACAAACACACTCAAGAACAATCATTTTTGGCTGATAAAGACACATTGAAGTCCACAAATACCTTAACCCACTTGCCTTTGCTAAAATGTACCATTTCAAGCATTTAATTAATTAATTCTCCAGTGGAACTTCTGTGTAACTCTTGGTTTAAGCCCTGGGAACTACTGGGTCATCGGAAAAGTCGTGTCATGACATAAATGACCTATAAATGTGTCATGACTTTTCCGATGACCCAATACTTTAATGAATGGACTTCATATTTTACAGGTAACGGAACTTAATTGAAAGGGGAAGAAGATGGATAAGAAAACCAGTAGGAAATTGCATTTTGTTGTTGTCCCATCTGTTAAATAGTCATTAAAATAAAAAAAATTATGCTTAATTGACACTAAAGTGAAAAGCTATTTGCTGATGATAATGTACATGGTACTGTCTCTGTCTTGACTGATGTGTGCTGTATTCATGCTTGGAAAAGCACTGTTATGCACTATAAAGAAGTATAATAATTAAATGTAAATTTTTTAAAAAAGAAACTACAAAACGAAAGGTAGGCAACAATATTTGGTATCTAAATTGCCCATGGACTGTCTCTTCAGATAAGGTAGATAATTTTGTATATTTTTTATTCATTTTTTTTCTTTTTGGGGGGGATAGATAGAAATAGGTAATATGATAGAGTCTTGCCGTATAATGATCCTCTTGCCTTAATCTCCCAATTAGCTAGGACTATAGGCCCACACAACTGAGCCCTACATGTTCAAGTTGGTTCAGGAACTTAACCCAGGTCTTCCATGTGGTTTCCAGCCTCCTAAGTAGGGATGCTAACTGTGCATCATCATGGCTAGGCTTTATTTTTTTTTAACAAATTTTAGTATTTTCCAAACAAAATCCTCCTTATCAATCTCATTATCAGTTGTAGCTTTTATGTAGTCTCCAAAGTCCGCACTCTATGACTGAAACTAATTGACTAAAGGATATAGAAACACAGTATATAGACGTAAATGCCAGATATAGTATGTGTAAAAGAAGAGGGTCTGAGGAAGGACATTTGGGGGAGGGACAGAGAGGCAAAGCATTAATGACACAAAGAGGTGTGGTATTACCTCTTGAAGATATTTTGTAGTTTTATCAACTGTACTAGGGAGTAATGGTCACCTGTTGAAATATCCATTTTGTAAGACAAATAATAATGTGATTGAATGTATGGAAGAAAATGAGAAAAAAATTTAAAAAAAACAAAGCACACACTTGCTTATGGTTTGAAAGGATTCTCTAGACAATGCCTCTGATCTCTTTCACAGTGTCATAAACTAGTATCAAGCAAAAGAAAAACAGCACACAGATGACCAAATATGCTAAAATAAAGAAATATGAAATGGGGGTCAGACAGTGGGGCAGCAGTGATACACGACACTCTGTGGGAGAGACCCAACATTAGATCTGGAGACCTTCCTGAATATTCTGGGCTAGTGTGTGCCCATGATCTAGGCTGCAAACCGGGGATGGATTGTGGTGGGAGGACCCTGTCAGAATGTTGTATCTGTGTCTCTCTCTCTGGTTCTGTCTCTCTGTCTCTCAGTCACAGAAGAAATAAGAAAAGAAGGAAAGAAAAGAAGGAGAGAAAGAGGAAAAAGAGAAAGGGAAAGAAAAAAGAAGAGAAAGAAAAAAAGGAAGAAGAAAAAAGAAAGAAAAGAGAAAAAAGGAAGAAAATAAGATGTGAAAGAGAGAGAGAGAGAGAGAGAGAGAGAAGTACTGTCTCTGTCTTGACTGATGTGTGCTGTATTCATGCTTGGAAAAGCACTGTTATGCACTATAAAGAAGTATAATAATTAAATGTAAATTTTTTAAAAAAGAAACTACAAAACGAAAGGTAGGCAACAATATTTGGTATCTAAATTGCCCATGGACTGTCTCTTCAGATAAGGTAGATAATTTTGTATATTTTTTATTCATTTTTTTTCTTTTTGGGGGGGATAGATAGAAATAGGTAATATGATAGAGTCTTGCCGTATAATGATCCTCTTGCCTTAATCTCCCAATTAGCTAGGACTATAGGCCCACACAACTGAGCCCTACATGTTCAAGTTGGTTCAGGAACTTAACCCAGGTCTTCCATGTGGTTTCCAGCCTCCTAAGTAGGGATGCTAACTGTGCATCATCATGGCTAGGCTTTATTTTTTTTTAACAAATTTTAGTATTTTCCAAACAAAATCCTCCTTATCAATCTCATTATCAGTTGTAGCTTTTATGTAGTCTCCAAAGTCCGCACTCTATGACTGAAACTAATTGACTAAAGGATATAGAAACACAGTATATAGACGTAAATGCCAGATATAGTATGTGTAAAAGAAGAGGGTCTGAGGAAGGACATTTGGGGGAGGGACAGAGAGGCAAAGCATTAATGACACAAAGAGGTGTGGTATTACCTCTTGAAGATATTTTGTAGTTTTATCAACTGTACTAGGGAGTAATGGTCACCTGTTGAAATATCCATTTTGTAAGACAAATAATAATGTGATTGAATGTATGGAAGAAAATGAGAAAAAAATTTAAAAAAAACAAAGCACACACTTGCTTATGGTTTGAAAGGATTCTCTAGACAATGCCTCTGATCTCTTTCACAGTGTCATAAACTAGTATCAAGCAAAAGAAAAACAGCACACAGATGACCAAATATGCTAAAATAAAGAAATATGAAATGGGGGTCAGACAGTGGGGCAGCAGTGATACACGACACTCTGTGGGAGAGACCCAACATTAGATCTGGAGACCTTCCTGAATATTCTGGGCTAGTGTGTGCCCATGATCTAGGCTGCAAACCGGGGATGGATTGTGGTGGGAGGACCCTGTCAGAATGTTGTATCTGTGTCTCTCTCTCTGGTTCTGTCTCTCTGTCTCTCAGTCACAGAAGAAATAAGAAAAGAAGGAAAGAAAAGAAGGAGAGAAAGAGGAAAAAGAGAAAGGGAAAGAAAAAAGAAGAGAAAGAAAAAAAGGAAGAAGAAAAAAGAAAGAAAAGAGAAAAAAGGAAGAAAATAAGATGTGAAAGAGAGAGAGAGAGAGAGAGAGAGAGAAGATGCTATCCATGGATGCCTTAGGGTTTCTTCCACTGCTATCAGTAAAGTAACCTGTGTGCTTAGCACATGAATTAATTTTCCCTTCTCTATTCAGTAGCACTTTGCACTGGATGACCAGAGTTCAAATTCAATAGTTAACACTGTGACAGCTGTTGTCTCGGTGGCAGTGCACTGTTCCAAAATGCTGAAGACATGTAGGAAGGTCCTGGATTTATGCCCCAAGGTCTACCTGTACACACCAGGGACACACTCATGAACCTAGAATCCTGGAGTCTAAGGCTGGATAAAGCAGTACCTGTTGGGGATGGTCTCTCTTTCTCTCTCTCTCTCTCTCTCTCTCTCTCTCTATATATATATATATATATATATATATATATACACACACACACATACATAACTGAATTAGCTTTAAAAATAGTTACCTTTGGGCCACCTAGTGACAAGATAACTAAGACTCCTGAATCTCCACATGCTCAACTGTGTGTGCAGTTTGAGTCCTAGACCTAGTGGTTTGAAACATCTGCCAGGCACGTGTGTTTGCATGCCAAAAGTTCCAAGAGGAGAATAAAGAAGAAGGGATTATGGCATGGCCATCCTTCTCAGGAGTGCTTTCTGTCTGTCTGTCTCTCTCTCTCTTTTGCCCTCTCTCTCATACTCTTGTCTCTCTTCAGCAAGCACATGCACCCAATAGCAAATTAAAAAAAAAAAAAAAGTTAACACTATTTCCCTAAGTATGCTTCTCTATATCCCTTCTTGGCTACACTCTATACTCATGTACAGAAAGTCTACTCTGTATGCTGTAAAGAACAGTAATTGGTACTAGCAGATGGCATGGTAGTTAAGGCACTGGACTCCATCATAGCTGACTGTGGTTCAAGTACTGGACCTGGTGTCTTGTTTCTCATTCTCCTTTCTGTCTCTCTCTAGTCAAATTGAAAAAACAATAATAAACAAAATTTTAAAAAATTTAAAAAAATAGAAAAAGTACACCTAAAAGACCGTGGACATCGCTAGTTGCTACTATTTAATCATTTTCAAAAGCAAAAGTAATTAAAATGCCACAAAACATACAATGGTGTCAATTATTCTACCCCTGAGACATTTGAACTAAAGACAACATAAAAGATCTATGTAATTTTCTGTAATTCCTAAAAAAAAAAAAAAAAGAATAAAACTAGGTAGACATTTTCATTATTTTACATAAAGACTTAGCTTAGGTTCTGAAAAAAAAATCCAGTCTAATTATTTAATAACAGTGAACTTCATATTATCCTTTTGTTTTATTTATAAGAATGTTACTTTTAGGACAAGTGATTCACTATTTTATTCCAACTATAGATTAAAAAGTTAAAAATGAATATAAAGGTATCTTAGTGAAATTCACACGTTACAACTCCTTTTACCAATTTTGATTCTTTTATCTAAACGTTAAGACTACAATAAGATCTGTACAACACAGGATAGTTTAAAATATTAAACAAATATGTGTTTAAGAATGGAAAGATAGATTCTTTAATTTATTATCATCCCTTCCTTGAGAATAAACAAACTTGTCTTTTCAAATTATCTACATTTTGGAACTAGAC
>NW_006159462.1:3063299-3077790 GCF_000334495.1 Tupaia belangeri chinensis
CCTGCCATTATTTATATATCAGAACGTATTTAGAAAATGCCAAGAGTGGGCAATCAACATAATATATATACTCTATATTATATACTCTCTCTATACATATGGAAATTATGGGAAATAGTATATAATATATAGTATATGAATATAATATAGGATATATTATATATCTATATATTTTTATATGATATATATAACTATTTAATTACAGAAAATACATGTATATACTATATATATATACAAATATATATCCATACTTTTAAAAGTATTTTCAACAATATCTTTTATCAACAATCCCAGTGCTAGTTACAAAACTGCAAAACAAATAACAAAAATTATAAAAACCTTGAGCCAAGACTCTAACAATCGAAACAGTATTCTACTATATCTAAGTGGTACTTGGGATGTTATTTTTCATTTCAAAGATATCACAGTTATAGCATATTACCATTTACTTTTATGACTAACTGTATTTCCCAAGTTCTTATCCTTAGTGCCTAAAGAAAATGAAACAATATACAACCAATGGATAAAGAAGGGGAAAAATATAAACAAAATGCTCTGGCAAGTAAAAAATGTGACACACACACACACCACAGAGTTTTTAGTATTTAACTAAAGTACCATTTCCATAAGTTACTTTTTAAAAATCTTTTCAAATTATAAGTATCTAATATAAGCAGACACCCATAAACTCCGGTAAAACAGTCTGCATAACCATTCATTACTGTGAGCTGAATAAGCAACTTGGACTCAAAGCCGCTTACTTTTTTGCACAGAACAGAGGTTCATTTTACATCTAGGTTATTAACAAAGAAGGGCAGCTGTCCGCAAGTACAGACAGGAGGCAGTTATGAAAAAATTCTGAGAAAAACATCAAATTCTACTTTACATTTCCTCACACAGTCCAGTTCAAATGTCTAAATAATAAAACTGCCATTGCAGTTGTCGAGTACATTTGAAGTTTATCACTTACTGATTTCACAGAAATTAGGTTTTTTAATCTAGCATCCAAATTATGGGAAATTGACTTAATTTTACTTTTTAATTATATTAAGAAATCTATCAAATGGTATATTTTATGCCTGATAAAACCATTAACATGCCATATCAAACACAAACACTTAAAAGATGTTTTTATTACCCATACTTTGTTAAGCCAATTTTCTGAACATCACTCACTTTTGCTTTGTAGTCAGGGAAGAGGACAGAGGATGAGTGCGTTCTTTTTCTCTCTTTCTCTGTCTCCCACACACACTCTCCCTCTCCCTATTCCTATGTTTTTCTTTTCATTCGCCATGCATAACTGACATAACCCAGTAAGTCTTTCGCTTTAGCTGGACTAGTAAAGCATGAGGTTTAAGCCCATGGGCTGTGCTGCAGAGTGTCTTATGTGACAATTCCTGTCCCCAGCTCTGAAATCTTAAGCAAACTATTTGGTACCCTGGTTCAAAAGCACCTCACAGTTCAGGGCTCCAAGTAAGCAATCAGGGAGAATTAGCTCCAGGATAATCGGTGCTTCTTTCTGGGCTCTCTACCTTCGCCCACTCTGCTCCCTGTGGAGAGAATCTCTACCATATTGGCAGTTCCCTGCCTCTTGAGAAACTGTTATCTCAGGGTAGGCTGCCCCTGAAGAGCAGATACATTTATGGGAGTCACCTCTCTGCCACTCCTTCTACTGATATGTTGCATTTACCTGAAATCTGCTTTTGTGTCCTGGTCTCTGTTTTGAATAACTAATAAATTACCTGAGAACTAAACTGCTGAGGTATAAATACTAGAAATCAATTAACTTGTACTTACTTTTAAGAATAACTTCTATTTTAACAGAAAATTCTTACTCATATTAAATAATCTTAACCTTGAAGAAAGGAAGTCTCACTAGTGGGAGTTTTGGAAAACAAATCAACAAGATTCATCCGGAGGAGGGAGGAAACCTGAGGATTTCAAAAACCTGCAAGCCAAAGGCAAAAGGAGAAGGAAGCCAGCCAGAACTAGCATGAAAATCTTTTATTCTTAACATTAAACTCATATTTCAAACAGGTGTATTACTCTCCTGCTGGTCTATAATTAAAAGTTTGAGGTATTGGTAAACAGGGCTATATTCAAATTCATAAAAGAATTAGTAAGGGCTGGAAAATATTCCCAGCATAATCTCAAATTCATCTTATTCAGAATGCCAGTCTTAATCATATAGGCTTCTGATTGCTAACAATTAAAATCCTGATCTCCTTTTTTTTTTTTCTCTCCCAATACTTGAAAGCCATTGTGAAGATGTAAAATTCACCCTGCCATATTACTGACAAGTGGCACTGAGCTGGTAAAGTGGTGTATTAATACTGATTACACTGATTAATAATACCGTAAAAATCGGTTCAATGGTGCTTTAACATTTTTTTAAAAGAACAGAGAGACATTCTGAGCAGAATATTTAATTGATTTAGTTATTCCATCATGAAGAAAAATCTTTGAGATGTATGCATAAGGTGGAAGTGGGGGTGTTTCTAGTTTTAATCAATAAATTCATTCAAAAATGAAAAAAAATGTCTAATTAAACATCTCCTTTCCTCCTGTTATGAGGAACATTTAAGAAAGGAATGCTCAAGACTTATGACTGATCCTATGAAGTTCAAGCACTGTCAATCTCCTTCATGCAAATGAGTATATATTGAGCAATACATCATTGTCACAAAAGTCAATATTAATTATGGTTCCAATAAGACAGAATTAGGGGGACCAGCAGTTAGCGTAATGGCTATATCACTGGACTCCCATGTAGTCGACTGCAATTCAAGTCCCGGACCCAGTGGCTTAAACTCACGCGTGGCATGTGTGCGTGCCCGAGATCCCAAGAGGAGAATAGAGGAGAAGGGACTGTGGCGTGGTCATCCCCCCTGGGGGGCAATTTCTTGCTTTCTGTCTCTCTAGCGCGCACATGCACCCTATAGCAAAAACCTCTCAAAAAAAAAAAAAAAACACATAATTAGGAAAACATCATATTAGGTAAGATGATAACATCAATATTTGACACTCTTCTAAGGAAGAGTAAAAGGTTCCAATATAATTGTTAAGAATGTTCTCACATATATCCTGTTTTAGTCCAATATCAACCCTGAGGAAATATATCCCTTACCTCTTTTTTGATGGTTCAAAAGTCTATAGTTCCTAGACTGACATTTTTCCAGCTAGTCAGAAACTTTAAGAATCTCAATCAAGGAGAACCAGCAGTTAGCGTAATGGCTATGTCGCTGGACTCCCACGTAGTCGACCGTGGTTCGTGTCCCGGACCTGGTGGCTTAAAACTCACGCCGGGCGCGTGTGCGTGTGTGCCCAAGATCCTGAGAGGAGAATGGAGGAGAAGGGATTGTGGCGTGACCATCCCCCCTGGGGGGGGATTTCTCGCTTTCTGTCTCTATGTCTCTGTCTGTCTGGCGAGCGCACGCGCCCTACAGTGAAAATCTCTCCAAAAAAAAAAAAAAAAAAAGAATCTCAATCAAGTAGCCTTTCTGCTATAATACCTCATTAGCAATCCTTTAGAGTTCAGACTGAAGTTGCAAGAAGTATTAAATGTAAATCAAAATTTCATTGGATAAAAGGACTCAATTTGTTTTTCATGTCACTACTATGCTACAACAATGTGAGGGGTGGTAGTGTCCTCATTAACCTGGATGGATGACCATGTTGCAAGAGACTCCTTAATTTAGTAAACAAAACAAGAATTATTTCTATTGGTAACAAATGATTTGAGGGGATCTTGAAAGAAATTCAAAAAAAAAAAAAAAAAAAGAGCAGGCATCTCCAGGCTTAGAAGCCTATGCAACCACAATCCAATTCTTTTCTTTATTTTTTTAGAAGTTTTGCCTTAGGGTTCATGCACTTGTCAGAGACAGACAGTGAGAGAGAAAGTGAGAAATCACTCCCAGGCAGGATGGCCACGCCACAGTTCTTTCTTCTCCACTCTTCTCCCAGTATCTTAGGCATGAACACACATGTACCTGGCATGATTTTCAAGCTACCAGGTCTTGGACTCAAACCATGGTTGGCCATGTGGAAGTCCAACAACGTAACCACTACACCATCTGTTAGCCCCTCAACCCACTTCTGAAATAAGTAGATAAAGATGTACTTCCATGCCATTTCAGCCACTAAGTAGCTGTAGGGTTTTAGGTAAGTCAGTCAACCTCTCTGAAATTCCGCATCCTTTCTCTGTAAAATGGAGATAATAGCAAGTGCCTACTTCACAAACGTATTGTGAGGACTAACTGATAATTCATGTAATGTATAGCTCTTTTAACTTCTGATGGTTTCTTGTTATTATAAGTTGGAAATGCCCAACCTAAAAACAGCTGTTTTACTGAGTAGTGACCTCTCTGATACTGGAAATCTACTACTAAGTCACGAAAGTAGCTATCTGTGAAAGAACATCATGTTAGGAATTCTTGGCCTTGAGTAGAAGGTTGTTCTACTTGACTTCTAAAGCCTTTGGTATTTGGCAATCTATAACTATTCCTGAAGGTCTCTTTCGCACCTTGACTAAGTTAAATTTAACCAACTTTTATTGAGCTTCAGCCACTATGTATGCAAACATTAACAAGAATCAGTCCCTGCCCTCGAGGGACTTCGTTCAATTAATTCTGGGAGGCAAAACCAGACAATTTCATGCTAACATGGAATATCAGTTGTATAACTTCTACAAATTTCAGATTAAGAAAGCCTCTCCTAAAAGGGATTCCCTCAGGGACAGCAGGTGGTATAGTGGTTAAGGCACAGGACTCCACATGGCCGACCACAGTTCGAGTCCTGGACCTGGTGGTTTGCTTTCTCACTTTCCTTCTCTCTCTCTCTGGTCAAATTTTAAAAAAGAATAATTATGATAAACAAAATTAAATAATCTTTTAAAATAAAAGGAATACTCTGCAACTGAATCCTAATGATCATATATGGAGGACCTTCTGTGTCAAACGAAAGACTCCAGAGCCTTTACTCAGAAATCTTTTTTAAAAGACCACATACATCTCTCTATGCAAAAGTGTCTGAAATGTAAAAAGTGAATTTAACAGGCACAGCACAGGAATAAAAAAAGGCTATATCGCCCCTGTAAAAACACTTTTTTCAAAATTAATTACCTTAAAAAAATTATCCAAAACATTATTTGTCTTAATTTTACAAAAGCATTAGGTTCTCTGTACATTCCATGATTCTACAGTGGATTTAGAAAAAAAATAGGCCTACCTAAGGCAAATTTGTAAGAATAATAAAAGCCATTAGGGCTTAAATTCCCATATCATTCTTGTGCTAAAATGTATGAATTATTCCTAAAAGGCCATAGCTTTGCTCAAGCTGTGATAGATAAAAATTTTACACTTACTATTTAGTCTTTTCTTCTAGGCTCTCTGTAACCTGAACTCGTGTAGTGTATGTGGTTTAGTTTGTGTTAAATATACATTGAAATATTCCATTTTCACAAAGTAAATGTGACACATATATGCTACTGCAGTTTTTATTGTCAAACCTGGATAACTCACACATTTTATGGGCAGAGTATTGAGAGTTCAAAGAAGTAGAGCATATTTTGATTATTATGATGCTTCCAGTAAAATGAGTGGAATGATTACTAGTATAAAATTTTTTCAAAGTGCTTTTGAATAGACTTGTATCTATTTTCTAAAACATCTAATATGGCATTAAAAACATAATTGAGCCGAATATGATTACATGGGACAAAATTATGTTCAGAGGCAAAAGTAAAATGCATTTTATAATCTAAGTTGGGGAGAATACATTTGCAACACTTAATTTAATGCATCCCTTTTAAGGCAGGATTGCCAATACAGCAGAAAAGCAAGCCAGTCCGTCTGTTCACCTTCATGCAATGGCTGCCTTCTGCAGGTGTGCCTCAAGGACCGACTTCTCCCTCTTATTCTTTGAATCGTCTTGCAGACACTAATGAGCATTGCTCTTCAGCTTTAATTATTGGCCCCTGACAAGTCAACATAATAGGAATCAGCTTAACCAAGCATACTCCCCAGCGACATGTTCAATTACTCAGGTTGTACTTCTCCAGGAGAGGTCTGAGGGGTTGCTAATTTAACACTGTCAAAAAAATAAACACAGGTATCACTTACAGTTTATCTTTTGACCTTTATGTCACCAAATCTAACAGGATACACTTTTTTCTCTACTCCCGAAAAGGATCTGCAGATTAAGTGTGCTATAAGGACTTTTCAAAAAATGAAAGTCTTTTTGAGGTCCACACAATGAGTGAATTACAAAATGTGCTTTAAAATCTAAAATCCTGAAATTTGTTGAGGGACTCACTTTATCTCTCATAAAAAGAGAAAAAAAAAAAAAAAAAAAGATACTCCAAATTGCCGTCTGCTTCTACAATCTTTTATTAGTTCATATCAGAAGAAAAAATAATACTAGCATGTTCATGCAAAGATAAGTTATCATGAGTATAACATTAAATGCACTGAACTAAAATTTTTAGGCATAATTTCTCAGGAAAAATTTCTAAGTTTACTAGAAAACAAAGGTCAGTAGTTTACAGAAATATAACTCTTTATAGAGAGTATAGGAGTAAACTGTATTTTTAATTTGAAACTTCACCACAATAATTTCTTTAGAAAGGTAACTACATACAAGAAGCAAACTGCACTGTATTTAATCTATACCATTAACACTCTTATTTTCATTTTTGTAACAATTTTGTTATTATAGTAAGTGCTCCCATTAGCTCTAAAACTTAAATCGCTTTGTGCAACCAATTGAAGATTGTACTATTTAGATCACACTATTTGTCAGCACTTTTTTATCCCCCTTGAAAACACTCTCACCTTCAAACATTAATCCTGGAAATATCCACAGGGGAAAGTTCATCCAAGAAATGGCTAATTAAATTTGACCTAGTACAATGGTCAGACTACACACTCCCAGAATGCTGAAATGTGATAATGCATCACTACTTTTCTTTTCTCCTTTGAGAGATTTTTCCTAGAGGGTGTGCGCATACACCAGAGAGACAAAAAGCAAGAAATCGCCCCCTATGAAAGATGGCCGGAGTCCATTGTCATTTTAGGCATGCACACATATGCACCTGGCATGTTTCTCAAGCCACTGGGGCCAGGACTTGATCTGCACAGTTAGCCATGATGGATCTAGCTCTCTCAACCACTGGACCATAGAGCTGGCTCAATAAATATTTCTGAGTGTTTGTTCATTTTCTCATCCACTAAACTAGTTCTTCAAAAGCAGTCTTAAAACTAATGCAAAAGCAAACAAATGAAAAAAAATGTATTAACTGGCCCAGCATATCTAGCCATTAATGAATAATAGGAGAGAGTTTTTTCTTCCATTCAAGTTCTCAGAAATGAACTATGCTAAGTACCATCTGGCTTTAAGTCTTAAGCAAATTTTTCTTAACATTTTTTGAGTTCGATTTATTAAAGCTAAAACTACTTTTCTTAAAATAGAATAAAATACATAGAAAACAAACAAATAAAAAATAAACATACCTACTTAATGATAGCAGTAAGTTATATAGCCTCTGCTAGGTGCTACTTTATAATATGTTTATTCTACTCACTGAGTTTTATGCCTAAAGTCAGACATGTGTTCATAGATATGTTTAAGTCAACTGTACTTACTATTGAAAATATGTAGTTTAATTAAGATCTTTTGTGAATCAATAAAATGTGGCGGAGAGAGGGGGGAAATTTTTTATACTGAGAAGTCAGTCAGACCTGGCCTTAGTTGGAGTCCCACCTCAAAACCCAAGATGCTTAAAAAGTAGAAGGACATTCCTATCGTCTCCATGTTCAAGGACTCGCCCTCCTCCCAGAATCAAGCTTACTCCAAAAATCATAATAAAATATGTGCAAAATAAAATGATTGATTCAGGATGAAAAACTGAACTGTGCTTCATTTTTCAAACTCTAAACTGAGATCCTTCTACAGTTTAAATGTAAAATCAGCCACACGTTAGGACCAACGAGGACTGCAACGTGGTATTCAATTCAAGATTCATATCAGTTCAATAGCACATCCCTCAAAGTCTGGCAGAATGTGAGATATATCAGTGTAATAATAGAAGCAGAAATTACAATGCACAGGCCAGAAAGAAGAGATCTCATCCAAAGAGATTAGAAAAGGAGGCAAGTCAATGGTGCTCTGTGATAAGGGACGGCTGTTCCAGATGGCACAGGTTCAGAGGACAGGCCCTCTGAGAGGCAGGCGGGTGTGAAGAGGGAAATAGGAGGCCCAGGGGTAAGCAAGAAAGACAAAAGAAAGAAAGGGAGACAGACAGGTTAGATAAGGTGCATGAATAAACAGGGAGAGGGAGTGAAAACAGTGCTTCTACCTGCAACACCAAGGGACTCCTTTTCCACTTCCTAGGTACAGAGATACCTTCCTATCACTTCCCAGAATATCTGTGGAAGTCTCAGTTCTCCAACACCTGAACCCTGCAAGCTATTAACTGTCAAAGGCAAACAGTAAAAAGGGCCCTTAACAAGCAGAGTTTTCACAAGTAAGACTCTTTACAATGGATGGTTCTTGAACTACAATATAATTAGACATACACTGATGCTTTTTTATCCCTTCTCCTCTGCTAACTTTGCTGTTATAACTTTCAGTAAAGTACCAAGTAGAATTTCAAGTAGATTCCTCTTTCCCAGGGCACATTTCTAAATCAAGAATATATAAGTATATGAAACCAATGATTTCAATATTCATGTTTCTCACTGCAACATCAAGAAGTCATAAATTAAAGAGGAGAAAGGGGGGACCAATAGGTGGCATAGGGGTTCAGGCACTGGACTCCCACGTGCCAAATCACAGTTTGAATCCTGGACCTGGTAGTTGAAACTCACTTGCGGAGCATGTGTGGGCATCCCCAAAATCTTGAGGAGGATGGAGAAGGGATTACTGTGTGGTCATCCCTCTTGAGGGTGATTTCTCGCTTTCTGTCTCTCTCTCTCCCCCAGGAAGTACACATACCCCATAACAAAAATCTCTCAAAAAAAAAAAAAGGAAAAAAGAAAAAGAACTATCAGCTATTCATAACATTTCCAACATACTATCAAACATTAATGACAACTCAGATTTGTTGGCAAAGATTTATTTTTTTCCTTGCAGTTGACCTATTCCATTTAGACAACTATCTGGAGATAGAGGGCTGGTAGGACAGAATCAGGACATTAGTCTATGGCCAGGTTAGGAGGGCTCAGACCACTATGGTAGCCAGTATACAAACTGTACTTCTACTAAGATGATACTAAACCTAGCACAGAACTTACAAGAGTAAGCGTGGCTTCAGTATACTCCAACAACTCTATGGGTTAATCTAAAAAAAAGACAGTAGAAGATTAACCATTCTGGCACCAGTAGATGGCGAAATAGTTACATCGCTGGACTCCTATTTATTTGACCACAGTTCAAGTCCCAGACCCAGTGGCTTCAAACTCACACTGGGCGCATGTGTGTGCCTGCTGCAAATCCCAAAATAATGTAGGAGAAGGGATAGCGACATGGCCATCCCTCCAAGGGTTGATTTCTTGCTTGCTGTCTCTCTATCTCTGTCTACGTTTCTGGTGAGCGCATGTGCCCTACAGCAAAAATCTGTTTCTAAAAAAAGAAAGAAAGAAAGAAAAGGAGAGGAGAGGAGAGGAGAGGAGAGGAGAGGAGAGGAGAGGAGAGGAGAGGAGAAGAGAAGAGAAGAGAAGAGAAGAGAAGAGAAGAGAAGAGAAGAGAAGAGAAGAGAAGAGAAGAGAAGAGAAGAAAAAGATTAACCATTCAAACAGCAAGATACTGAAAGCACTGGCAATCTCCAGATGACAAGGTTTATGCTGGCAACTACTGTTTCCTCCCAAAAGAGTTTTAATTTGTCAGAAACCTTTCTTATGAAAACTAAAGGATGACAAAATATTTTTTATAATAGGGAAATGAGGGCAAGATGTACTTTTCTGAATGACTGCTTTGGAAAACCATCACATTATAAATTCCTCACCTTTTGTTACACAGACACATAAATAACACTTGTTTGTTTGTTTGCCTACAAATACTTCTACAATACCTCCACATCCAGTTAGCAGAGAATGACTTTAGCTCTGAATCCCTCAGAGTCAATTGCACAGGTATTGAAAATCAGTGTCCTTCTGTTAAAAATCAATGTCCTTTATTTATTATGTGTCCTTTTGATGTCCATATGGTATACTGCTACCATATCTGTCAAAAGGGATGGCAACTGCCATTCTTGTGCCAATTCATGTGTCTGTGATCTGCTCTCCAAGACAGATTGCATGTTTCTTAAGCCAAGAAGCACATCCTATTGTCCTGGAGTCCTCATATTTTTTGGTCCTTTATACGAAAACATTAATTCATCAAATCTGGTAACCTAATTATGTTGGGAAATCTTCTAAGATCTCCAGAAATTCAATCAAGTCCAGTGGCATTTCCTCTCCTTTATAATGCTAAGACAGCCTATATACCATATCTCTAAGCTATCTATGATCTTAGCCCTGGACTCTTGGACCCCAATAATTCATATGTCAGTCCATGCAAAGGGCAGATTCAGTGCAAGATAGGGTGTTTCTCATCTCAATGTATCCCAAATTCAAAAGATGATGGAGAGTACCGCACAACGTAAACACCTGCCCCATAACTGAGAAGATGATCAAATGACTCTTGAACATCAAAAGCTGTGACTACTCCCTTTCCTAATGTCACAGCTAGTTTCAAGTACTCTACTTATTATCTTCCATCTGGAGTTGGCAAAGAGTAATATATTTCTAGGGATGCTTCTGTTTGTTGTTGACATTAAGCTAAACAGAAGCCTGTTACTTTTAAACCCTAATTTGACTTTAGTATGGTGCAACTAAGAGATGATTGTTTTTAAAAAGAAAATCTAACTTCAGAACTCAACTCGATTTCTAATTGTGAGAGCAATCCTAAATTCAATCACAAAACAGAAAAAAAATGAAATGGTTTTGCCCTTCTCCTGACACAAATAAAGCATCAAGTGTTTTCTTCTTAAAATTTCTGAGATACCTTGTAAACTAAAGTTGATGACCAGGGATTAGTGGACATTTTATGATAAACAGTATTAAAGTATTTTAACTTAATATGGTAATAACAAAAACACTTGCTTTTTACTGTTTGCCTTAGGAAAGGTTGATGAAATAAATATAAAAATCTTCCACTAGCCTTAAATCTCTCTCTTTTTATTAAATTATTTTTTATTTTTTTATTTCTTCTAGTGGGTGTGAGCACTTAACAGAAAGAGACAGAGTGGGAAAGTGAGAAAATATTCCCCAAGGGTGATAGTCACACTGCACTCTCTTCTACATTTCTCCCTCTTTTCAGGATTTTAGGCACACATGCACATGGGACTGGTACATTTTTCAAGCCGGTGGATTTATGATGCCAACTGTGTGATTGGCCATATGCGATCCAGCCACCTTAACCACCTTTCTACAGGCTGGCCCAAATTTCCCATATTAAATTTCAGATGAATATAAATGGAAATCAGAAAACAAATAAGTGAGAAAACAATGGCAAGTTTAAGCTTCAGCCTAGTTATTCCACCTCTCCTACATGAAAAGGAAACCAGACCAAGCACAGAGTTTGAGCCACTCAGGCATCCCAGCACTAGTCCCACACAGAATCAAGCTTAAAATATTTCATGTCTCAATATTTATCAGTGCTGCAAAGCATTTTAGCAATTAAATATTAAAAAAAAGAAAAAACCTCTTCTCCTGGTACCATAAGATTCACTCTGTGGATTTATATTCTCCCATGATTGGTCTGTACTTAATCACTGCTTTTTCCACCATCTACTTATTGGGGTTCTGTACAATTAAAAATTTTCAAATCTTATCATCGTAATTTCAATTAGATTTCTGTAACATAGCTTTATGATAGATTGCGTGTGCTCTTAGGGTTATCCAATTATCTAGAATCAAACCTGCTAGATATATGAAAGCACTGTGTTAATGATAAAACAACTGCTATAACTGGAAATGATAAAGGATCTTTGGAATGCTAATGTGGTATATTTTTTTAAAAAAAGAATGATGAGGTCAAGTTTAAAACCAGTTATTCCAACAGAAATATTATTTAAAACATTTTATTTGTAAGGATAACATTGCTACAGAATGCCTATGGCCTTCAGTTGCCTTTAAAGGTACTTAAACTTGGGGCCAGCAAGTGGCATAGTGGTTAAGGTGCTGGATTTCCACATGGCCAACCACAGTTTGAGTCCCAAACCCAGCAGCTTGAAACTCTAAACTCCATAATATCTCAAGACAAAGCCTGTTCTCTTTAATTCCTTACTGTTAACATACACGCATTAAAAAGAATATTAATATTTATGAAGGACAAAAATCTATTATGAAATCCTATGTAGATATGTTCCTCATTTATTCCATCCCATTTACTAACCCGAATAAAAATGCCTTATTTATCATCATTCATGGTTGGTGTCAGCATATCAGGGTTACCCAGCAGCAATGGAAATATTGAGAATGTTATTTACTCACTGGCTTTCTGAAACAAGCCTTTACAGTTTTAAATCTGGGTATTCAGCATCGATATTGAATTATTATTTAGGTAACACTAAATTCATAGACTCAATCTTATGGCTATAAAACTAAATAGGTGTGAGCTTTTCTGATTTATTCCTAGGTCAAATGCAAAGCAACTCTTTTACATTTATTAGCCTTGAATGTTCAGGTACACAAAAAAGAAGTAACTATCATAAGAGCAAGGATATTTCCACTCGTTTCACTACTCAATTCACAGTACGTAGCAGAGGTCCTGCTCTTAGTAGCTACTGATATGTGTTCATTAAATGTGTGAATAAATTTGGCTTCATCACCTCTGATGCCATATAAGAACATTATTCTTTGGGCAAGGAGAGTTTATAAATGAAAAAAAAAAAAAAACCTCTACATCAAATTTCTAAACATTTTTTTTATTCAAATTCTTGTAAAATCTCGCAGTTTCACTTCAAATGCACTATTTTTTCCATGTGTATATCCTTAATATGAAACTGACTCATAGAACTGTGCATTTTAACAGCAGTCATGGGTGGGTATTTTGGCTTGTTAAGCCTTTTACACAAGTCCTTTAGTAACGTTTAATACTTCTGTACAGTACCTTGAGTAACAAATGGGTGTAGCTTAAATCTTTCTTTTGACTGTCTTGGGAGGAAGGAGGAAAGAAGGGTATCCAATATAAAAGAATGGATTAATTACAACTTTAAGAAAATTTGAAGATGAACCTCTGCTCAGTGTTATTGATTTTCATGCCACTTACTATTGATGCTATTTTTTAAAACGAGAATGAACTTCTAGGCAACATGAAGGCTCAACTAATTTCCCAAAGATAGAAATAGTACTGTTCGTGAGCAAAGATCTGAACAGATGACTTCCACAAATGACAAAGGAAGTCAGAAAAATATAAGCACCAAACTCAGCGATCAATATCAGGATTGTTCAGAAAGCAATCCATGAAGAAAAATTTTATTTAGAGTCCTTACAACATTAATGAGGCAAAGAAATCTTTGCTGACTAAAGCCAGAAGTTAGCAGAAAAAAGAAACAAAGACTGTTTTCATAAAATCATAACAACCACGTTGCTAAGGTGTAAAGGGGCCATTTAAATATCTAGGTTACTTTGTGCCTTGAACTATTTTGAACATTCCAGGGAATTGCTGCTGAATTCATTTTAGGGAAGTCCCCAATGCAAAAGGAGATGCACTGTGAGAAAAGTTAAAAGAAACTTTTAACTTAGGAAACTGAATGGGTGAAATAATTTGTACTCTGGTGCAAACTGCCCGTTAGGTTAGAAAGTTAACTTTTATCAACTCAAGGCAAAACTTAGGGGTCTTTCAGAAACTAAACTGGATGAACAGCCTGAAGTGACACCCAATGCATATTTATGTTTCTACAATGCTACCTTGCAGACAGTATGGCAAGGAAACAACTATTTCCATTCCTCTTTTGACAGCTGAAGTATTAAATACCATCAGTTTAGCATAAAAAGTCCCTGCTGAGTTGGTAACACCAAGTAACACCTCAGTTTTCATGCAGTTGGCTTGTTTTAGGAGGTAAAGAAGAAGGGTCTAACCCTATTTCTTGCCAATTTACCATTAATATTGGCTGACCTCATTATCTCTAAGACATTCACTAAAACTCAAAGAACTAGCAGTTAGGGCAATGGCTATGTCGCTGGACTCCCACGTAGTCGACTGCGGTTCACATCCCAGACCCGGTGGCTTAAAACTCACGCCGGGTGCATGTGCGTGCGTGCCCAAGATCCCGAGAGGAGAATGGAGAAGAAGGGATTGCGGCGTGACCATCCCCCCTGGGGGGTGATTTCTCACTTTCTGTCTCTATGTCTCTCTCTGTCTGTCTGGCGAGCGCAAGCGCCCTGTAGTGAAAATCTCTCCAAAAAAAAAAAAAAAGAACAAAAGCCACAGTCTTATTTTCATAAAACCT
>NW_006159462.1:3077864-3088328 GCF_000334495.1 Tupaia belangeri chinensis
GATTTCTCACTTTCTGTCTCTATGTCTCTCTCTGTCTGTCTGGCGAGCGCAAGCGCCCTGTAGTGAAAAACTCTCCAAAAAAAAAAAAAAAAGTACAAAAGCCACAGTCTTATTTTCATAAAGACTAACATAACATGAACATTAATCATGGGTTGTTAGCACCTTGGTAGTGTATCTGCCATGTACTAACACAACCCTTTTATAAACAAAACCTCTGGGGAACAAAGTGAGATAAGTGTGAATGTTACACCTATATTTGAAGTGCTTATTTCTTACTTTTGATACTTACCAATCATGAACCTATATTCTGGCCATCTCTGTGCAAAGCTTATCTTTCCTCAGAGCCTCCAAACATCATAAACACTAGTGAGTTGCAACTTGGCTATAGGTGCAGACACTTTGTGGTCTTTGGAGCTTCGAGGCAGGCGCTGGTACTTCTACAAAGGCATTCAGTTCAATTTTAGGAAGCCTATCTGAATACAGGGCATGCCACATTCTTCAATATGAGGTATTTGAAAAGAAAGGTGTTATTTTGTTCTCTCAACTTCCTTAATCTTATTTTTTATGTCCTCAATTGTTTCAGAACTCTAGTAGCAAAAGAAGTTATAAGGATATGTAAAGCAATAACAACCAAAAAAAAAAAAAGAAAACCTAACACTATTAAGTATGGAGATATTATCTTACCATTGGTAACCTATAGAATAGAATGGATCAAATGAAAACCGTGACAGAAAGAAGAATAGCCGAATAAAGTCTTACGATCCATCTAGGCTCAGTATACATCTTCATTACCGGATCATATACACTACTATAAAAGAAAGCAAGATAAACACAATGAGAAGTATCGAACCTGTTCTGATCAGCATTAGTAATACTACCAACCATGTACTGAAGTATTAAAAAAATATACAAACTAGGGAACAAGCAGTTAGCGTAATGGCTATGTCGCTGGACTCCCACGTAGCCAACCGCGGTTCGTGTCCCGGACCCGGTGGCTTAAAACTCACGCCGGGCGCGTGTGCGTGCGTGCCCAAGATCCCGAGAGGAGAATGGAGGAGAAGGGATTGCAGCATGACCATCCCCCCCTGGGGGGTGATTTCTCACTTTCTGTCTCTATGTCTCTCTCTGTCTGGCGAGCGCACGCGCCCTACAGTGAAAATCTCTCCAAAAAAAAAAAAAAAAAATACAAACTCACCCAACAAAAAAGTCCTCAACTGCTACTAAAACAAACACCTAGTAGTCACCAACCGAAACTGAATGTGCTCAGGAACCATAGACCAAGTACATTAATCTTGTGCAGATCATGGTCAACAAATCAGGAAAGAGTTTAAAAAAATTTGTTAAGCTTTTTTTTTTTTTTTTGAGAGGTTTTTGCCATAAGGCACATGTGCTCACCAGAGAGACAGAGAGACAGAAAGCGAGAAATCACCCCCAGGGGGGATGGCCACACCACAATCCCTTCTCCTCCAATCTCCTCTCAGGATCTTGGGCGGGCACTCAAGCACACATGCCAAATAAGAAAGGACTCCATGGAGGTATAAAGAGATCAATTTTCTTGTAGTCAGATATAATTCATGTCTTTAACAATTACTATTTTTTAAAAAATCCCAGTTCTATTAAAAATAAAATTATATTCTAATTCAGTAGAGATGTTTAACAGTATATATAAAATAGGGAGTTCACTCCCTCTATTTTCAAATTCTCAATATTCTCTATATCCTGACTGTACAATGGATAAAGAAAAATGGCTACTCTTTTTTGTCAGTTTTCCAGATTTTTTTAAACACTGTTTAAAAACAATAAGCAAACAAACAAACAAACATTTTAATGTTGGGACTTAATAGAAATAAGATGTAATTAGAATTATCAAGAATTATCCCAACAACAAAAATAAAAACGTATTCCTTCTTTTCCTTTTTCAAAGAGAACCAAAACCCAAAACTAAAATCAGTAGGTCAGTGTGACTGCGATAACAAAATGTCTAACCAATGCTGAACTTCAGTTTATATAAAGGGAAATTATTGTTTTGCTGGATTTTAGGAATAGGATTTATTTGAAACAACTTTCTGTCTAACTGTAAGTAGACTGTGTTGTGGACTGAACAAAATTTTGAATATTTTTTCAAGTACAAGCATGACAACTATAAGAAAATATTTTCATTTCCAAATAATATATTTGCTTAAACAAAATAGGAAAAAAGAACTGATATAGGAAAGGGGAAGGGACATATAATTTTTCTACCCTCTAGGATGATTAGGACAAACATTAAGGAATGCCTACAGTTTGTGTATGTGTGTGTGTGCGCGCATGTGTGTGTATTTTCTTTCCATTAGTTTTATTAGATTGACTAGCATTTACATTAAAGGTTGCTGATCACCTAAGGCAAATGGCATGATCAAATAGATTAAACGTAAAGCAACCAGCCTCAACAAGCTCTGCACAAAATGTGGATTCTGTGAATGAAACACTGTACTGACATATTATACCCACTAGCAATGACTGGTGATTTCTAAAAAGAAAGAAAGCAAAAATAACGCACCCAACAAATAATTTATTACCCTCCGCCCCCTTCAAAAAAAAAAAAAAAAAACCCTGTGTATTCATTCTTTTAAAGTAGACAATAAGCCATTCGGAAATGGCGGGTAAGGGTGTGCTTAGGAAGATTTTCTTCCATCCCTACTTTTCTGTTGCCTGCATTTTCTTATTCACCACTCAGGGTGAAGGCAATTTGACACTAGTTTCTGTAACCAACCTGGTCCAGCAGGATTTCTCACACACCCTGCACAAAAGGCTAACCCTTTACAAAGTACTTATTTCAGATTTATGTCAAGGTTGAGTGAATTGCAGCCAGGGAACTTAGCTCAAAACATAATATAAAAGTCTCCTCTGCTAATCACTAAACCAGTGGTTTAGCCAAAAGGGGGGGAGGGGTGGGATTAAAACTTTGTACTGTTTCATTTCCTCTTATGCAAATATGACAAAAGAAAAAAGAAATCTCATAGAAATTAAAGAAGAATAATGTACCTGTTGTTAATTAATTTACATGGAAAATGTAAGACTTCAAAGTGACCATAAGAGTTTACTTTAACAATTTTAAATCTTCCTGGGAGTCAACCACATGATTTTTTAACTTGTATTCACAGGCCCTCCTAAGTCTTTGCTGTACTCACATTAAGTCCCCTAACTGTCATAATGTTTGAATACCTCCAGCTGAGGTATTAGGTGTTATGATAACTCATGCAATGATAATGGGTATTGCTGGAGTATATCCCTCCTAGGGGAAACAGATGCAATCGTGGATTTAGTTAACACTGCTAGAGGTAGGACACACTCAACAGAAGTGAATCGATTACAAAGAATGTCCTGATTTTGCCACCAAGGCAAAACAAAACAAATTTTAAAAGCTTTTTATTTTTTTTAATCTACACTTTCCTATTCAGTTACAGTCTCCCCAAGTCCTACAGAATTCTTAAGAAAACCGGAAGCATCTTAAACTCTGTTCAGTTGTTGCACAGATTAGTACTCAAACCTTGTCCTGATCACGTCCAGTTAGGAATTGAGCCTGCCAACACTATGGAAAGATTCGGTGGCCAGGGATTTATGTCAAATTGTACATTACACAGTGAAGACCAGGAAAGAGAACTATCAGTGATTAAATATGATCCTATGTGGTCTGTACTTGGATCTACAGTGAAGACTCAAAGCTTTCGTTGACTGAACTGTACACATTGGAAAAGAAGATAAGCTGTAGCTTTTACAAGATATTTTGTAATCCTACATTGTCTTTAACAATTTCATTTTTTTATGATGTGGCCATCTGGCTATACCTATTTTTGTTTGTTTTGTTTTGTTTTTCTTTTTCAAGTAATAAATTGTATACTAAATGGTAGGGGAAATAATAGCAAATGCAAATAAACAGACAAACAATACAGCTTAATGACACAGGTCTATTTACACAAAAGTTTGACGCAAAAATCAATTAGGATTATATCGGTTTATACAGAGAGAAGTGACAATGCCATTTCGTGTGACTGGACAATATGGTAACAGATGGGTTTGGAAAGCCGCAAGAGAACTGGTGTATGTTTAAACAGCTGATGATGCCCATTACATGTACCGTATGGGCCACCAATTATTTCTTTCCAATTTTCAGTGCCAAAATGCTGGATTCAACCAACTCCTTCACCATGTTGGTACCCCAAGATTTCTGTCCATTTCCTATAGTACAATTGGAGGGGGGCATGTTTAACTACAGCAAGGGGTCAAATTGCACCAATTCCTTAGATAGTTCCACTCATTTGAGGAAAAGTATTTCTCTGACCATTGTCAAGTGCAGTGAAGAACATTAACTCCACCAGATACTACTTTTATAGATTTTTAAATAATAGCCCATACATTTGAATGTGGAAGAGAGGGCTATAGCTATAAAGAAATCAGTGAAACATATCTTTACACTCAAGCTCTAAACTATAAAAACAGGGGTTCCTAATACGGCCTATGGGTGGAGGAGAGAGTTGAGTAAGTGAGGAATGCATAGGAAAAAGTAATGACTACCATGTTAGTGCCCCAGGAGGATTAGGCACTGGGCACACATGGAACTCCTAAATTGGCCCTGAGATTTTAAAAGGAGCCTCATCTGCATTCACTGTTGACACTCAAGTTAGAAACTTTGGGCCTTTATTCAGACTTCTCATATAACAACCCTCAGGTGTGAAACAAAGACTCCTGCTGACAAAGAGAAAGTAGTTAATTGTCACATTACAATGTGAACTCTTAACTGAAAGCTGTGCTGACAGCCACAGGTGTTTCTTTCTTCCTTTTTTTTTTTTTTTTTTTTTTTTTTTTTTTTTTTTTTTTTTTTTTTTTTTAAGTTCAGAAGGCTCTCACAAGGGATTCTATCTATCTTTTGTAAGCTACTCTGCAAGAAGATTCAAAATTATTTCCAAGAGTCCAACTATGAATTCTGTTGGTAAACTCTGACAGTGTACACACCTCTCAAAAGAAGTGACTGAACACCAGGGATGGGTCAGGCTGCAACACTAATTAGATAAATGCAACATTTGTGATCTGTTATTTAACTGAATTGGCAAAAATGACGATTTTTTTTTATTACTAAATATACTGGAGTTTCCTGTTTTTATTTTATTTTCCATTTGATGAACCTGTACATTTTTTGTACCTCTATTAGTAAACTCATCAAAGTACTATAAATTAACTACATTTTAAATAAAAATGAAAAGAAAAAATTCCACCCAATGTTCTCAGCTTCTGTAATTTGACGGAAAATGTAGAAGTTATATTTCCAAGATACACTAGCTGAGCAAGTGATCCTATGAGCAAAAGAAATACAATTTAATCTTTCCTTTGCTGACTGAACTGACAATTGAAGTAATTCAGCAATGCCAAGTGTACTACATATTTGGTGCAGTAAAAATAACACCACCAAGAAATGAGAAGCATCATACTTAGTAATTCTGATTTCACCAAAAGGCAGTGTTTCTTATTATACCACATTAAAAGTACCAAAAACAATTTATTTAAAAATTCAAAGGGGAAGAAATTTCTAAGTTCTCAGATGAACAATATGATGTAATCTTGTATTATTTTCTTTTCCTATTGTTATTTTTTAAGAGGTTTTTGCCTTAGGGCTCATGTGCTTGCAGGAGGTTTGGAGGGGGGCGGGGAGACAGTGACAGAGACAGTGAGAAATCACCTCCCTGGGAAAGATGGCCACACCACAACCCCTTTGCCTCCATTTTCCTCCTGGGATCTTGGGCATGCAACACACAGGCACTGGCATGATTTTCAAGCCACCAGGTCTAGGACTCAAACTACTTTCAACCACGTGAGAATCCAGCAAAGTAGCTACTACATCATCTGCTGGTCTCCCTAATTTTGTATTATTTTCACATGTCATATCTATCCTATGATATAAATTTTGATAAGTGTATGGCCAAATGTTATTTTAAAGCAAACTCTATAGCCCACACATTTAAGGTCTTAATGGATGAAAATTTGCAAGTAACAGGATTCTGGACAACCTACAGACTACAGATAGGTCAGCATATTCAGAACAGCAACATAAAGTCACCAACCAGTTACCCAAAAGTAGGGTGGTCATTGAAAAAAGCTGTATGAGAGCTCCTTTCAGCCAGAAGCAAAGAGAAGAGTTGACCTATTGCTCAAGATGAGTTGGCAGAATAGAAAGGGAGGTACCCAGGTTTCCAAAGTATCTACGCTGTAGAAAGAACTCAGACAAGGAACTCCAGGCTATCCGGCACTAAAGAGAGGGGCAGACCAGAGGTCCCCTAAGCCACAATTCCTGGGTTCTTTTGTTGTTATTTTGCAATATTTTTCTTTCTTTTCTTTTCTTTTCTTTTTTTTTTTTTGTTCTTGTTCTTTTTCTTTTCTTTTTTTTTTCCTAATAGCCAGCTGGCATTCTTAAGGCCAGAGGAAATGTGGGGAATGGCAGCATTCCAGTGTTCTTCTTTTTCTTTTCTTTTTTTTTTTTCCTAATAGCCAGCTGGCATTCTTAAGGCCAGAGGAAATGTGGGGAATGGCAGCATTCCAGAAATCAGAAAACAGTGAGAAAGAAAACAGAATGTCATCAGTTTTGCCACTCACTCTTCAAAATACGGACAATGACTCTTTCCAAAGTAATGGCAACTTGATCCTCTGACTATCTGTAAAAATGTGAGACAGCTACCAAAGTTATAACAAATCTGGGATAATCATACATTTTTAGATTGCCCAGACGTTTCATTACAAACCAAATTTTTCTGAACAGATAAGTAATTAAAAATGGATTGCTATATAACTTCATCAAATTACTCTGTGAACATAAAGAAATAAGATAGAAAATTGAGAGAAAATTGATTCCAGAAACTCAGACATCCCATTATTTCAAAACCTTATCAGGTAAATACAATCAGTCCAATACCATATGTAGGTTTCAAGATTTTAGGTCTTGACTTTTTATTCTAAAATACCCTGCACATCTCACTCCTCTGAGAAAATGTACATTTTGTTTTCCCTGATGAGAGAGAGAAAGGGGGACACAGAAAAAGAGAGAAAAGGGAAGGTAGAGAGGAAGAGGTGTTTCTGATAGCATCTTGCCCTTTAACAATCCTCCTGCCCCATCCTTCAATGAACTAGGTTTACAGGCACACACGCGTAAGCCTGGTTTGTTCAGGTTGGTCTGAGAACTGAACCTGGGCCTCCCTATGGCTTCCAGGCTCTCAAGCACGATGGCTGGGTATCCATATTTTTTTCTTTAATATTTCTAAAGAACTATAGCAATTTATGCCACTACAATCACGAGTTGTTAACATTGCCAAGTTGTATGTATCAGGTACATCCATCCCTGTCATACTTGTTCTAAATATAAAATTAGATGAATAAGTAGCTCCAGTAAATGCCATAGAATAATATATCAATACAGGCATCAAAACAGTATGCCAATTCCGAGTGGCAGACATGTTTTTCCGAATGTCGATTCATTTCTACCTTTGTTGCCATTCTGGTCTAATCAAAATCTAAATGGACACAGTTACTTTTCTGTTTTTTTTAAATTATTTGTTTTTATTTATTTATTTATTTAGCTCTAGAGCACATGTGCTCACCTGAGAATGACAGAAAAAGAAAGAGAGGGAAGGTGAGAAACCAAGTTGTCAGTTCCAAGACCCGAACCACAGTTGGCCATTTGGGAGTCCAGCTCCTTAGCCACCATGCAGTCTATGGCCTTGGACACAATCACTTTTCAAATCATTTGCTGACATGAAAAATGAAAGAGACATCTGTCATTACTTGTCCACATTTTCAGGTACATGCCCTTTGACAAAGCAATTCCACTTCCAGGAATTTGGCCAAGGATCCCTGGACAAGATATCATTGACAACACTATTTGTAGTGATGTGGGAATGAAAACACATTATTCAGTTATGAATATTTTCTAAAAATATATACCTCTCTATACCTAGGGGACTAGAGGACTGGATACAATAGCCTTCCCATTCTAAAAGACTAGCATAATTCATCTTATAAACAGAGTCTTAAATGGGCTGCAGTTTGGGGCAACTTCCTTCATTTATTTACATCTTAGAACTTTCATTAAAACTGAGTTGCAAGTGCCCCACATTATAATGTTCTTCAGAGGATTAGCTGAAATGATGCTTGCAAACCTGCTTAGCATCATTCCTGACATACCCTTTATTGAAATATGTAAAGTGCTCTTTACTGTACTTCTTTCCAGAAGGCAGATACCATGTCTTATTAACTCTCATATTCTCCTGATTGAAGTCAGACACCTATTTTATGAAACATCAATTAACTTGAACAACAAAAGTAGGTCTTGTATAAAGCCAAACAGTATCCTAATACATACACAGATACATACAGGCACATATATTTGTATTATTCAGATTCTATTACATTTCATCAAATTATTTTTAAGGCTAAGATGATTCTAAGGCCTCAAAATTTTATACTGAAATACAAATATGACATAATTTTAGACTTTCCAACATTTTATCATCAAAAAAATAGATGACCATTTTTTATTTCTAATCTCACCAATGTTCAATTACATTTTGAAAAAAAGCTCACCATGAAAATATTCAACAAATGAGCACTATAATAAAAGAATAGATTGCTCTCTGTTTCTAGCTAATTTATCTGAAAAGTTGATGTTTATATTCGAATTTGTAGCATGAGATATACAAGGTAGCCCTGCTCTGGACCCAGCTGCAGTGACATGGGTGGTGGGACACACTGAATGACACTGGAACCATACAAGAAGTTCTCAGGAATAGATTCCAGGTGTCCTGACATGATGAGAGTGTCCCATGATCATACCCATGATCCTAGCTGGCTAGAGGTTTGAGGGTCTCACAGCATGAAACCTTGTCAGGAGTACCTGTTTTACCTTCTCTCACACACACACATACAGAAAATAAGCTTTTTTTTTTTCAGGTAATTTGTTCACTCATGTATATCATTTAACCTTTTTAATTGTGCAATAAGACATATATGCAGGAAAAAACAGAGATAATACATAGCTTGAGGAATTATAACACAGTGAACAACTGTGTAATCACCAATAGGATGTACTAGAACTATGGCTCTCAAAACAGCATTGGAGGGAAATAGCAGTTAGCATAATGGCTATGTTGCTGGACTCCCACGTAGTGACCACGGTTCGCATCCCGGACCTGGTGGCTTAAAACTCACGCCGGGCACGTGTGCATGCGTGCCCAAGATCCCGAGAGGAGAATGGAGGAGAAGGGATTGCGGCGTGACCATCCCCCCCGGGGGGTGATTTCTCGTTTTCTGTCTCTATGTCTCTCTCTGTCTGCCTGGCGAGCGCACGCGCCCTATAGCGAAAACCTCTCCAAAAAAAACCAGCATTGGAAATGTTTTCCCACATATGACCATTTTAGGGGGGAAAATATATTTAATGGGATCAGTATTTATATACCCCCCCACTTCTCTAAATCAATGTAGAAATTCAACAATTACATGAGGGGATCTTCAAAAAGTTTATGGAATGTGCATATTCTTAAAAAGCAGTATGGATTTCAAAACTGCACGACAGAAACTCACATTTTTCATGAACTTTTTGAAGTTCCCTCATAAAACTTCAACTATATCAGCAAATACACTTCATATACTAACACACATCAATAGAATCCCAATTAAAATACTCTATAAAATTGCCTACACTATTTCAGATTTAAATAGCTTCCACTGAAATAGACTTTTCTACCACTCTGATTTAACATCTCACTTTCTCTTATCAGCAGATGGTAAGAAAGCCAAGTACTATTTAAATCCATATGTTTTTCCATAGGCACAGTTCAAATACTGAATAAAAAGATGAACAAATGTTTAAAGCTAAGCAGATTAGCCTTTTTTTTCCTTCTTTTTAGTTTGTTTAAATTTTTGCCCTAGCATGAGTGCACTCACCAGGAAGAGGCAGAAAGAGATAGAGAAAGTGAGAAATAACCCTCTAAGAGGGATGGCTGGACAACAATCCCTTCTCCTCCATTCTCCTTTTGGGATTTTGGGCATATATAAACATACACCCAGCGTGATTTTCAAACTGCAGGATCCAGGACTCAAACCATGGTCAGTCATGTGGGAATTCAGTGCCTTAGCCACCACACCACCGGCTGGCCACCAGATTAGCCTTTAAGTGAAAAAGGTAACCAAAGCAGTTTCGTTTCCCCACAAATGTTTTTACTCTCTCAGGTTTAGATGGCCTAAGGAGTTACATCCCTATAAACCATTCGGACAAGCACAACTGTATAAGGTAAGACAATGAACAGAAGAATTTCTCAACTATGCGTTCATGAACCTGGCAGGCAATGATTCTGGTACCAGAGAAATACTAGAGTTGAGACAAAATTCAACATAAGGGATCAGAACAAAATAATTCACCATATTTATCTCCATATGCTTTTTCCC
>NW_006159462.1:3088359-3150283 GCF_000334495.1 Tupaia belangeri chinensis
TACTTTCTGAAAATACTTTCAAGAAAACAAACATGTACCTCACTTTAAGAACAGAGCTCCCTGCCTTATGGATTCAATTCCAAAGATACAACTTGTACTTTTATTTGTCTCTTTTGGACAAGGAGATTAAGATGAGGAGGCTACATTTGCAGTACAAACATTATATATTGTGTGTGCATGTGTATACTCAGAAGCTTTCACACTCCAAGTTTGTCTCTCGCAAGTTGTATGCTCTCGGCTGAAGGAATAATATCTACCAATACTTTGCTCTTCTTATCATACTTTCTGGGCTATAAGCCTTTGATATTCTTATTCAGTCACAAAATGATTGAGATAAACAGTCCCACTGCTCATTTCCTTTTTTCTTGAGCCTAGTACCTAATATTCTGAGATATTCTTAAGGAAGCAGTACGGAATTACAGTTAAGTCTCTCCACATTTCAGATTCGACAGTGGTCAGCAATGGGCTTTGTAAACTAATAACATAGCTGTGCAAAAGTCTGACCAAGTTCAACCAAAATAGAATTTAGGGTTTTGTTTTGTTTTAAAAGAAGTTATATAAAGAGAATAAATTTCAAATTTGTAATAAAAGAAAAACCTGTTAGGATTTACTAGAACTTTTTAAATCCTAGAAAACATATTGGCAGATTGCTTCTTTAGATTCTTGTATGAAAAAATTCTTTGAACCCTGAGAAATCTCTACTTCACCAGATAACTCAGGAAAAAAACAATCAAATTAAAATAAAAATTCCAGTAAAGCAGAAATTTCTTAGTCTTATATGAACACCCAGTAACTATAAATCATTGTTTTTTTCCCCAGAGTAAGCAACTTACAAAATAATATTATACTCTGTTATTGAAAAAAATTGTCCATACTAATCCTTCAGTCCTAAAAAGTTTTAAAATATTAACAATTTATTCTTATACATGTAATTGATGGTAGGAAAACTATATAGGCAGTATTTTTTATACAGAAATTAAAATTATATTTTCCAAATGTAAAAATGCATATTTCAGGCCAGCAAGTTAAGTAGAAATTAAGGTGCTGGACTCCCACATGGCTGACTATGGTTTGATTTGGGGCATGCACACACATGCCCAGAGGTTTGAAATTCACACTGGGCATGTGTGTGCATGCCCCAAATCCCAGGAGAATGGAGGAGAAGAGGTTAAAGCATGACCATCCCCTAGTGTGGGGGGGGGGGATGATTTCTCACATTCCTTCTTACTGTCTGTCTTTCTGGTGAGCACATGCAGCCTATGGGAAAAAGCTTCTTTTTTTTTTTAAGCATATATATACTCATATGATTCTATTTGATTAAAAATATAGTTATTTTATTTAGTCCCTCTAATAGATGAGCAATAATATAAAAGAGAAATAAGAAAGAGAACTATAAAAATGACACAGTCCTTACTTCTCAAGAGCGCATAATGTATTAAAGGGGGAAAAAAAAAAAAACACAATGAGATAAAATATAAGATCTAGTATTGCCTGTTTCTCTCATATCGTTGTTTTACTGTGTCTCAAATTTGTCCAAAAGGCCTTTTCTTATAGGGGAAAAATCTCAAACACACACACACACTTCAATGAACCTCAATTTCAAACCCAAAGAATATCACACAAACACCAGAAGTGCAATAAAATTCATACACTGAAGATATAAAGACTGGAAATTGCAGGGTACCAACTCAATTCCATGTGAACCAAAGTCACCATGTTTGAAACTCATCATGTTTGTTCATTAAAAATAGAGTAACTCAGACTTGGGACTGGACCTGAATAGTATGAACTGAGTCAATTTGTCGGACCACAGAAAAGAGAAACTAGTTAAAGCTAATCACATGGATCTTAGCCTGTGAGTCCAAGGTAGAGTCCAGTGCCTTAATCACCACTCCACCTGCTGGCCCTATGTATGCATTTCACAGACTTTCCCTCACTATAGTTTGGTTAGCTATTATGAAGCAAGTACAGCTTGATTACATTACGATTAGAGTTCATAGTACTGCAAGTTTGGAAAGGACTATTTAAAAGCAGTCTAGATATAAAACTTAAAAGATTCTTTTCAATAATGGAAAATTGGTATATTCAGGGCAACTCTGTTTCATTTAAACAATTACAATGTGTCTTCAAGAATTTTCAAAAAACTCCCATAAATTCTATGATTATCACACAAGAGTACAGTTGATTTTTTTAAGAGGCATTTGAATTTGTACTTACTACAACAAAACTAAAGAAAATCTTATGACTTCTTCTTGAAAGTAAATGAGTAAAAAGACTAGTAAAAAGATACAAATATGCTTATCTCTCAGATCCAAATTGTTTATTTGAACTGAAAGGCTTAAAGCTTGTAAGATTTTGATCAAGATTTCCATTAAGCCCACTACCAATATCTCAGGGATCGTAGGAATTTTAAACAAAAGAGTGAAGCAGAATGCTTTTAAAATGACTTCATGTAATACAGTATTAAGATATGCAACAGTTTTAGCACTAAACAAGAGGCAACAGATCACAGGCAAATGTTTCTTTTTCTTTACAATCATAACATAAGACATTTTAAGACATAAAAATAAGACACTAGATGAAATCTACTATAAACAATTAATGAATAAATCAGAGCACCAGTACACAAGACTAAAATATAAATTTTTGTATTTAATGAATCAATCACACAGGCACAGTACTTACTGAATACATTTTTAACTGAATATTCAATAATTTTTCATGCACATTTTTCTTTGATCATATGTATAGAGTATACTTAAGTAGAAGATTAATTTATATTTGAATAAGAACAATCTACATATATACCCTATAAATACATACGTAACAGATATATGTTAAGATAAAATAAGCTTTCTGGGACCAGCAGTCAGCGTAATGGCTATGTTGCTGAACTCCCATGTAGTTGACCATGGTTTGCATCTTGGACCTGGTGGCTTAAACTCACGCCAGGCGTGTGTGCGTGCGTGCCCAAGATCCCAAGAGGAGAATGGAGGAGAAGGAACTGAGGCATGACCATGCCCCCTGGGGGGTGATTTCTCGCCTTCTGTCTTTCTGTCTCTCTCTGTCTCTCTGGCGACACATACACCCTGCAGCAAAAAACCTCTCCCCCCCAAAAAAAGGATAAAAAGGATAAAATAAGCTTTCTGAAGCTTACTTTTAGTAATTAAAGAAGTATTAAATTATATTTCAGACTTTTTATATATCCACCTTTTCTCTAAAATGTTAAAATGTATTCTTTCCTTTTGGTTTAGTAGGTAATAATAAGACCCTTGCAGAATGAATGCTCCTGGGTGTTTCTGAGCACTGTCAATTAGGTAAAAATTTTGAAATACATAAAAGACCTTAAAATTTGATCTCATACAAGTCAAAACAGTAACTTTCACTGAAGAAGAGGGTCTTACTATGCTATTGTTTTAACCAGAGTAATAAAGCTCGATTCTACTTGGATTCTCTTCAGATATGTGCAGTTTGATTATTAGACTTTTCAAAAACCAACAGATAAACCATATCTTCTGGAAAACCTTCTTTGATGGTTGAATTAATAAAGTGCCATTTCTCCTTCCAAAATACAATAATATTTTGTTTCACTCCAAGGTACCTGACACTCTTTTCTTGTGCTATAATCATTATCTCTGCTACAGATTTGCAAAAGTCTCAAAGAACTGATGTTCACAGCTTGCTACTGCTCCTGGAATATGTTGAATGATCTAGGCTTTCAATATATTTTGACTTATTAAATGAATGTCAATGAATTCAGAAGTAATCCCAACTCCTCTATTACCTACGAGAGATGTCATTTCCCATCTATTAAATATTTTCACCTTGATAAAATAAAACCTACTTGATTGTTTTACCCTTTTGAAATAATTGACCTAGATAGAGTTCTGCTCAAGATGCTACCATTTGTTGAAAAGAAATATGATAAAGAGTAGACTTGATCCAATTTGACTCAGTCATCTACTCGCTGGGCAAGTGGTTTAACATCTCTTGAGTCACTACGTCCTGTCTGTGAAATGGAATTAAAGAATAGTGGCTATGTCAAGGGGTTATTGTGAAGAATGAATAAGTTAAAGCAGGGCTAGCCCAGAAGGGTAGGGTTAAGCACTGTGAGAGGGAGCCAGAATCTCCGTGGCTGGCTACTGTTTCAATCCAGGCCACAATCTTTAGAGGACAAAAAAATGGGGGGGATAAGATTTGGGAGTGACTAGGCCCTATTGAGGAATGCTTTCTCTCTCTGTGTATCTCTCAATATCTGGCTCTCTAAAGTACATGCACATGCTTTCTGGTATTAAAAAGAAAAAAAAATAATGAGACCCTACTGAGGGCGATTGCCTTTCTCTCTAGAAGTAAGAAAAGAAGAAAGGAAAGATTAAAAAAAAAAAAGAAAGGAAGAAGAAAGTGAAAAATAGAAAGAAAGAAAGAAAAAGAAAGAAACAAAGAAACAAAGAAACAAAGAAACAAAGAAAGAGAGAGAAGGGGGGAGGGAGAAAGAGAGGGAGGGAGGGAGGGAGGAAGGGAGGGAGGAAAAGAAAGGAAGGAAGAAAGGAAACTTTTTGGAGACAACCAAATCCCTGTGTGCCGTGTGTCTGTGTGTGTGTGTGTGTGTGTATGTGTGATCTTATACGTACTTGTTTTGGTACATTATATTATTGAAATGCTCTATGAATGTGAAGGTGACTGAATAATCTGTCTTTAGACTATAAAAGTGAAATAGGTAGCTGTCTGATTCTTGGTTGGTGCTTCAAAAATGCACCTTATTCAAGCCATCATAATAACTATTTCCCCATAATTTTCTTTTAAATATTGGGAATTCTATTTAATAGTACCACTTTGAGGCAATTCTAATCAAAGTTAAGAAATGATACAGTTTTCCTATTTCTCTAGAAGCATGGTAAAATTACTTGTACTTGCCAATAAACTCCATTCTGTGTCATCCCAAAGTACCCGATTATAGAAGCACCAACTCTAGCAATTCAAAACTGCTAGCAAGATGCAATTACTTAGCTACTATGATATAGAATCCAACACTACTTAAAACAGCAAAATTTGGAAATAAACGCCCCACTGCACAAGTCAATAAATATCTTTTCTAGGACAAACAGTATAACATTCAAAAAAGTAATACGAAGTTAATAAATGTTGTATAAAAGAATATACAATGATATAAAACAATTTGTAATTTATTATAAAGTGAAACTGAAGATTATCTGATAACAAACATACATGCATCCATGTATATATGTGTATGTATCCACATATGTCAATAAACATGTGTGTATGTGTCCAGAAAAGGATACATTAAAAGTAGTGAGTATTCATCTTCTTCTCTTTGCTTATTTACATTTTCATAAATATCTACAGTTAACATATATTACTAATGGGAAAAAATGCCACGACTTTTGCCATATCTTTCCCAATTTCTTTCTCTGCTTTTCCCCAGTTTCTTCCCAGTGGCAGCTCTTCTCTTAAACCCACAGGAACTAAGTAGAAATATGGTCACTTTTCATCATGTCCATGCATACTTCAAATAACTCATCTATGGATATTAACTCTGAAAGAATATAAAGAACTCAGATAGGTTTATAGTTTTAAGATTTCATTGGGATGAAACTGAATTATTCACATCCATTAAATAGAGTTTGAATGATTCACAGCCAATTTTATTTTTATAATTGTAATGAAACAGCTGGGATTAGAGTCTATTCATGGACTCATAAGAAATTTGCACCCCACCTACTAAAATTAGTTTCTGCATCCAAAGTTCTGATTTGAACATCTGACCGTGAACAAAACAGGCATCATTGCTCATTGCCAAGAAACTGAGGAAACAGACTTTAAGCATGTCACATTCTCACCAGAATTATTTCATTTCTCATTGCGCACATTTCCCTTTATCTTCATTCATAAGCAACCCCATAATAACATGATACTTTGCATCAAAGTTCCTTCCAAAGAATACATTTTCTTGTATATAAGCTCAACGAATATAATTTTTAATGATTCAACAATATACGTGTGACAGTTGTTTATAACTTATGGATTGTCAGCCGTTAGACAAAAATCACATTTAATGACTCAAACTTCAAATGTATCTCTCTCAAACTTCAAATACATGTCTCTCTGGACACCAGCAGTGGTATGTCTAAAATATGTTTTTGGTCTTAATGTTGCCCCAGGTGTTAATTCACAGATCTGAAGTTTGAGGTTGTGTAGAAAATTTACCTGGCCCTAGAATTTGCAATTTTCAAGATAGCTGAGTAACCGCATACTTTGATCTCTTTAATTTTCTAAAGCAGAAAACAGTATACTAGGATTGAGAGACTCATCCAGGGCCACACTGCTAGGGAGTCACAAAGTCAGTCAAGAACATAAAGTATCCTTTCCTCCAATCCAGTGAACTTTCCACTACATAGCAAGGTAACAGCTAAAAGAAAACATAAAACCTGATTTTACCAGAAAATAAAGTACAGGTAAGCCTGAGCCACAGCCAGAGGTAAAGGCGGCGCACACTTACCTCCAAACCCAACTGCAACTTCAAAGGTTTAGACATACTATGAAATAATAATTAGGATATATTTTGGAGTCTTTTGAAATACTGAAATCACATGTGAATTTGAAGCAAGCTCTCATAAAATTAAAAAGAAAAAAAGCCTGTAGTCATGCCTAATAACTAGGTAATTTGTAGACTATAGATTGCCCATCCAGACAACGCATATTTTAACAACCTCCAACTTTCTTTGAATTAATCATATAATTCAAACAAACAAGATTAATTTTTCTAAACTGTCGGGAAAAGTTTACATGGTAAATTTCTAACATTAAGAAATCAGATAAACCAAAGATGTGCTTCTCCTAAAATATGGTCAGCATTGTCTTCAATTACGTAATGCTTTGCAAAAGCGGTACATTTCTAAAACGTTGCAAGTAAATAAATGGTCTTTTCTTTTCTTATTTATAAGGGAAGAAACTGCTGAAGCCCCAGATTAAGCCTTTTTTTTTTGGAGAGGTTTCTCACTACAGGGCACATGCACTCACTAGACAGACAGGGAGAAAGAGAGACAGAAAGCGAGAAACCCCCCCCTCGGGGGGGATGACCATGCCGCAATCCCTTCTCCTCCATTCTCCTCTCGGGATCTTGACACACACACGTGCGCGCCTGGCATGAGTTTAAGTCACCAGGTCCGAGACTCGAACCGCAGTCGACTACATGGGTTCAGCGACATAGCCATTACGCTAACTGCTGGTCCCCCAGATTACATCTTTAAAAATATATTATTTTTAAGTAAAGTGAATAGCTATCCAAAATGTAATATGGATAAATATTTAGGTTCACATATATAACCCTGGCTTACCTTACCTGTCTCAAACATATATAAATAATATCACACATATTTTCATAAATTTATGCTTAAGAATGGCCTGAGACTGTCCTTTAGCATATGATAAACACGATGTTAATTGAGAGCACATTCTTACCCTTATCCTTTCAATATTACTTTTGAAAATTTTAGAAATATTCTGAGACCAGCAGATGGCATAATGATTATGTTGCTAGACTCCCAACATGTCCAACTATTGTTCAAGTCCCAGAGATGGCAACTTGAAACTCACATCAGGCACATGTGCGTGTGTACACAAGATCCCGAGAGGAGAAGAGGAGATGTTGGAGAAGAGACTGCAAAGTGGCCATCCCCCCAGGAGGTAATTTCTCACTGTCTATCTCTCTGGTAAGTGCATGTGTCCTATAGTAAAAGTCTCTCTAAAAATAAATAAATAAAAAATAAAATAAAAATAATAGAAATAGTCTATCTAGCACTCTGCAACTGTTACGAAAGAAAAGTATTTCCTAACAACATATAGACACACACACACATATGCATACATATATATGTACATAAATACATCAGATACAAATAAAAAGAAAAATCATTCTTTGACATACTTTTAGGAAAAATAATCAAGTTCTCTCTGATGATCCCTCAAAGATCAACCTTTTACGCATACATCCAAAATATACCTGAAGAAATTAAGACTTTGAAACTCGGTTAAGAAATTATGAAAAGTAGCAAAAGTATCACCCAGGAAGACAAAAACCTGAAAACAAGGAAAACTACAGGGATATTTCTCCACAAGAAAAGGAAAGCCTGTTTCAGTAGACCTCTTTCACTCAAAATACAACTCAACTCTGCCTAAGGAACTGGTCCTTCTTGAAAACTAATTTCTCTAAAAAATAATGTGGGCTTTGGTGTTTATATTCCCACTGTTTTCCTACGCAGTTGTTCTAAAGTATTTTTGTCGATTGTTCTCTTCATCATCAAGAATTAATATTAGGTAGCTAAAGATATTCTTCTGTTACCCAGTGTATTACCAGCAAGACTCAGAAAGTGAATTCTCTGAAAAGAGAATATTTTATGGGTCTTTTGTCTACCAAGACTTCTTTTGTCATGACCTAGTTTAAGTTCTGACTACATGATTTTAAAATAAATGTCACACTACAGACAAATACGATTCAATAGATCACGTCATCATTGATCTTAATACTTCCTTTATACAAGATGTTGTTTTTATCAAAGATCTATTTTAAAAATCTTCCCATTTACATCCAAATTCTCATAAAAGTTGGATTCAAAATCACTATCTATCCTTTTTAAAAGCACTAGCAAATTATAACACATGGTTTGCCTTTCAAAATATGTACCAATGTATTCTTAACATTTTTTCGTTAAACAGGATGTTACATGCAGGTAAACTTCTATGATGGGAAATGGTTCACCTGTTTCCTAAGTAATGTACCCAAATTAAATATACAGATTAAAAAACTACATTTAAAGAGATAAGTCAACATGCTTCTTTAAAATTATATGAGAGGCATTTGAACATTCTAACATAAATAATGACACCAAACACTCTTATCACAAGTGTTCTGTCCTTTGAAAAACTTAACTAAACTACAATTCCTTTGTCTTAATCTTCCTAACCACTGATAGGACACATAAAATATACCAAAGAGATTTCTGGATTTCTTCCCAAAAATATAGTAATATTCCAGACCTCATTTTACTTGTAAAGTATAGTTAATTATAAACAAGGATAAATGACGTTGTTTCTCTGAATGAAGGAAAGAGATTCTTCAAACTTCCCTGAAATGATCTGCATCTCCTTGAACTAAAAACACAAGTAGATGGGGCAGTGGCCAGCTTGCCAAGCTTCCTTGAGCTAATTGGTAGACTATTCTAGTAATCGATGTCCTTGCCTATTAATACGTAAAGGACAATTCTTGAATAGAGTCTCAGGAAAGAGAGAATAAAAGAATATAACAATAGAAAATGTAGGGGTTTTTTTTTTTTCATGGAAACAACAAATCCACAAAAATTCAAGATACACAATTCTTACAGCATTTTAAGTGGTCCACATTTTTCTGTCAAATCTTTCCATCAGACTGAGCTCTGCCAGAAAATACTAGTTTCACATGAAGACTGTGTATCTACGCAGCCATAGATACACACTTCTGAATCATCTCGCACCTGTGCTCCTAAAACTGGGACTATCGTCTCTGTACTCCTCGCTATAACATCTGGGAACACTCAACAATGGGTTCCTTTGGGGGTCTTGTTATCTCCTAACTAATGTAGTCTGTGAAAAAAGGAAGCAGAGGAAAAGGTAGTTATAGGGAAATAATTAACATACTGTGAGAAAGGATACATTTCACAGCAACTATAAACCTACAGCCCAAGTCACTAAGGTACATCTCTTTCTGGCTTTAGAAACCTGGGCTAATAGAACTATGCTAGATTCTGTAACACTCGAGGTTACAAAAAAGGTTTTTGGGTTTTATTTTGTTTCATTTTTAAAGGGCCTTTTTTTTTTCCTGAAAATCAGTACTGTTTTACTCTAAAGTAAAAAAAATACTATTTCGCTAGTTTACACTCATGTAATTAATCTCTCTTCTAGTGAATTTGCAGTGTTACTATGGTCTGATCTTTCCATTTAAACTCTGGAAGTTAAACATTCAGCTCTGGACTTGTCTCTACCATTAGGCTGCCCATTGTCATGGCTGTTTTTTGTACTCTTATTTCTGTGTGTCTGACTTTAGTTTCCCTGGTATAGCACTTCCTTCAGTACTTCTTGGAGAGCTGGTCTAGTGCTGGTAAATTCTTTCACATTTTGTTTACTTGAGAATGTTTTTTGTCTTTTTTTCCCTGTATGGAGGATAATCTTGCTGGGTATAGTATTCTTGGTTGAAACTGTTTGTCACTTAACACTTTGAATATATTTTCCCATTCTGTCCTTGCTCACATGGTTTCTGGTGAAAGGTCTGACATTAGCTTTATGGGATATCCTTTAAAAGTAATCTGACATTTCTCTCTTGCCAAATTTAGTATCTTGCCTCTGTCTATAGTTTTGGTCAATCTGGCTATGATGAGCCTTGGTTTAAAGTGCTTTTAAAAAATGCTTGGATCTGGGGCTGGTGTGTGGCATGGTCGTTAAGGGCGATGGATAATCCCAGCTGGCAGCTTGCTTTCTCGCTTTCCTTTTCTGTTGCTCTGTCCCTCTCTGATCAAATTAAAATAAGTAAATAAATAAAAAGTAATTATTTTAAAAATAATGCTTGGTTTAATAGAGCTGTCCTATAAAAAGAAATTAAGATTAGTAGAAAATCCCATTAGTCAAATCAGTAAAACCACATTTATATATGTATGAAATTTGTTTTATTTTTTTCTACTGTCAAATATGATAATTCAATATAAAAGATGAGTAATAAAGAAAAAAGTTACCTATATTTTCTTTAGTAAAAATAATTGAAATGGTCATGTTCACTATTACACATAAATAATGTGCAAATCAAATGCATGAATTGCATTTTAAAACTTAAAATTAAAATTATTTTAGTGTAAATCATTCCTTTTTCCTGATAAATAAAAACAAAGATGCATCTCTATGGGCAGAAGCACAGATATATACAAGTATAGTGAATAGTTTTTAATAATTTATTTATTTCTTAGACAAAGAAACAAATACATATCCATGGCTCCCTACAGAGAACTTTGTCAACAAGAATGACCTAAAATCACTGTTTTGTAGTCAATGATTAGACAGATATATACTTCCCATTTTTTTCTGATGCAGCCTCCTCTCTGATACCGGACATGTGCACATGGAAGTATTTCATATGGGGGGTCAGGAAAATGGTTATGTATATAAACATACTATAAGTAGTATTGGCTTATGTTATGCTTAGGTTAAGCCAATACAACTTATAAAATAACCAAAACTTTGCTTTTAACTTTAATTAAGTATGAAGCAAAACAATATTACTTTCTACTTAAAATCATCTTTAGTCAAATAAAAGTTCCTGTAGTCTTCTGTCAGTGGTTGTAAAGGCATTCAACATTGTCACTTGTTTGAATGGCTGTTTGGCTGCCAATGGACTGTCCCCAAAAGAACATTTTTGCATCTCAATGGACTGTCCGGTATCAACAATCTTTAAACTATAAATTTAACACCACTAAAGAAAGGGGAAAATAACATCTGCATTGTACACTTGTGGTATCACATTCACAAAAGGAACAAATAATCAGGCTACCTTCACTAATCCAGAACTCTGCATCTAAGGATCTCAAATGGCCTGACAAACGCTAATTAACCAAGCTGCACAACACTCCTGTGAGGATGGCAGACAGTGTGATACTCTCTAAGAGATAGAGGAACGGAGATCCTGGGAGGCCCTTTTTCTTTTGACAGTCACTACCTCAACTTGGAACTCTATTCCCAGAACATAGAACTCCCCAAGGCCCATGGCTGAACATCTCTGCTGAAACTAAGCAGTGCAAAATATAGACATTAAGACTGACAATGTTCCTAACTACATTTACACTGGAAACCAGATTAATATTTCCACTAAGTGCACGGAAAAATAAATGCTCTAATAACTATGGCATTTAAACCTATGGAAGAATTTAAGCCCAATGAGTTATGTGACAATGGCATTCTTTTTGACAAATAACACTGGTTGATTGTCCATAAATTTCCCCTACCAAATTACCTACTAAACTTAATTATACTCCCATGTTACATTAATAAGTGAAAAAGTATTTGATACTGGCAAAACCATAGTGAAATTTAATTACTGATTTTTTTGTCCCTAATGTGGTTTTCAGATGAAAGACAACGCTTTCTGTTTTATGAAATCCAATCTAAAAATTCCATTACAAGAATAAAATCCAGAACTTCTTATCCAGAATATGATCAGACTAACACAGTTGTATCAACATAAGAGTTTATCTAAAAATAAATATGCAAATATCTTTGTATATGTAAAAAATATAGGAACTGGTCAGAGGAGGACACACAACCAACTAGACATGAGTTCTAACTACACAACGCTATTTGCTAATAGTTCAAATGAGAAGGAAACATCTACAGGAATATATAAAATTAACTGATTTGACTTTTAGCACAGGGAATGTTAAATATGTTTACTTTTTTCACCGAGCTAAATTTTAGATCTAAATAAACACGCTAAAAAAATTGTGGAGATGATTTTCAGGATCTTATTCATGTGTGGTGAGATCTAGATATTTTTAAAAGCGTATTAATTAGTTTTCATGTAAGCATGAACTATTTATGGATATAATTCTAAAAGCTTTAGTATTTTCTTCTTATGCATGTCTGGTGGTTTTACAGAAATACTGTGTGGTTAATACACAACAAAAATCCTAATTTCTATAAAGAAATTTATAAAAATAAAGCTTAGCTGAGTATGTCCTTTGTTACATTCAAAGCATACTGGCCAACACAGTTGAAATCCACAATTTTATATAGAAATTTTACAAGATCGATTTCATATGAATATGAAGGGAAAAGTCTAAAGAAAGTCATTAAATGAAAATATACATAAATAATTCACTATTTAACAGAAAATTAAAAGTCAAACATTAATCTAGGCAAAGAAAAATATGAAGAAACTACTATCGCTAATGAAGAGAACATTTTGAAACTTTAGCTCTTCTTGTGATTCTATTTCCTTCCTCATTTTGAGGCATAAAACAAATTTTCATTACTGAAACCAGTATTTTTTAAATGTATCAGAAAGACTAATATTCTGAAAGCAACAATATAATTATGTGCCTCCTAACATAACTCTAACTACTTTTAGCCCACTCTTCAAAATGATCCCACTATTTACTAGCAAACATAGTATTTGTCCCCCGCCCCCCCCATTGAGTGCATGCATATGCCAGGCAGTGACAGAGACAAAGAAACAGAGAAAGAAAAAGTGAGAAATCACCCCCCAGGGAGAATAGCCATGCAACAATCCCTTTTCCATTCTCCTCTCAGGATTTCGGACATGTATGCACACGCATCCAGAGTGTTTTTCAAGCCACGGGTCTAGGACTCAAACCATGGAGTTAGGAAAAGGGAATCTAGGACCTTAACCACCATGCCTCTTGCTGGCACTCCATTCGACTATTTTTAAAGCGACATTTTCTTTTGGAAAAATATTCATACTTTATTGTTATACCACTCTACATATAGTATTTTAAAGATTATTATCAGAAAGTATACATAAATGCAAAAGAGCAAAGTAGTTCATTTTGAGTGCCATTATTCTACTATTTAAATTCAAATGTGAACATTCTATTCTATAGATATATATGTGAGATCTTCATAATGATGAAGGTATCTTCAAAAAATGCATATGAGGTGCATGTTATGAAAAAACTATACATGGATTTTAAATTATTTTTGCATCGCTATAAACTCACACATGAGGTCCAATTGTATTACACAGACCATTGTATTTTTATTCAAAATGTATAAATTATATTTGTATATTCCTAATATTTATGTATAAAAAATTACAAGACCCCCCTCACTAATAACTAACATTTACCAGTACAAAATTAAAGTACATTGCTTCTGTTTTAAAGTTTCTTTTTTTCATGAGAGAGAAACAGAAAGATCATCTCTCCTCCCCCAGCAGCCTTGCCCAGTCAGCCTAAGTCACAGGGATGCAAAAGCCCAGTATGTGTTCCAGGCCCAGGTTGGCCCAGAAACCAAACCCCAACTTTTCATATGACTTCCGGCATTGCAGAGAATTGTGCTACTACTGTGTCACCACAATTGAACCAAAGTACAAAGCACATTGTTTTTGCCTTTAGTAAACACGATGGCAATGCCCTGTAGGTTTGCCTAATCATGGCAGGGCAAGGAATTACGAAATCTATCCCCTATAAGTCAGGAATACTAATTTCTACTATAAAGTAGAATTCTTGTCAATTTCACTAATCAGAATGAGTTCAACTTCTTAATTATCTACTAGGTGTCTTAAAAAGTTGATTAGCTAAGATATGTATACATTAAAATTTATAAATTCAGCTAATAAACTATACATACTGCACAGGTAACTTAATGGGGTACTCTTCCTATTCCATGTATCTAATAAAACCGATGATTTCCAAAAGCACTACTCAAATACAAAACGTGAATTTTAAAGGTTCTATTTTACTAAAATCACAGAAAAGTGATTTGAGGCTCTTTAATAGAGGAATACATGCACACACACAAACATGCCCATTCTATCTATACACATATAAGTATACACACACATATATAGCACGTATATGCATATTGGCTTTCTGATATATACCAATGATAAATAATAGGGTTAGGAATTTGGCAATTAATTGTAGAACAAGGCTAAAGGAATCTCACTCCAAGGATTTCCTTCTTCAACTAATGCAGAGGAACTGAAAAGGCAGTTGAAGTGATGAAATAGAAACTTGAATGCAGGGAAATAGGGAAGTAGAAGAATTGAGAAAAACAATTTTTAGAAAAGTATTATCATCCTCAGCCTGCCCCCCAAAAATCTGAAGACCATGCTCGGGTTTTATAACTTTCCTGACAAATCAATTACGTATCATCGCAAGTTCTTAGAGTATACAAATGGTGACAAAAAAGGGGAAATTTCAGAAATAGCCTAAAAGAGCCAAGCAATTTTGCAGCTAATGAAGAAGTCATGGATTAAAATAATGGTAAAAGAAGGGGGGAGGGGTAAAAGAGTAGGAGCGCTAGTGATAAAGATGGAAGGAACCCAGGTACTCCACCCTCTCCACATGTAGTATCAAATTAATAAAACATAGGACATTCCATTCCTGTCTTATAAGCAGCAAATCAGAAAAGCACTGACATACTAAGAAAACAATGAGGTTTTATAATGATAAAAATGCAGCATTCTATATATTTATTTAAAGAAGGCACCCTGAATTAAACTCCCTTTTGAAGGACACAGGAACTACTTCTCTTCTTTCCAAAGTTACTGATAATAAATGTGTTCCTTCCTGTAGGAGGGGTTTTATTTCTCACTGTACAAGGCATCCCCTCTTCTGTATTCAGACCTTTCTTTTTGCTCTAGGGCATGACTACATATGGGAAAGAGAGCAGCTTTATAATTAACTGTGCACCTCTAAGGGGCGTTTCTCAACTCCACTGGAGAATACCAGAGAAGCACAGCTAGGCTTCAGAGGATCTGCAGGAAATGAGAGAAGGGCATCCAATCACACATTGGGAAAAGCAATTCTTCTCCCCAGGACACATCCACAGAGACCTCAGTGGTTTCTGGACCCGCAAGTCAAAGCACTGGGCTGACTGTACTCTACTTCCTTACTCTACTTCCTAGCTCCATCTTTTGTAAAGGTTAGCTACTTTCTAATCCTCCCTTCTTTGCACAAATTTTTTGAAATAGTCCAGAAAGCTCAAAAACTTCTCAGAGCTAAGGTGAATGTCAAGTGGTGGTGCCTTAGGCAGAAAGCAAGTATCACTTATTAGGAGCTTGTGAATTTTCAAAAGCTTAAGTATTTCTTGACAATGCTGAGTCTACACAGCATGAAGAGAGTGATCAAGGATCTTATCTTACCCAGAGATTTTGTTTGACTTTTTCCACACAGAATTATGTCTTTCTCCTTAAAAGATCCTGATCATAGAAAGGGCACGATATTCCTTGGACGCTCTTTACAGCACTGATGTTTACATCTTTCTCATTTTTTTGTCCTTTTCTTGGCAACTAAACAACATGCATTGTCGGTTGCACATTATTATACCCTGGGTTTTAAAAAACACGGCATTTCTGTATGTCAAGCCTCACCAAAATCTTCATATCCTTAGTGATTTAAATTTCTGCTAACTTCCTTATTAACCATATACTTTGTCATAGCACCTTAAAACTTAAAAGTCATTCAGTTATTTTAATGTAACAAATGTGCATCCTTCTGGGATTCTAAACCTCCCTTTTCCAAATGCAGCTTTGGTGTTTTGCATAATCACCTGGAATGATTAACCAACATTCAATCTGAGCTAAGACCAAAAGCAAACAAGTGACAGCCTACCACTGTATCAAGGATGTGTACAGGACACACAAACACACATGAGTTACTTTCTGCCACTTTGGCCCTGTAAGTATATAAATCCCCAGACTGATACAGATCATCAAATATGACTTCACAGAAAGTCACACACTACATATAGAGAATATGTGCTCTCCCATTTGCCTTCAAAATACATGAAATATATAAAATTAAACCTTCCTACCCGTAACAGGGACTGGGATTCATCCTTGGACTTGTTTTCTCCTGAGGCAGGATACTGCTGGGTGAGGGTCCCAGACTTTTCTCCTCCAGCTGGCACCCCCTGCAGGAATCCCTTGGTCTCCACAGCCACACCATAAATAGGCCTTGCTAGATGGGCAGCTTCGACATTGGGGCTATCCCTTAGAGTCTTGGTCTGCTCTTGGGTGCTGGACACAGGTGTGAGAAGCCCGAGGCTGGTTTGGGTAAATGACGGACTGCCCCGTAGTATGTCTGCCCCTCTCCAGGTCACATTGCGAAGGTCATCACTGGAAGTCTCGGTCCAAACTTTCTCTTTGAGCCCGTCCTTATCTTCTAGCTTCTCCCTCTTCACCACACTCTCGGAAACTGGCTCTCCTATTTTAGAGTCTGGATTAAGCAGACTATAGACCTTGAGGTCAATTTTGGGCTCCTCCTTGATGGTGGATATGGCATGACCCTCCTCCTCGCCATTGGCTGTAGTGATGTCCTGTTCCTGGCAGTGAACAGTATTGAAGTGCTCCAGTAGTGACTGAGTATCAGCAGCTGTAAAACTGCATTGACGGCATTTGTAGCAGCTGTGTGCTCTCCTGGAGATTAAAAAAAAAAAAAATGCTATTGGAAATCCAGCATTCTGGAGAGTTATTTATTTTTTTAATAGTCTTAAAGCACCTAAATTTTAGCTCATGCCATGTAACAGACAGAAATACCAAGTTCTCAATAATCCCAGAAATAGAAATATAATTAACTGTCCCTTTTAATTCTATATAAGGAACATGATGTTCCCTTTTATTATATTGTCAATAATATGCACACACATATACGTACATCCTTCTGTGCACAGACCAGACTTCAGCAGATGAGCATTAAAACTGGTTGGTTGGCTTCATTATCTAATGACTGGCTCTGTGCATTTGATCTTGATGCATAATCACCAATTCTGTATTATTTAAGTCAATAGTCATGTGGCTTTATATCTGAGTTCATCAATGGACTTTTCACTTGCTGCTTATTTTAACTAAATTGAGGGGTTTTTTCACTATAAATACACTTAAATTTCTGATGCTTAAGGGTTTTGTACAGCTTTGCTGCATATTAAAAAAACCTGATTACATGTTCTATCATCAAATTCAAATTCTTTTAGTCCATGAAATATGGTTGACTGATTTACATAAGAAAATAAATAGGATGTATTAAAAACACAACATTTTTCTATACAAATTTTATCTATCTAGAAGAACATGTTCACATTTAACATATTGAGTATCTGTTGGGTGTCAAACGAGAGAGTTGCAGTATGGATATGGGTAGGAAATTGTTGGTGTATATGTGTGTCTGTGTGTGTTCTTTGTAAAAGGTATAAAACAAAGAAATCTTAATGTTCAATACCACTGCATCTTCTGTTGTTAAAGACAACAGTAACTGCTATATTAGGACAACTGGTTAAGAAAAGGACAGAGGTACTACATTGTAAAAAGCCTATCAGAAAAGTGCACAAGTAATTTGACATAAAGCAGGCTTTAGTTAACTATAAAGGCCTTGTATGATTCTAATAAATACCATGTGAGACACTTTCTACTTCTCTGATATGTGTTATGAGTTATCAACTTAAAACAAAGTGACGAAATACATGTTATGAGCTATTACTCAAAGCTACTGGAAGATGCATAATTTTAGAGAATCATCAGAACATTGCCCAACATGGGGTGCATATTGGTAAAGAGGAGACACACAGGCCTTGCCTACCTGGTGCTCACAGTACTCAGGAGTGACAAGCTTTATATAATACTATACACAAATATGTAAGAGCAAAGAGTGATATGTGCCAAGAATGAAATGCATAAGATGACAATGTGGGTGAGAGGGCTACTTAGGGGAGTCAGGAAGGACTTTCTGAGGGAGATACATAAAATCAAAAGATGAAAAGGAGCTATGTTTGTTGGAGGAAAAGAAAAGGGAAAGAAAGCACATTTCTAGTCAACTGACATATTAAAAAGAGGCCACTGTGTCTTCAGAGGACTAAATAAGAATGTAAATCAACAAAATGGAAGGGTCATCAAGAGCTTTGCAGGTCCTGATAAGGAGGGGTGAAGGAAGCAAAAAACAAAAAGTAGCATGGTCAAACCTTCATTTTAATAATTTTGGGACAATGATAGATAATGTAGAAATAACTTCATGTATTTATGGTATGTCTGATGGTCAAAAATCCAAAAGAATGTTCCTATTTTATGGAGGCAAAATTCATATGTATAAGAAATGTAACAAAAGTTCAAGAATTTGTTGGGAGTATTTAATGCAACATACAATTAAAAGCTTACTTTTGTTGGAAAAATATAAATATTTACCCTTTTTTTTTTAAATTTTGCCAAAGGGCACAGCTTTTCAATGGAGATACAGAGAAAGAACAAAGCCTATGGGGAATGATCACGTCACAATCCCTTTTACACCATCTCTCCCTCCTTTCAGGATTTTAGGCACACATGCACCCATGCCTGACATATTTTACAAGCCAACAGGTCCAGGATTCAAACAGTACAGTCATCCATGTGTGATCTGGCTGTTTTAATCACCTGGCCATTGGTTGGCCCCAGTTCACTTTTTATAGGTGATAGCTTTCAATCTATTTTCCTATTTTTCTTCATTGTCTAAGTGGTAAATTCAATGAATAGGAAACAGTTTGATAATAACTAATCCATAAAAATATAGTATTACAATTATTTTTCTCAAGTGAAAGTAACCTCTTAAGGCAAGGACATCTATTACCAAAAGTAAAAATCTTGAACCCCATTTCAAGATCAGAAAATCCTAAAACAGGATTAAGATCACAAAGGAAAACAGACCATCTAAAATCTAGGATCTAAAACCTCTAGGAACTTCACTCAAAGAACCTTCTTACTAAAACCACAACAATAAAAAAAAATTTTAAAAAAAAAGGACCAGCAGATGGCATAATGGCTACATTGCTGGACTCCAATACAGTCAACCACGGTTCAAGTCCCAGATCCAGTGGCTTAAACTCATGCTGGGCACATGTGCGTGCGTGCCCAAGATCCTAAAAGGAGAATGGAGAAGGGATTGTGGCATGGCCATCCACCCTGGGGATTGATTTCTCGCTTTTTGTCTCTCTGTCTGTCTCTGTCTTTCTGGCAAATGCACACGCCCTATAGCAAAAGCTTCTCAAAAAACAAACAAACAAACAAACAAATGCAACTATAGTTCATATGTCTCCCAAGAAATAATGCGCTGAGATTTAGCTGTGATGAGATTAGGAGGGCAAAGCCTTAATCAAACTATGACATTAAGGTGGAACTTTGGGAAAAGATTAGGATTAAGATCATTAGGGCAGGGCCCCATCATTGGGTCCTGGTGGATTTATAAAGAGAGGGAATGAGAGAGAAAGACTCATGGCTGTACCCTGTCTGCTTCGTTCCTATCTTCATGAGATAATACTTTGCAACTCTGCAAGACATCCCCCCTTAAAAAATGTGGTCCCTTGGGAACCAGCAATTAGCATAATGGCTATGTCGCTGGACTCCCACGTAGTCAACCGCAGTTTGCATCCCGGACCGGTGGCTTAGAACTCACGCTGGGCACGTGTGTGTGCGTGCCCAAGATCCCGAGAGGAGAATAGAGCAGAAGGAACTGTGGCGTGACCATTCCCCTTGGGGGGTGATTTCTCGCTTTCTGTTTCTATGTCTCTCTCTGTCTGTCTGGCGAGCAGATGTGTCCTATAGCAAAAACCTCTCAAAAAAGAAAAAATTGTGGTCCCTGGACCTTGGACTTCCAATAAATAAGCTGAATGAGCCCCTATTCTCTTAAAGTACCCAGACTTAGGTAGTTTCTGTTATTAGTAATGGATTGAACTAAAACAAGCACCTTCTAGTATACTCCAATGGGAGATAAATTTGTAAATTCTAAATTGCACACACTGAAAAATCTGCATGGTTATGAAACCAGAACGCATTTATTAGAATAGTTGGATGTACAACTAAAGTTGGATGTATCCAACTGAAGATATCCTACATAATCTATTGAGCCATAAAATTGAAATAGTCAAACTGACTTCAGGAAGAACATTTGCAAATTCTGATTGGCCTTTACCTAAGACACTTGAAATGAATTCACTGTCTACTTGAGCAGGGAGTTTGTAGTTCCCAAATATGGTGAGATCTCTGCTTGAAATCTCCAGTGGAAACCTTGTCTATAAATTAGGATAATATGTAGCCACTGACACTTCTAACAAAACTGGTGGCTCTAGTGCAAAAATTCCCAAGTATTAGAGTGAAATTGCTTCGAGAAAGAAAGATTGTAGGGCTGACCCTGTGGCTTAATGATTAAGAGTGCTGGGTCCTCCCTGGTTGACCACAGATCCAATCACAGCCCCTGGGCTTGAAAAACATGCTAGGTTCATATGTGTGCCCCAGATCCCAATAAGATGGAGAAAGTAAGGAAAAGGGATTGCAGCATGACCAGACTCCTTGGGAGGTGTTTTTCCCTCTCTCCCCTGTCCCTATTTCTCTCTGGTAATGTAAAACATAAATAAAAATTATAAATACAAGGAAAATAGAAAGGCAAAAATATCACCAAACAAGACAAGAAATACAAAATTCTAGTGCACCATGTGGCTAAATTATTTAAAAATAGCAGACTCTTGATTCTTAATGGAGAAGCAATTTAGCACACTGAAGAGTACAGAATCTTCTACTAGAATGCCTAAATTTCAATCTTGGCTTTGTATTTTACATTGTTTGTGGCTCTGAATAATTTATTGCACCTGCCTGAATTTCCTTGTTTTCAAAATGAAAATAATAGTGTCACCTCTTATGAATATGACACTATTAATAAGCAAATAAGTAAAGATTGACTGGTATAAATCCTAAAATAAAACCCCTCTGCTTCACGTGACTCTCATTGTATCTTTTTCATGCAATAGTTTAAACTTACATGTTGATATCTTGATATACTACTTTTCCATGCCCATAAGCACTTTTTTGTCCATGCCAAAATGATAAATATCTTTGTTTGTTTTGTTTTGTTTTGTTTTTCCAATTTTTCTATAGGGCATGTGCACTTGCCAGAGAGAGGCAAAGAGAAAGGATAAGTAAGGAATCACACACACACACACACATACACCCAGGGGAGACAATCTCTTCTCCTCCATTCTCTGCTCAGGATTTTAGACATGCATGCACATGAAGCCAACATGTTCTTCACATGATGACAGGTCCAGGACTTGAACTGCACAGTCAGCCATGTGAGATCCAACTGCTTTAACCATCCAAAACCTGTCTGGCCCCACAAACATCATTTTTTTAAAAAAAGGTTTTTGATTTAGGGCACATATGCTAGCCTGAGAGAAGAGCAGAGGCAGTGAGGTCAAGTAAGAAATCATCCCACAGGGCAGATGGCCATGAGGTAATCCCTTCTCCATTCTCCTCCTGGAACCTTAGGCATGCACACACATGCACCTGGTGTGACTTTCAAACCACTGTGTCTGGGACTTGAACTGCAGTCAGCCATGTGGGAGTCCATCAAAGTAACTGCTATGCCATCTACTGGTCCCCATCAAAGTAACTGCTATACCATCCGCTGGCCCCCACAAACATCCTTTTTAAAGCCTAGCTTATTGCTTGGAAGATTCTTTGCTTTAGGACATTGACAGAACATACTCTATGTCTTTTCTTCACCTAATGGTGTTTAGTGATCCAAAAGAAAGAGCAGTTTATCAGCTTAGTACTTACTTGCCAAGCTTATTCTTTTTATAAATGGTAGTCAGACCCAGGACATTAAGATTCTGAGTAATAAGAATAAGGACATCACCTGTGCTCTATAAAAGTCATGGCTGGTGGGAGAGGTCTTGTGAGTGTGTTCACTGAAGTTCTGAAACATGATATATCTAGTGACATATCCAAATAATTCAATTATATATCTTTGATATCTACTTACTCTGCAACCTACAAATGTTTTTGAGCCACCTCTCTATTCTTTCACCAAATAATGGGGAATATATCCAGCATTCACCCACTGTATGACACGCACTTCCTCCTAAATATATCAGGCTCTGGGTCTGTTTCCAGGAAATCAGTCTTTCTCATAATATCATACTCTAAGACAAGGTTTCTGGATCTACCAGGTATTGTAGTTTGAAGGTCCTGTCCCAGTCAACAGCTCCTTGAATCCTGACTGTCTTGGAAACACCTGTTTTGTTCTGCCCCACATAGGAGTTCTTGATTCAGCTGATACAGATGTGGAAAACTCAAAATGCGGGGAACAGTAGGGAAGGAGTTAAGGCAAAAAAAGGATACAGAGACAGGTTTTCACTGAGAAAAGGTTTTACACAGAAAAGGACAGTTATTAAGATAAGGAAGGATTTTTTTCAATTTTAAAATGTATTCATTTTTTACTTAAATATAAAAAGTTCAAGTTTTTGGAGGCAAAATTATATCTGTTAAAAAATATATCTAACTCTATATTCCAAATTCAAAAATTAAGTAACATATTCTAGATGTTTTCATCAGTAAGAATATATGGGAAATGTCAATTTTTTCCTTTTTATAACCTATTCATTACTATTTTTTTATATTATTTAATCACATATCTTTTTTGACTTTTTTTGTTTTTTTTTTAATTTTTATTTTATTTTATTTTATTGTAAACATTCAATCACATTATTTGGCTTACAAACTACATATTTCAACAGGCAAACATTTCTCCCTAGTACAGTTGATAAAACTATAAGATATCTTCAACAGATAATACCACATTTCTTTGTCCCATTAATGCTTTACCTCCCTATTTTTCTTCTAAATGTCCTTCCTCAGATCCTCCTCTTTCACGCACACTACATCTGGTATTTACATCTATATACTATGTTTCTATATCCTTTAGTCAATTAGTTTCAATCATAGGGTGCAGACTCTAGGTATATATTAAGTGAGGACATACAATGCCTCTCCTTCATAGCCTGGCTTGCTTCACTCAGCAGTAAATCTTCATCCACTTCCTGTCAAAAACCAGGTTTTTTTTTTTTGTTTTTTTTTTTTTTTAATGGCTGAATAGTATTCCATAGACTATATGTGCCAGAGTTTTTCAAGGATATTAAAATAAGATTATAACAAGCTCAATTCACACATTTCTTTTGAGAGTTCAAAACACTCACACTTTTGAGATCTCTCATTGCACCGAGGCATACATAAGAGTCATTGTATAGATAGTAAGACGGAGAAATAGTGCCTTACCCATTTATATGACATCAAAAATACAGGGATTATAGAGCAAGCTCTGTGACTGGTGGTTAAGGGAGGGAGCCAGATTCCACATGGCTAACCCTATGGTCCACATCTCACTCCCAGTGGCTTGAAAACACACCAGACACATGTTTGTACATGCACAAAGTCCCAACAAGATAGAGAAATGGAGGAGAAGAGATTGTGGCATAACAATACTCCATAGTGGGTGACTTCATGTACTCTCTAGCAAAAAAAAAAAAAAGAGAGAGAGACGGGGAGAGAGAGAGGGAGAGAAAGAAAGAGAGAGAGAGGAGAGAGAGAAAAAAAAACAGGGCTTCTAATTCCCAGATCAAAGTTCTAAGCTCTGCTGTCTAAAAGAAAAAATAATAATAATAAATGAAAACATGAGTTGTGAGAAATGGCTACTGATAGAAGAGGCTAATGACTGCAAAGGTTTACAAAATAGCTGTACAATACTTCACCTTGAGGAGTTTCTTCACCATACAGATCCCCTGTCCTAATTCAGAATGTCCTGGACATAATCTGAGAATCTGAATTTTTCATGACGTCTTCAGGTGATGCCAACGCAGGGAGCAATTTATAAATCCCATTACTAGATAAATCAACATCTAAATAACTTAGTTAATACACCCACAAGATCTCTCTGATACACCATGACTTTAATAAAACACAGGTGCTGGGACTAGCAGTTGGCATAATGTCTATGTCACTGGACTCCATGTAGTCGACCATGGTTCAAGTCCTGGACCCGGTGGCTTAAACTCATGCCAGGCACGTGTGCATGCATGCCCAAGATCCCGAGAGGAGAATAGAGGAGAAGGGATTGCGGTATGGCCATCCTCCAAGGGGTGACTTCTTGCTTTCTGTCTCTCTGTCTCTCTCTCTCTCTTTCTGGGGAGTGCACGTGCACTATAACAAAAACCTCTCCCCCCAAAAATAATAATAAAATAAAATAAAAAAACACAGCTGGTGCCCTTACCTCTTTGTTGATATTCAGAGAATCTGACTACTATTAGTGAAAAGAGAGCAAGCCTTGACAATCATGTAGTTAACTGCTAATCTGTTCGATCTTTCAGGCAATTGAATACCACTAGACAAATCAAAAAGGACTATTTGCTATCAGTTGTACTTGAAACCTGGAGAACTGTCTCCTTATAAAATCAGCACAAAATATGTGATAGAAAACATATTAAAAATGCATTACTTCTATTTTTTAAATTTTTCCTTTATTATTATTTATACATTTAATCGCTTTACATCATTTAGATTGTAAAGAGACTTTACCCAGCATGATATACATCTCAGTTCCAGTCGAGAATACTATATACATTCTCATAAACAGATAACAAATGATATGTGTCCCACAAATATTTTACCTCTCCATTTTCCCCCCAAATTATCTTTCCTCTGCTCTTCCCCTCCCACACTCTCCTTCCATTTTGTCTCTAGTGTCCATAAGAATTTTTAATGCTTTTATGTCCTCCAGTCTTTCAGTCTCTACCATGGAGTGTGGACAGTTGGTATATGTTAAGTGGAGACATACAATGTCTGTCTTTCATAGCCTGACTTGCTTCACTCAGCAACAAATCTTCCATATTCGTCCACTTTCTATCAAATTCCAGGGCCTTGTTGCCTTTTATGGCTGAATAATATTCCATGGAGTATATGTGCCACACTTTTTCAATCCATTCATCTGTTTGTGGACATTTGGGTTGGTTCCATGTCTTAGCAATCATGAAAAGTGCTGCAATAAATGTAGTTGTGCAAGCACTTTTTGACTGAGTGTTCTCCTGTCCTAAATAAGCTTTTCAATGATCAATATTAATTAATATCCAGAGTAGTGCTTCTCAAACTCTTAACATACATAAGAATCACCTGGGAATCTTGTTAATATTCAGATTCTGGGCTCAGACAATGGTGCAGTGGTAAAACACAAAGCTCTGTGAGGCTGACATAGGTATGCTGGGGAATCATTGCATCAAGACCCTTTTGGAGATTCTGTCTATCTGTCTGTCTCTCTCTATCTGGCTTATAGGAGAAATAAATAGACTTTAAGAAATTCAGATTATGACTGTTGAAGTCTGAAGTGGAACCTTCTATTCTGCATTCCTTACAAGTTCCCAGGTGATGCCCATCTGATGCTTCCAGATCATGACCCTGAATAGCAAGAATCGCATAGCATCATAGCATGTTCAGAAACAACTTCAGGGTAGATAGAAGTTAATTGGAATGAACTCTCAGTATAGATACTCAACACTTTACAGAACATTCCCAAACTATTTTTTAATAAGAAATATTGTTTTCCCTTTTAAAGTACATACAGTATCACACACTTCTGAACAGCTTTATATATTAAAACAACACACATGAATTTGTCAAGAATAATCTCAGATCAATTCATTTTTATCTATATCATTGTTTGGGGATTATCTTTCAATATTCTTTAGTGCTAACCCAAATGCATTACCCACAACAACCACATGAAATATATATTTTCATCCCCGTTTTACAGATGAAGACACTGGAGCACAGAGGGCTCAATTTATATAAAATTTATTGAGGGCAAATGCAATACTTTTGCTCTTGTTTATAATCACTATTCTATATATACTCTTTGGTAGTGAATGCATGTTACTACTTGGTTCAGAAATTAGTTCTTAAAAGATATCGGAATATTCTCTGACATGTGTCATTCTCTTAATAATAACTAACAGGACCTTCAACATAATGCCACATCTTCAAAGAATAAGAATCAATTATTGCAAGTCCTAGCATAAGAAACATTACTCAAGAACAAAAGTTCAGTTATTGTGAATCAACATTAGTTTGGACTTTCTATTAACCTACTAAATGCATTTTTATTTTATCAGCATTAATATGAAAACCTCAAAGAAGCTAAAGGAATTTTTTTCTCCATTTCTCAAAATCCACCTTAGCCACCCTTTTTTTTTAATACTTATTTATTTTATTTATTCATTCATTTATTATTATTTTTTGTTTGACCAGAGAGAGACAGAGGGTGAGACTGAGAGAGAGAGGAAGTGAGAAAGCAAGCCACCAGATTCAGGACTTGAACCCTGGTGGGCCATATGGGCGTGTCCAGCGCCTTAACCACCACGCCACCTGCTGGTCCCAACCACTCTTTAATCCATTAAAAACTTCCCAACTGACTCAGTCCAAGAATAGATATAGTCTCCTCAGAGTTACTCTAAACTTTTGGGTTCCTCTTAGGACTTTTTACACATTGTCTTTCATTAAAATCTGTGCATGTCTTACTTTACGATTATTGTTGTAATTGCTCTAAGACTGAGATCAAAGTTCATACATTTCTGTATTCCTTTCACCATGGAACATCCATATAGACAGTAAATATCTGCTTAATAACCAAAGGAATGAGCAACAGCTCTGGGATGCTCAGGATGTGGAATTAAATATGCAGAGACATACAGCAGCAAAGAAATATTAAGAACAAACAGATATTTTTGCAAGTGATATATTTTGAGTGGTTCTCTGAATAAACTCCTCACTATTTAAAAACTCCTGGAACTTCTGGCTACGTAAAGCCAAACTAATTTAAAAGACACTATAAATATATACTTTGCATAAATTTAAATTCCATACACTACTGCCAGCTGGATAACAGACACTTTTCTTCATGTATTCTGAGGGGAAAAAAAAAATTATCATTTTGTCAGTCTCCTTAGTATAAGATTGCCAGATTAAATAAAGGAAGCCCAGTTAAATTTGAATTTCAGGTAATAAATGAATGTTTTAGCGTAGGTAAATCCCATGCAATATTTGGGACAAACCTGTATAAAATCTCAATATTTTTTATATTGTATTAGACAATCAGATGATGGATCAAAGAAATGGATTAAAGAGTTAAACCATCCTTCCTCTCCAGGCAAACAATACTGAGCTCCCTGAAAATATTAAATTGTATTCAGTGACTTAGATAATCACTATTCTATATATACTCTTTGGTAGTGAATGCATGTTACTACTTGGTTCAGAAATTAGTTCTTAAAAGATATCGGAATATTCTCTGACATGTGTCATTCTCTTAATAATAACTAACAGGACCTTCAACATAATGCCACATCTTCAAAGAATAAGAATCAATTATTGCAAGTCCTAGCATAAGAAACATTACTCAAGAACAAAAGTTCAGTTATTGTGAATCAACATTAGTTTGGACTTTCTATTAACCTACTAAATGCATTTTTATTTTATCAGCATTAATATGAAAACCTCAAAGAAGCTAAAGGAATTTTTTTCTCCATTTCTCAAAATCCACCTTAGCCACCCTTTTTTTTTAATACTTATTTATTTTATTTATTCATTCATTTATTATTATTTTTTGTTTGACCAGAGAGAGACAGAGGGTGAGACTGAGAGAGAGAGGAAGTGAGAAAGCAAGCCACCAGATTCAGGACTTGAACCCTGGTGGGCCATATGGGCGTGTCCAGCGCCTTAACCACCACGCCACCTGCTGGTCCCAACCACTCTTTAATCCATTAAAAACTTCCCAACTGACTCAGTCCAAGAATAGATATAGTCTCCTCAGAGTTACTCTAAACTTTTGGGTTCCTCTTAGGACTTTTTACACATTGTCTTTCATTAAAATCTGTGCATGTCTTACTTTACGATTATTGTTGTAATTGCTCTAAGACTGAGATCAAAGTTCATACATTTCTGTATTCCTTTCACCATGGAACATCCATATAGACAGTAAATATCTGCTTAATAACCAAAGGAATGAGCAACAGCTCTGGGATGCTCAGGATGTGGAATTAAATATGCAGAGACATACAGCAGCAAAGAAATATTAAGAACAAACAGATATTTTTGCAAGTGATATATTTTGAGTGGTTCTCTGAATAAACTCCTCACTATTTAAAAACTCCTGGAACTTCTGGCTACGTAAAGCCAAACTAATTTAAAAGACACTATAAATATATACTTTGCATAAATTTAAATTCCATACACTACTGCCAGCTGGATAACAGACACTTTTCTTCATGTATTCTGAGGGGAAAAAAAAAATTATCATTTTGTCAGTCTCCTTAGTATAAGATTGCCAGATTAAATAAAGGAAGCCCAGTTAAATTTGAATTTCAGGTAATAAATGAATGTTTTAGCGTAGGTAAATCCCATGCAATATTTGGGACAAACCTGTATAAAATCTCAATATTTTTTATATTGTATTAGACAATCAGATGATGGATCAAAGAAATGGATTAAAGAGTTAAACCATCCTTCCTCTCCAGGCAAACAATACTGAGCTCCCTGAAAATATTAAATTGTATTCAGTGACTTAGAATTTCTGCAAGAAAATATGTGTGGCTTAAACTCATCCCGGGCGCGTGTGCGTGCATGCCCAAGATTCCAAGAGAATGGAGGAGAAGGGATTGCAAGGTGGCCATCCCCCCTGGGGGGTGATTTCTCACTTTCTGTCTCTGTCTCTCTCTGTCTTTCCAGTGAGCGCAAGCACCCTATAGCTAAAAACTCTCACACACACACAAAAAACATCAGCTAAATATTACTCATTTACTATACTCTGATACTATTTCTATGTCCATAATAAACCAGTCTATAATACAAGTACAACTCCAAATGACACTTTCTATCCCTCCTTGGAATTTTTTTATTATAATTGTTATTTATACATTCAATTGCTATACATCAATTTCATTGTAAAGAGCTTTACTTTACCCACCATGATATATACCTCAGTCCAGCCCAGTTGAGAATACTACCCACATCCTCATCAACAGATAATAGACCGTATCTGTGTCCCATCAATGTCTTAACCTTCCTTGAAATTTTAACTTCCAGAAATTTATGCTATTAGTTGAAAAGCTCTCCTCTACTGAATAAACTATTTCACTTAGAATAGTTTAATCCACAGTTTTTCTTCTTCAATTAGCTAAATGGGGGATCAAAATAAATGAATATATCATAAATACTAATCAATTAGATTTTTTGTTTGTTTGTTTTTGGAGAGATTTTTCACTGTAGGGCGCGTGCGCTCGCCACACAGACAGTGAGAAACATAAAGACAGAAAGCGAGAAATCACCCCCCAGGGGGGATGGTCACGCCACAATCCCTTCTCCTCCATTCTCCTCTCGGGATCTTGGGCACGCACGCACACGCGCCCGGCATGAGTTTTAAGCCACCGGGTCCGGGACACGAACCACGGTCGACTACGTGGGAGTCCAGCGACATAGCCATTACGCTAACTGTTGGTTCCCCTAATCAATTAGATTTTGAAAGGTACTTTCTGATAATTACAGAATCAAACAACTACAGATAAGTTATCACAAAAGTGGGATAAATGAAGGTGATTTAAATATTTAAGTTCAAACTGAGTTGAGTAGATCTGGCATCCAACAAAGTTAATCAATCCCATAGCATATACATTGTTGGTATAAAAGTTTCCAATGTGTGGCATGTGACAGTACTGGCACTGTAGAAAGGTGAAATGAAACAGTAGCTGAGGGACAAAGACAAAAATATAACATTCAGGCTTAATAAAGTGGGAAGGAGAAGCCACAGAATATAACCTAAAAAAATGTGAAATTCTGGATAAATAAAACACTGCTTGATTCATTCTCTTTGAATTTTTAATTTGCAATCATCTGATTAATATTTACCCATTAGAACAGCTGACTTTTTTTTTGCAGGGTAGGGTAGGGTGCTTTCATCTTCAAAGAGTAGAAGAAAATACAACGAGTGTCATATCTGAAAAATTCTAACTTATGATTCACTCTAAAAAGGAAGATGTTCCCTACCAGATGTCCAAAATAGATATGTCTGGCCATAAAATAGGAAGTAAAAAAGAAATGGGAAATCATTTTATACAAACTAATATGAAATGAAAATCATGACTAAAATTTCTTATTCAAAGACTTAATATCTGTCCTTGCACAAAGTTGTCAGGACCACTAATGCTGAAGTTTCTAATAAATAATATATACAAATAGAGATAATGGCACTATGGGTTATTTTCTTGATGGACTATAATATCTTTGGTAACTTTTTGTATCACAATACAAATTTTCAAATTGAACTATTATTATCTATTTCAAGGTATTACAGGGAACAGATTATTAGGTGCTATTTTTAAAAGTATGACACAAATATGTACAAATATAAATCTAACCATCCTGGGCCTCACTCCTTTAGCAAGTCTGTACTAATGCACTGTGTGCATGGCATTTTGAGATGTGTTGATAAGACCTTTTCATAAAACTCTCTTCTTCAGCATTAGCAGTGTACACAATGTATAGTCTTTCATAGACTATCTTGAAACAGAGATTGAACACTAGCTACATTAATTTGGCCATCTACTTTATCCTGTGTTAATTACTTCAGCCTGAATTTACATGTTTTATCTCTAAAATATACAACCACTTTAAAAATGTTTAATGTATTCATAAATCCTCAAAAGATGATTGTCATACTATGAAACTTACATGCATGTTTCCACTCTAATCAAAAATAAATATTTTAATATTTCTAAGTGGCTAAGCATTATATGATCAGTTTTTAAATGGTTCATTAATGAAAAGAGAGAGTGAGCATTTAATGATGTATTTACTAGATACATGTATTGATGCCTCTTTTTACTTTTTTTTTTTTTAATATGGGCCAGCCAGTGACATACTCGTTAAGGCAGTTGGATCTTTCAGGACTGACTGCATGATTCATGTCTTAGACACAGTGGCATGAAAAACATGCCAGGTATGTTTTGTGTGTGTGCCCACAATTCTAACAGCAGGGAGAGATGGAAGAGGAGAGACTGAGGTATGATCATCCCCCATGGGAGTGCTTTCTCATTTTCTCTCTCTTACACACCAGTTGCAAATTTTTTAAAATTTTATCACATAATTTTAATGACACACACAGATTTATATACTTTATTTCTAGGTTCACAAACACTAACACAGAATCCTAAAATATGCTTACAAAGATTAAAATAGTATATGTGTGAATATATAATGCAATATATATGACTATATATACAAATATATGTATGCTATTTTGTTTTGCTAGTTTTGACCTTACATAAAATGCTATCCAGCTACTAACAGTCTTTCTTATTTGTTTTTATTCAGTCAATGTAATGATTCATCCATGCTGTATTCAATTGTCATATATTCAAATTCACTACAGTATAATATTCTACCATATGAAAACTCTATGAATTATTTAATCTCTTAAGGACAGATAGTTGGAGTTTTTCATGTCTTTGTTTTTATTTTCATTTTGGTTGTTTGACTCTTTTAAAAAATATAGTCATGGGGCCAACAGATGGCATGCTTGTTAGGGCACTAAACTCCCACATGGCCAACCAGAGTTTGGACCCTGCACCTAGCAGCTTACTCTCTCACTTTCTCCCTCTCTCTTTCATTCTCTGGTGAGCACACGTGCCCTATAAAAAATTAAAGATAATAATAATAAAATTAAATATTAAAAAAAATACAGTTACAAACATGTTCACACAAGTTTCTAGTACCCTAATGCTAAGGGTTTTCTTTTGAGCAGTATGCACTCATCAGGAAGATGAACATCTGATATTGCCAGATTTTGCCAATTTTACTTTCCAAAATTATAAGCATTAACCTTTTATATTTCTTATAATGGTTTTTGGCTTAATGTCTATGTTTTCTTAGATTAATAAAGTTATCTCATTCTTCCTTTGTTCAGGATTCACCTTACATAAACTCATCTATCCTTATCTTTTTGTTACTGAGGTCTGATGCTCCACCAAGTTCAAGGATATATTACACCTGATAATATTTTTCTTACATTTGATTTTTGGGGTTTAATATGTGTCAATTGTCATAACTAATCTATATTTGTTTGGAAAGCATGTGCATTTTCTTTCTTTTTTTTTTTTTACAAGGTTTTTGTCTTAGGGTGCACATGCTCACTGGAGAGAAAGAAACAGAAATAGTGAAAGGGAAAATGGGAAATCGGCTTCTGGGGGGGTGGGGAATGGCCACCCTTCCCCATTCTCCTCCTAAATCTTGGGCACACACACACATGCACCCAGCATGACTTTCACACCACCAAGTCCAGGACTGGAACTGAGATTGGCCATGTGGCAGTCCAGCGACATAAACACTATGACATCTGTTGGTCTCAAGCATGTACATTTTCTAATTGTCAGGTATAAAACTTGTATATTTTTATTAAATCAAGTTGTTAATTTGTTGATCAAATATTTTAAATTTTTTATCTTGTTCTATGACAGTAAATATATATGCACACATGACCAAGAATTACACTTGATAAGGTCTTATCACTCCATGATTTTTTTTCCCTATCCTCTAGCTAATCAGGGTCTTCAGCATACATGCACACGCAGTATGTTTCAGGTCAACCCGGATGGGGATCCAAACCCATGGTTGACCAAGTGGCTTCCAAACTCAGCACTTCATCTTCTGCTACAATGTTTATATGATTGAATTTGCTTGCATAGTTTCTGTTGATTGTATGTTACACTACTTTCTGTCTGTGCATTTATTTCTTTCACCAGTTGTAGAAAATTATTTTCCAGTTTCTCCTCACATATTGATAGCCTACTCTCCATGTTCTACATTCTCTTCTTCTGGAACTATGATCAAATGTGTATGTATATATATATATATATACACAAACAGCTCATTATGTGTCCACATCTTAATATCTGCCTTTGGAATACTATCTCCTTGCAGTATCTTACATATTCTAATGTCTCAGTGTGATAAACTCATTTATTTTTTTTTCATTTTCTAATATTTCATTCAATCTATACTATGTCTTAAAATTCAAGTTCTGTTTTTAATGAAAAAATCCATTCGTTTCCTTTTGGGGTTTTCCTAGTAATCCTAAATTCATGATATTTAGACAATTTTATAGTTATAACTACCACTTTTTTTAAACACAATACTTATTATTTTATTACTGAAAACTCTTCTATCTTCAGTTTTTGAATATCTAAATCTATTATTTGTGTTTTCTACTAATTTCATAAATCAGTAGAAATAAATAATCTATTTCATAAATAAACACAGTAGTTTATTTCCTTGCCCATATGTTACATTTTTGTAATAGTGAGCTCATATAAGATTTATCTTAGGTCAGTTCCATCACCTGGGGGTTAAGACAGTCAGATTCTTTATGGCCAATCACACAGTTTCAGTACCAGATCTGGCAGGTTGAGAAACACAACAAGAGTGTGTGTGTGTGTGTGTGTGTGTGTGTGTGTGTCCAAAATCCTCAAAGGAGGGAGAGATGGAGAAGAAAGGATTATGGTGCAACCATTCCCCATGGGGGATGGGGAGGGTACTTTCTTCTCTCTCTCTCTCTCTCTGGCAAATGTATACATTCTCTAGGAAAAAAAAAAAGGAAAAATGTTATCTTAATCCATAGATATCTTGGAGGTAAATCTGGAGTACTTTTCTATAGGCAAACCTGTGTGTACTTCTACAAGAAGTCTGATAGGGCAATAATACGAAGAAACTTTAGACACCTTCAAGGCTCAATTTAAACTGAAATTCACACATCCAATATCCTCTCTCTGGAGGTGATTTAAAGCTTAGTTTTTTGGTCAACTGCAGCATCAATCTTGGCATTTGTCCCATTCAATGCAAACTCCCATTCTATGCGTACTGTGCACATCTCCCTAGTTTGTGTTTATTTCACTCTTGGTGAAGGACAAAGAACAAAAGCTTCAAAGATTTCCCTTATTTGTGGAAGTCTGACAGTGCATTACAATGTATGTTTCATCTAATACAGCTGTTAGATAGTACAGTTGTTAGATAGTCCTCTTATTTATGTCAGCAATGTACGCTGTAATACTGAAGATTTTAATGAGGACAACGGTAATCAACAGAGAATGAGTACACTATTTAATTAATCAATAAATAACCATAAAATGTGCCGAGAGAAACAACTTCTTGAGGGCAATATGATAACACAGTTAAAATACGAGTAAATGTGGGGGAACAGCAGTTGGCATAATGGCTATTTGCTGGACTCCCATGTAGTTGACCACGATTTGAGTTCTGGACCCGGTGGCTTAAACTCATATCGGGTACGTATGTGTGAATGCCCAAGATCCCTGAGGAGAATGAAGGAGAGGGAACTGCAATGTGGCCATCTTCCCTGGGGGGGTGATTTTTTGCTTTCTGTCTCTCTGTCTCTCTGTATCTTTCTGGCGAGTATATGCGACCTACAGCAAAAATCTCTCAAAAATATATATATATATATGAGTAAAAGGTATGGGAACCAGCAGGTGACGTGGTGGTTAAGGTGCTGGACACTCCTACATGGCCGGCCACCAGCCAAGTCCTTGGATCTGGTGGCTTGCTTTCTCACTTTCTGTCTCTCTCTCGCTCTGTGTGTGTGTGTCTCTCTGGTCAAAATAAAAATAAATGAATGAATAAATAAAATTCAATAAATATTTTTTAAAAAAAGGCATTGTAAGTAAATATAAAACACTAAGAAAAGAGAATTGACTAAATCCCAGTTACTGACTAGATAATGTTTGTACTCTAGTCCAAATTAATCCTAGTTCACAAGAAAAATACCAGCACAACAGAATCCACCCTCAGGTTTTTCACTCAAGTCCTATTAATACATCAACTTTCTTAATTCTCAGCTGTACTTGTTTTTTTGTTTGTTTTTGTTTTTGTTTTGTTTTGCGCATTAACTAGAGAGAGACAGGGAAAGCAAGAAAGCATCTCTAGGAAAGACAGCCAACGCCACAATCTCTTCTCCTCCACTTCTCCCTCCCTTTGAGATTCTGGGCACTGATGCACATGTACCTGGTGCACTTCTCAAGCTGCCTAGGATAGATTTGAACTGTAGTTGACCATGTGCAATCTAGCTGCCTTACCACTATGCCATGGACCTGCCCTCTGTAGTTATTGTATTAGTAAATGATTCCATATTGGTATAGTTGATAATTTATGCTATTTTTTACTACACTGTAAGTCTTATATATAAGGCACTCAAAAACCTAGAGAATTCCATATCAATAGCAGAGAATTACAGTAGAAGTTTCCCAAATGAATGATATAAGTAAAAATAAATTTAACTAGTAAGATCCTATTGTGAAACTGGTCTTCTTATTCTATCTTCAAATGTGGCATTTTAGAAAAAACTTTGATAGCAAATCAAGTTTTCTGTATTACTATTACTATTATCAACACATTATAATTGTACATACTTATGGAATACAATTTCAGCACACGAATACAACATGCTATGATCATACCAGGATGATTATCATATTTATCATCTCAAAGAATTGCCATTTCATTGTTTTGGTAACACTGAGAGTTTTCTTTCAATTAATCTGAGATAACAATAAATTACTTTTAACAATCATCACTTTACTGTACTATAGAACACTAGAACTTGTTCCTTTTTTCCACTGGCATTTTTGTATCCATTAATCCACATCTTCTATCTCCCTCTCTCCTCTCTTCACCAGCCTCTAAAAACCACCATTAGAATTTCTACTCCCATGAGGTCTTCCCACATATCAGTGGGAACATGTGATATTACTGGCTCATTCTCCTAAACGTAATGTCCTCCAGATTTGCCCATATTGCCTCAAATATCAGGATTTCATTCTTTCAAAAGGTTGAATAGTATTTCACTGTTATACGTGTGTGCACAGGGGTGTGTGCATTTATGTATGTGTGTAAAATATTTTCTTTGTCCATTCATCCCTTGATGGAAACAAGACCAATTTTTAAACATCCGTGTCTCTATTTCCTGTCATCCTTGGATCCTCTATTGTTGTTTAACTTTCAAAAGAGTGTGTTTTTTTGTTTGTTTTTATTTTCCACCAAGCGGTGACTCTTGAAATTAACTGTAAGATTCCAAATTGTGAATATTTCTACAAGAATCATAAACAGATTAGAAATAAACTACTTGGTACCTTCAAGAATCTTAGATTAGCCAAAATATAACAGGATTTTAAAATAAGTGTGATTAGATAAACTTACAAGAAGAGAAATTATAATTTAACAAAATAAGTGTGAAAGTATTTTAATGCCCCAGAGACAAGTCCTGTTTAATTTTTTAGCAAATGAAATGTTTTAACTAGTAGACTTAACTTCAAAATGAATAGACAAATGTCCTTTGATATAGAACCTTAGGTCCTCAGAAATGTTCCAAGACCACAGGACAGCAAAAGATTCAAATGTAGCTCACTTTGGAGATCTCAGATTATTCATAACTACTGCAAAGTCAAAAACTCTAGGGATTTTATTTACAAAAAGATAGTCACTGAGTATTAGGAATCCTGGCACAGTGTTAAACTATACAGATACAGTTTAACAGGTGAACAAGAAAAGAATAGTTTATTTTCTCTGGGGCTTACTTTAATTACTGAATATTAATTAAATCCTGACATTATTCAGTAATATTTCTATTCGTACTTTCATTTCTCAGAGGATTACTTTGTTTATCTAAAGCATGTGGACACCCTGTTTTCCCAGACAAGTTTGCAAGCAATGGTCTCAGCTTCCTCCAGAAAAATCCACTTGTCTGAATGATGTGGTAGCTAGATGTATCCAAATGGTATGAGTGTGTGTTTGCATGCACCCACATGAACACATGGGCTCACAGTGTGTATCCAGACTGATTTCTTCACTATTAAAGAAAATCATGAGAATTTCTTTAAAAAGATGGCCCCTCCATAAAAAGAATGGGTTCTCTATTTCTTCGATCATGTAACAAATGTGCAGACACAATATGCACAGGCTCACAGACACTCGCACCTCCATGTTAGTAAGGCTCCAAAAGAAGCTGATGTCTGCTAGCCCCAGAAATAAATTAGCATGCAGCGAACATCAGAGAAGCCAGAAACACTCATTGCAAGTGTGAACACATATTTGATTGCAGGACTGTGTCTTTCCTAGGGCTGACCTTATAAATTAAACAGTGTAAATCTCAAGTAAGTGTTTTCTGAACATTTTGATTCACTGTGAACATTAGGATGCCCTTCAAATTAACATCTCACTTTATTAGCCTATCATTGGACATGAACTGCTTCATTACTGGTGACCGAAGAAACACAAGTGCTCACACTCACACACGACTTTTGAAAGGACTCTTTTAAAATCTTGAGATATGGAACGTGAAATAACTGAATTTTTCAAGTAGGATATTACATATGCCAGTGGACATGCACTTAGAAAAAGTAAATAAAGCAATTTACTTTGATGCCTACAGGTATAATAATAAGGCGGCACTAAGTAATATCTGAACACACCATACCAATGGGGCATTGCTAAACTAATTCCTACATATAATCAAGTCTCCATTTCAATGCTCCTTCCCCAGGGAGGCATTTCCTACGGCCATTTTAGACTATGTCGCCATGCTTAAACACAATGCTCAGTACTTCCTTTTTTCTTTCTTTTTTTTTGAGAGATTTTTCCTGTAAGGTGCATGCGCTTGCCAGGGAGACAGAGAGAGACAGAAAGCAAAAAAATCCCCCTCTCCCCTCAAGGAAAATGGCCATGACACAATCCTTTCTCCTCTGTTTTCCTCTCAGGGTTGTGGGTATGCACACACACATACCAGTGTGAGTTTCCAACCGCCTGGTCTGGAACTAGAACCACATTCGATCATGTGGGAGTCTAGTGCCTTATCCACTACACCCCCTGCTGGCCCCTGCACTTCATCTTTTATAACACTCATCATTCTAATAATCTGGTAAGTGCCTTGCCTTTCCTACCAAACTGTAAGTTCCATGAGGGCACTGACTGTCTTGTTTTTTCATGTATGTACAATGCCTGGCACAATGTGTATATCTAGAAATAATTAATTAAGGATTAGTGCATAAATGAAATAAAGGTACACATCAGAATAGGAAAATTAATGTTTTGAAAAGAATAGGGTTAAAGTAGAAGGAAACACTATCACACCAGCCTCTATTTAGGAATCTGAAATAACTTAGGTTGTTTTCTTTGCTCAGAGTGACTGTACATCCAAAGTCACACATATTACAAAAGTCTCACCTTCAGATTGCTATCCATGTACCAAACAAGGCAAGCGTGCAGTTTTTCAAAGCTCTAAGAATGCCCAGTCTCATTTTAAAAAAAAACCAGTAATATGTCCTCAAGCTGACTATTTCCCAATTGGGACAGGGAATAAAATGTAATAGCACCTTTAATTGGGGACCTGCTCCCTCAGAAGTATGGATGTGAATTCACAGTTAACAAGGACAAATAAAAAGATCGTGGCAAATTTAGTAAACTCATCAACATCATCAGCATCACTGAAAATGTAAAAACACACTCAGTAAATGTTACAAAGCAAATATGAAACATGAGCACGTGGTCAGAAACAAGTGAAGACATCAAAATCTGTTTTGTCACATCTATAAATACATCACCTGTAATTCTATGAATGATCTTGTGACATGATCTTGTGTTATAACTGCCCCAAGTCATCAGAATCACTCCCAACAATTCCTGAATCAGGAACTCCGAGCTTCTGGCTTCTTTCTATCATTTTCTTAGCATCCCACCACCACCTCAACTCCCCCTGTGGCTTACCTGTAGTGTCGGGAAATCTCTTCTTCCACCTGGGTAATAAAATCACATTTGGTACACGAGTGTTCTTTGCTTTCCTTGACAGTCTGCTGCCCATCGGATCCTTGCATATGATTTGCTTCTTGTTTGACATCTGATGCTTGGGACTCATGCACGCTCTCATAGTGAAAGAGGAGCACATCTACATCAGGGGTGGAGAACGAACACTGGTGGCACTGGTGTTTGACCCTCGAGCTTCCAGCCGCCCCAGGAGACAAGTGCAAAAGTAAGAGCGCACAGTGAGAACAATTACTTTTTCTACAAGCAAACGGATAAGTAATTTCTCCAAGGTGCTTTTCTGGGCTGCAAAGGCCTCTGGGACAGAATGGACAGTGTTTAATGGTACACTTGTGAATGTTATGGAGCTGTTGATAATGACGGAGAAGTGGCCCCACGACAATTACGTCGGGACCATGGCTTTTGGAATATCTAAAGTCACAGAACTGACAGTTATAGCTTGTTACCATAGTATCCTCTGCTCCCTTGCTGGAGAAGTCCTTCTTTTTAGCTCCACTGGAGCCCTTGTCTGCCTTAGTCATTGGCTCTCCTTCTGCACTTTTGGCTAGATCATTCTGATTAATGACAGAGCCCCTGGAAAGCTTGTCATTCAATTCTGGATTAAGGCCTCCTGACTGCACTGCTCCATGCTGCTTGCCATAATGTTCTAGCAGCTTAAGCGAGCTAGATGACTCACAGCTGAAACTGCAAAACTTACACCAGTAGTAACTGGTGGCCTCCGTACCATTCTGTCTTGAGGAATCGAGGGGCTTGATGGGCACTGAGTAGCCAACAGGAGTGTCATCTCCCGCCTTGACTGTTATCTTGTCCTGCCACTTTCCCAAGTCTCCTGAATCACTGGATCGAAGTGCGGGGATGGATTTGTTAGAGTTTTTCTCTGAAGGTTTCGCACCCTCAGAGGAGGGGAGAGAAGCTTTTATTTTGTTCGGGTGAGTCTGAAGAAAATGTTGCTCTAGTTCAGTTGATGAATTGCCCATATAAGTGAAATTGCAGAATTTACAGCGGAAATACTTGGTGTTTCCTTGGCAATCAGGTGTTTTCCGTCCAATGCCAATGAAAGTTCCACCTGAAGTGACCTGGAGCATAGAAGAGATGAATGTTACTTAAACGTGTCATTAATTCAATGGGCTTTCTGCAACAGGGAGGGGTGATATTGCCAAGCATTCCACATCAAAAAACACAATAGTACTTCTGCTTATTATGAAATCACTTGAATAATCAGGGCCAAGTAAATTCACTCTTTATCTCTCAACAGCTACTCTTTGAGAGGCTCATTATGCTAAACATTTTAGGACAAAGTAGCAGACAAAGGTAATAAATGTGCTAGAACTATTTCAAAAGATTTAATAATATATATATTACAAGAAACTAAGGAAACAATTTTCAACAGAGTAGATTTCACTACAGCCTCTTTCAAATGATATTCTGCAGAAGCATCAACATCATGTGGGGAGTTTTCTTCTTTTTCTTTTTTTTTTTTTTTTTTTTGCAAAACCAAGGGCTGCTGTCAAAACCAGAGGCAGTTGCTCAGAGATTACTCAATGCAGACATTCTCCAAGGAAATCTTCTCTTCAGTTTTTATAGCAATGAGGTTGCAGGCAAAGATGAGGTCTATCTTTTGGGTAAAATAAAGGTACTAAAATAACCAAACAAAATGGCCTACCATTGAAGCCCAAGCATGTACAATGAAACTTGCTAGAACTATTTCAAAAGATTTAATAATATATATATTACAAGAAACTAAGGAAACAATTTTCAACAGAGTAGATTTCACTACAGCCTCTTTCAAATGATATTCTGCAGAAGCGTCAACATCATGTGGGGAGTTTTCTTCTTTTTCTTTTTTTTTTTGCAAAACCAAGGGCTGCTGTCAAAACTAGAGGCAGTTGCTCAGAGATTACTCAATGCAGACATTCTCCAAGGAAATCTTCTCTTCAGTTTTTATAGCAATGAGGTTGCAGGCAAAGATGAGGTCTATCTTTTGGGTAAAATAAAGGTACTAAAATAACCAAACAAAATGGCCTACCATTGAAGCCCAAGCATGTACAATGAAACTAAAAATAAAATGAATGGAACAGGCAGGAAATCCTGGTGAAGGAAGACTAATGTTAAATACTTCAGATGTTTCCCAATGAAGGACAAATGTAGAGAACCTTCCAGGGCTTTTTTTGACTAAGTCTCTGTTCCACAGCAAATGTCCTCCAACGCCTCCCAGGAATAGGTCATGGGGATTGTCAAATGCCAAAATAAAATAATTGCACCATAAAAATCACTACAGCTCTGCTTTCTTTCCCAAATTATGAAATTACATTATATCAGGGATATGATGGCCTTCAAAGGGCACTTTATGTAAAACCCTTCCTCTCCTCTCAGAGCTTATTTCAACAAGTACCCAATTAAGGGCCACAACTCAGTAGCCAAGATTCATGGTTTAAAATAAAGTTTTGATGAAAATGCTCCCTTCCAAGTATCAGTGAATTTTTGAATTTTTCCTGCAACCAGATGTATTATATTAAGCAAGTGGCATAATCATGTTCTGCCTTCTTCAACAGCTGCTCAAAAATAACATGTGAGATCGCTGCTCATATCCAAATCACTCTATGAGAAAAGTCTTAGCCATCTCAAAATAATTTAAAGTCTCTATTTAGAATGCAAATAATATTCCTTAGTGGATGGAGAAATGTATTTTTACCTCTACTCCACAGGACTAAGACTGAAGTCTTCATTCTACTACTTAAAGAAAGGCGTGGCCTCGATCAAGTTGCTAACCTCTTTGGCCAACAGCTTCCTCAATTGGGGCAACTTCTAAATTTATGTCCAGTATTACAGTTCTGGGAAATGACATTACACATAAACAACTCAACATTTACTGTACCTTAAGGTAATTTATGGAGGTCTCCCTCAGCTCTTAATCCCAGGATGATTATGTCTCACTTTAGACAGCGACTATGTTTACAACCATACCACGCACATGGATTTCAATCTGTCAGTAATAGAGCATCATCTAACCAGAAAGCGAAGAATAAGAGTACCCTCCCAGGCAGCAACCTGACAATCAGTTTAAGAGAGTAAGAGAGGTCAAAAGATCAGACACTCAATTATACAGTGTGGAACATTCTAACCTATCATGTAAGAGACTAAAGCAACTAACACATGGAATGTAATAGACAATATTCCGAAATTTCTACATATATTTCCCTGTTCACTGAAGGTGAAGAGAAATGATCATTTCAGAAACAAAACATTTAAATGGAAAGACATCTATCAGGTACTTTGTTTAACAATTTAAAGTTGCATCAGAATGTGGAAAGTCAAGGTCAGCCCCATAGTGGTGGTTAAGCTGCACAGAGGAAACTGGATACCAAATGGCCAACCAGGGTACAAGACTCAGTTCCAGCTGCTTAAAAAACAATCCAGACACATAAGTGCATTGATCTTGACCAGATAGATAATTAGAGAAAAAAGAATTATAGAGTTACTAAGGTCTGTTTAGGGGTACCTTCTCCCTTGCACATGTGTTGTTCACATATATCCATGCCCTCTGGCATAAAACAAAAGGTGGAAAACAAAGCTGGCACCACGGTTTAGTGTCTAAGCACTGTGCATTGGGTGCTGGAACTCACAGGCTTGTCGCAGTTTGAGTCCCAGTCCCAGAAGCTTGAGAAACACACTGGGAGTGTATGCATGCATACCCAAAAATCCTGATGGAATGGAGAAATGGAGAGAAAAGGATTGAGGTGTGACCATGCCCATTGAGAGTACATTCTATCTCTCTCTTAAGCTTTCTCTTTCTCTCTCTCTGGCCATTTTTTAAAACAGGGCCAGAGTATTCTATTTTTTAATGTCAGCAAAGAAAGTGCAAAATCTAGAGATAAAAACTTTCTTGTTTTAGCTACCACAGGGCTTCAGTTGCTGAGCTTCCCTATTATAATATAAAACGCTCTGAACTTCTGCTCATAGGATCGACATTCCCAAGAAACCACCACACAACTTCACTCTTTCTTTGATTTTGCAATTTTTAAGCCTCATGTGCATGATCACACTGAAGGAGCTGGACAAAAAGAACACATGTTCTTAAGAAACTCCTAAACATGTGGTTTTGAAGTAAATATCAATTATTACTAACCATCACAACACCTCTTCAAAGTTGTTGCTGTTACTAGACAACCTTAAGAGTCAGAAAATTAGGCAAAGAAAGACTACTGTCAGGTGAGAAGGCCATGCAAGGAAGCCAATTATGTAAAACAAAACAAAAACATCATATAAAGCAAGCCTGTGACTTGGTGGTTAAGGCACCCAGATCCCAAATGGCCAATGGCACAGTTCAAGTCTCGGATCAGGCAGCTGGAGAAACAGTGTGAATGAATGTCTTCCCAAAATCTCAAAAAGGGGGCAAGATGAAGAGAAGGGATTGCACTGTGACTATTCCCCATGGGGTATGGTTTCTCTCTGCTCTCCTCTCTCTGGCTATTTGTCACTCTCTGGCAAGTGCACACAACCCTCTGGAAAATTAAAACCAAAACAAGAAAAAACAAATTGTATTAACATAAAGTAAAAGCCAGGTTTGGAAAACAAATCACTTATTATTCTATACATTCTTCCTTCTGAAAGGATCTCAAAGATATATTTGCGGCAATTTTTATGTTTTTTGTTTTGTTTTGTTTTTAGTTTATCTATTTTATTTACTTCATAAGAGAAAACAGATGATCAGGAGAATGTGCACGTTCAAAAGAGACAGACAGACACCAGATGATCGGGAGAGTGTACATGATCAAAACAGAGAGACAGACACAGGCACCTACAACCGGGCTCTTATTCCACAGAGAGGCCTTCCCTGAGTCCACAAAGCAACCAGAAACATGAGCACATGTGTTTAAGGTCAATCGAGATATAAACCCTGATCAGCCATGTGACTACAGCATTGCAGAGGCCCATCACCGCCTGTGTCACCACCTGCACTGAGCCCAATGTTATACTTTCTACAGTAACAGATGTACACTTAAGTCATAGTGAACATAATTGATATGCATCACTTAAACACCATCTGAAAATAAAATATCATTTATTATTTTGAATGATAACCCTAATATCTACTGACCATATTCATTTATGTTTATGCCCCACAAGTGTTATTTTGAAACTATTCTTTCCTAGGTTGGAAAAAAAACACAGCATGAACATTTATGTAAATTACATGTTTACAGCAACAGTTCACTGAAATTTATTGCCATGAAACAGTGCCTACACACTCAGAGAATTGGTACAAATTTTCCAAATGACTAAACCAATCCATCAATAAGTACAAAACCTATGTCTTAGTTATGACCATACTAAAACTAGATCATAAGCAGAATGGATTTCCATTTTTCGTCTTTTCCCTAAGCAGAACTTTAATTTTATCCCTTGAACTCAGTAAATCCTCTGGCACTGATATGCACTTTTTAAATAAATGTATTAAACTGTAAGTTCTGCTCGGATCAAAAATTACATGATACAAAGGATGACTGAGTGTTCAACTTAGTCAGATTTTGTGATAGAGGATCTGGATACAACATTGATGGTAGACTACACATTTTGTGATCAAAAATTATAGATAACACTTTTTTCTTGTATGTACCTTTGCTTGCCTTTTTTGGCTTCCTGAGGAAATTCTCTAAGTCGCATTACATGAATAGCCATTACCTAATCTCCTGGCACCTGTGTTCTCATTATGGATGTAAGTGATACCATACATCTTGCCATTTTATAAGATCATTGTGAGGATCGAGTGGAAATCCTCGTGAAGAGTCCAACAGGACTTTCTGAGATAATAGAAATGTCCTGTGGTCTTCCCTGTCCGTTATGGCAGCAACTAGCTACATGTGGCTACTGAGTGTATGAAACAGGACTAATGCAAATGAAGAATCATTTATTTTTCAATTTAATTTATTGTTCATTTTTCACTCATTTTCATTAACTGAAATTTGAATAGCCACATTAGCTAGAGACTACATATTCGCATACTTGATAGTAATAGCCACATGGATAGGATCAATGTTTAATGAAATGAACTTCCCAGTAAATTTCTCCTGCCAATGGAATGAACGAATAGAGAGAAACTGGCAAAAACATCCCGTGGCAAAGTCACAAACCTGTCACTACCAGTATATCTAGCTGCAAATATAAAGGTTCAGTTTGGCTGTCACTAAGTTACTACTTCTGTTTATATTCCGTCTTGTACTACAAGAATAGTATCTTACTTGCATATAGAAGTAAGGACTCAATGCATTTTGATTGAATGAATGAACTCCTTAATGGAAATGTAAGCACAAATAGAAATTTCTCCCCATAGGCCCTGAGTTACCTGGAAAATTGATGTCATTGTTACTCATGGTGCCATTATCATGGACTTGACCTGACATATCCATGGACTTCAAAAGTACACAGAAAAATAAAGTTAAAGTGTGAGTTTATTCTAACAAAAAAAAATTTAAATATTGTGTGATTTTTTTTTATACTAGATCTTTTCCATGACCTTTTGAAGACCCCGATAGATGTACTTCTCTAATAAAGTTTAAAATGTATCTTTCACCCAAAGACAAATGACTATTGAGCCATTCAACTGTAAATTAAAGTTACAAAGAATTACCCAGGCAAGACCATGGTTAGGGTGGCTAGATCCCACATGCCCAACTGTATAGTACAAGTTCCAGACCTAGTGATCTGAAAAACATTCCTGGTATGTGTGCATGTGTGCCTAAAATTCTGAAAGGAGGGAGATAGAGAAGGGATTTGGCATGACCATGTTCCATAGTGGGGGGCGGGGGGGGTGCCTGGTAGTTTCCTCTCTCTCTCTCTCTCTCTCTCTCTCTCTCTCTCTCTCTCCCCTGTAAATAATGCAAGTGCTCTCTGGCAAATTAAAAAGTGAGAAAGAGAGAAGAAAAAGAAAAAAGGAAGGGAAAAAAGGGAGAAGAAAGAAAGAAAGAAAGAGAGAGAGAGGAAGAGAAAGAAAGAAAGAAAGAAAGAAAGAAAGAAAGAAAGAAAGAAAGAAAGAAAGAAAGAAAGAGAAAGAGATACTCAACATGACTGTTAAAGGCATGTAAAAGAACAGATTTAAACTGCTTTTCACTGAGGTCTATGACAGCTTTTTATTTTATTTTAATGCTTATTCATAAAACTATTCCTTCCATAGTATTTTCCATGGCTTTCATTTATAATTTATTTACATATATCTTTTCACAAAAAAATGGTTCACTCTACAGAGAAAAATATAGAAAGGGTTGACTTTTTTCAAGGTCTTTAACTTCAATTTCTTTCTTTCTCCCTAATAACATGGGATGAAAACTTAATATCTAAAAGAATATGTCAAAGGAAAATATTTTTTAAAAGCCTCAGAACTCTTAGTAAATAATGCAAGTGCTCTCTGGCAAATTAAAAAGTGAGAAAGAGAGAAGAAAAAGAAAAAAGGAAGGGAAAAAAGGGAGAAGAAAGAAAGAAAGAAAGAGAGAGAGAGGAAGAGAAAGAAAGAAAGAAAGAAAGAAAGAAAGAAAGAAAGAGAAAGAGATACTCAACATGACTGTTAAAGGCATGTAAAAGAACAGATTTAAACTGCTTTTCACTGAGGTCTATGACAGCTTTTTATTTTATTTTAATGCTTATTCATAAAACTATTCCTTCCATAGTATTTTCCATGGCTTTCATTTATAATTTATTTACATATATCTTTTCACAAAAAAATGGTTCACTCTACAGAGAAAAATATAGAAAGGGTTGACTTTTTTCAAGGTCTTTAACTTCAATTTCTTTCTTTCTCCCTAATAACATGGGATGAAAACTTAATATCTAAAAGAATATGTCAAAGGAAAATATTTTTTAAAAGCCTCAGAACTCTTAAAATGACACTTGAGCACATGTACTTATTTTCAATGTAGCAAAAAAAGAGTTGTTTGAACTAAACACAAGCCTTTGCTCAGATGTGGTTCATTCTCAAGTACTATAATTGATAGCAACAGAGACAATTATAAGGGTACCAATTTAAGAGGACTTGAGGTTACGGGCTGATAGTCAAAAAAGTAAAACCTTAAAATAAAAGCTGAGGTGTTTGAAAAAAAACTCAATGTTGAAATTCTGAAGCTTCAAATAACTTGAAGAAATCTATAAAGACTGATATTGGCTGAAAATAACTAGGGTCAGAATTAATCTACTAATATACATACGGAATATTTCAGCATGTACAGTGCTTCAAGCAATATTCCAGAATATAGTGTATGCTTCAATGACGTACTTTTGATGGAGAATAAATGTTTAAAAGTTTCAATAACGAATCTAATTATATGGCCATCCTCTCAGTTTCACGCCATGCACAGCCTATTCCTGCAGCCTAGTCCTATTGGTGTCACTGTGTTAATCCCAGTAAACACTCTTCTCTCTGGATTTATAAGAGCCAACCAGTGTGCAACTGAGGGAGGGGACCAAAAGCTTAATTGGTATAAGAGACACATTTAAAGAAAATATACTGTATATTCTTCATTACGTATTTTTTATAATCAGCTTTTGGGATTACAACAATAGTTTACTCTAAACTGGTTTTCTCATTTTACTCAGCATACTTCTGAACTAATTTCCCTATGGTTATCTGGTATTTAGGATGACTGATACTAATAAATCTTTAAAGTCAGTCTCAATCATTTGGAAGGCAACCTTTTATGGGAAAAATATATTGGGTTGTCTGAAAAGACATGACACACTGTAGCATAGAAAAACATGTCATTAACTTTCCAACAATCCAATAAAAGAGAGAAAGCACCAAACGGAATTCTAAAGCTGGCTTATGCTCCACTGTATTTCTCTCTTGCATCTGATTTGCCATTGCCATGGGTTCACAACGGAGACAAATAAGAACTGTGTGTGTGTTCTTGAAAAACAAAATCTGTATTCATAGAAAAACAGAAAATCTAATCTCTGAAAATGTGGAACATACTTCCCCTAGAGAAGGATGCTTTGTTGCACACCTACTATGTGCAAGACACTGGGAATAATAAAAAAAAATGACAATAGCCCCAAACCCTAACATATCTGTGGTAGAGCACAAAAAGCTCACAACTAAATAAAGACTACAACAATGGAATACATGCCTCTGCTGAGAGATGTATCAAGTTCCGTGACAACACAGAGGAAGAGTACTTAATCTAGACTGGTGGATCAGCAAAGACTTCCGGAGGGAAAAACCAAACTGTGGACAGATGAGCTGACATTTGAAAACGAGCCTCAGAGGGATTATGGAAAAGTATTTCAGGTGGAGGAAGTAAATGAACAGAAGCACGCATGAGAGCAGTGCAAGTCAGTTTCAGGAAATACTAAGGGAGAGTAAGGTATTATGAAAGCCTTAAGTAAAATCTGCTACATAATGGTACCTGCTATGTAATAAATAATACAAGTGTGCTGATATTATTCCTACCAGCATCATTCTAGAAGAACAGTGACAGATGACTTGGAAAAGCAATGTCTTATTGAAGAGTCTATATATAATTTATTATAGATGATATGCTTTTTGAGAGAAATAGACCTATATTTCCTATAAAATAATAACAACTCTGATCTATAAGTAGAATTTTTAAAACTATGAAAAAGTAAAGAAAAAAGGAAGGAAGGAGAGAAGGACAGGGTTAAAGAGAAAGGAGGGAAGAAAAGTGAGAGGAAGGAGAGTAGTGAGGGGAAAAAAGGAAACATAGAAAGGAAAAGAAAAGGGAAAGGAAGAAAGAAGAGGAAGATGAAGATAGACTGAGAAGTAAGAAGAAAGAGAATAGACCAAAAAATAGAGAAAAACAAAAACACAAGAATTTGCTAAGTATTAAAGGTGATAACAGCAAACTAAATAAATAAAGACAAGAATGGGGACCAGTAGTTAGCGTAATGGCTATGTCGCCGGACTCCCATGTAGTCAACTGCGGTTCGATTCCCGGACCCGGTGGCTTAAACTCATGCCGGGTGTGTGTGGGTGCGTGCCCAAGATCCCAAGAGGAGAATGGAGAAGGGATTGCAGCGTGGCCATCCCCCCTGGGGGGTGATTTCTCACTTTCTGTCTCTCTGTCTCTGTCTCTCTGGCGAGCGCATGCGCCCTATAGCAAAAAACCTCTCCAAAACAAAAAAAAAAGAAAGACAAGAATGGAAGCCAGCCTTGTAACCTACTGGTTCAAGAAGCCGGATCTCACATGGCTAAATATGGTTGGAATTCCTGCCCAGTAACTCGAAAACATACTGGGCATGGTGGCATGTATGCCACAAATCCCAACAGGATGGGGAAATACAGAAGAGATTGTGGTGTGAACATTCTCCAGTGGGAGGTACTTTCTCTATCTTCCTATCTCTTTGTCTCTCTCTAATAAGTTCATGCACTCTCTGGCAATTAAAAAAAAAAAAAAGGTTAAAAAATTAGACAAACTGAGTTGTTCAGGCAGAGATACTGTCAGAAAGAATTCCAGGATAACTTCATTATCTCCGGTCTGAGTAACTTGAAAAATGGGAATACAGGAGAAAGGAAGCAAGAGAAACTGTTTCAGGCAACTTCAGTCTTACGTATGTTGACTTGGAGATGCCAGTGGAATATCAAGGTGGAGCTGCCCATCAGCTGGAAAAACAGGTCTTAGAACAAACCCTCGTTTATTATAAGATTCCCAAATATGTCACTGGACACATGACAGAATTCATGTGCTCTTTAATCTGATATCAGCATGCCACCTAAATAGGAAAGTATTGCGAATTCTCAAGCTCTTCACCATACCCTACATATCTCTTTTTCAGAATCCAATGAAACCATCCAGCTCCAAGCACAGCTTGGGTATGGAATACAAATTAGACACTCCAAAAACATTCTGATTTGTCCTTTGCTTCCACACCCATTTTGCACTTCACATAGGCAGAGGATAAAACCTTAATTACATAGCCTTGGAGAACATAAATAAAAGCTGGTTGCATTTCCCAAACACTTAATCTTCATAGAAAAGCCAGACCAGCAAAAGAACTTTCAGACTACCTGTAAAACCCTAAATTCCTAAAGCAAAGTCCTATAAATCAGAGGAATGGGAAATAAATCAAACAAATGGATAAAATGTCCCTTGGTTTGGGGCTAAAACACTGCATCCTTAATTGATTATATCAAAAATTGTCCCTCAATCGCTCTACCAAACCTAGTTTCTGAAGCAAAAGTACCTGTAAAAATGAATCACTTTACTTCAAAAAAAAGGCAAGCTAGCATATCTAATTTGTCTTCCAATAACGTCTATTACAAACTAACTAAATTAAAATAAGACTACATGAATTAGATAATAGACAATCTCAAGGAAATCACCAGTAGTCTCCTAACTCAATGGGATTCACAGAGTATGAAATAAACAGCACAACTGTACCAATATTCGACCTCCTCCTTCACATTCAACTGGACTGTCTTCTATCGCTTCTCTATCTGCAGTAAACTCAGCTCCATATTTGGGAAGACAGAATATCATAATGGTAGTGGAGACAGACTTCCATCCAGTACCTTTACTTATGCAACTCTGTGATCTTGGACAGGTTACTTTAATTGTCCTATGCTTATTTCCTCATTTTCTTAAAAATGGACAAAATAGAAATGTTTATTTCAACTACTTTTAAACAAGATAGATTGATTAGTATATCTAAAGAACTTAGATCCACTTTGTGCACTTAAGAAATCCTTAATAAATGTTAGCTATTATTGGGCACAAATCTAAAGTTGAAAAACGAATGAACAATATGGACAATTTTGACTATGTTTACTGAAAGATTAAAGAGGCACAGATCAAATCAAAAGTAATGCAGAAGATTAATTTTATGTTTGACTTTCAATATCAGACAAGCACGTGTCTGATATTCTTCTGAAAATGTGTAACACTTGCTTCAAAATTTGGAATTCTATGAAGAAGAATTCAAGAGGTCTATGAGCTAATGATTCTCAGAACTACACTCCAGAAAAGAAATCAGAAAATCAAAGTTTCTCTCTCCCCCAACTTTGCTGAGGTTGGTCCACTGCTTATATATAATCTGTTTCCAACGGCTGCACAAATGCTGTAATCACAATGACTCAAGAAACAAAAAGCATTGAATATCTGTTGACTTGATATGGTTAGTACAGCAGGCCATTTGAGAGATAAAACTTTTTTAAGAGCTGAATAATGTTAAATTTGATTGGATACACTGATAACCATTTCTTCTAAACACTCTGCCTGAAGAGAAATATTAATGCCCAAGAACATGATACGTGTTCTTCAAATGATAACAATTAAACTGAAAATCAAAGAATTGAAATTTATCATACCAAATCTTATGTAGCAAAGCCAAATGGAGATTTAATTGTCATGCAGGTAAAGGTCTTAGTTAAAATGGTGAAACTACTCTACCTGGGTGGCTACATTGTCCAGCTCTGCCATCTCACTGATGAAAAGAACCTGGTAAACACCAGACATTTCTTTGCTTTATGGCCTTCGGGTGAGCATATGTTTTATTTTGAACACAATATTACTTGTTAAAGAGACACAGTCTTGAAAATAAGTCTGAGTTCATACACCAAACATTCTGTACTCCATAGACAGTTTGAATTGATTAAAGTTTCATTCCCAGTTTTTTTTTAAAGTGCAATTGTCCTCAACTCAGAAAAACAAAGAAACAGAACCTGCTAAGATCTACAACTTCCCTCCTACTGCAGATCAAAAGAAACTCCAAGAGAAAAAAATAAATATTTGGAAGTAAAATTCAAGACAAGTCAAAATAAACCACAATGAGATTAATGTTCTCCGATTTTTTTTTTCTTTTTCAGACCCAACTGTAATCTCTTCTTCAAATGAATGTACTGGTATATGTTAAGAATCTATAAAGCTCATACAATTTAATATGTTAATATATATAAAGGATAACTTCTTATCTCTAAAATCTGCTTTTTCTGTTTCTAATGCGGCACATTGTGCCAGTCTGACAAAAATTATTTACAAAACAGAAAAGTAGCACTTCTAGCTCAAACACAAGATAGTGCCTAGTAAGTTAATACTGATATTCTTGTATTAATCTAAGAGTTTCACAAAGGGCCAAATGAATTTAATAACTAGAACCCAGGCACTACTTTCTTGGAGTTCTGAGTAATGCAAAATAATAGAAAAGGTTTACTAATATGAAAATGTAACAAAAACATCATAAGCATTTATAAACGGGATGGTGTAAACACTTTCCCGTGGGAAGTATAACTTGACAAGACTCCTACTTTTATAACCTGATCTGAGGGCGAAAAGCTCCCCCATAAAGATGATGCAAACATCCTAATGCACAGCACATTAAGCCCTAATGAAACAGCAAAGGCCGCGTTGTTAATGCAGGCCTCCATTCAGTGATGGTTTAAATATAAGCATAATAAAGCAGATTAAAAAGAAAGAAGCTGTAATTACTTTTTTAAGAACTCAATCTCTTGTCTTATTATTGGTCTACATGCAAGCCTCAAAGGCTGAATACAGATAGTAAAAATTACATGAAGGGCCCTCCAATCCTGCCACGGCCATGATTTTTTAAAAGTTTAAGCATTGCAACTTAGAAAACACCTAAGAAAAATGAGAAATTGGGATACCAACATTCCGGTCAAATGAATTAACTGCCCTAACCATTATATTTTTTCTTAGTACTCTGGGTAAAGATTTGACATCTCTTTGGTTTCAGGACTAGGATGTTACCTCTGGTATGTGGAAGAGAATCTCATGAATTCAAAGACTTAGAAGAGATGGCTTTCAAAAGTGATGGCTTTTCAAAATGATCTCCATTATTCTTCCAGAGCTCTCTCTAAACATCATTGGCTCTAGTTTTACAAATTTGTAATTCTCTAATTCAGTTATTTGTGGTACAATTTTCATGAAAGTGGTATCATCTCAATTTCAATGATTCCTCCAAATATAATGTAAAATAATCTAAACCTGGAACTGGAAACCTTAGAATTTATTTAAATTACTTCCTTTTACCCAACTGTATGTCTAATATTTGTACTCGAGTCAGTTCAAATTATTTAAAACCACCCATGTCAAACCATAATATAGATCAAAGCCACGGAGTTCTTAAAGTCCTTTACTTTTGGCTTCTGTTCCTTTTTTCTTGGCCTAAAATGTCATAAATCTATCATTAACCACCAACTGTTTGGAGAGTTTAAAAAAGGCCAGTTTAATTGAAAAAGATGAATGAATGGTTCATCTCTTACTTCAATTAGCTTAAATTATAGATGTATGTAAATAATTCTTAAAATTGAATCATTATTTATTTGTAATATTCCTGTTTGCCAACATCTTTTTATCAGAATACATACAAGCCATTAACTTACTATATATTTCTGACAAAACTGCATTAGAGAAATCCTATAGTCAGCTTTTTATCTCCCTTAGCTTTTAGTCTCCACACAGTTCAAGTGCCAAGGGAAAAAAAACTCTCAGATAGCGTTTTAGCAACATAAATATGTGTGAGTAGAAAAGGGAAATTTCAGATGTGCTCTTAATCAGTTTTGCATTTAGAGAAACTGTTCAATATTTATTTCAGCATAAAAATATTAATAAGTTATTTATCTTCAGAATGTTTCTGCATCTATGTCTGGTATATGTATATAGCATTCATGATTACATTTGAACTATATGTATATTTAATGTTCTCTTCAAAAGTTGAAGTTAGACTTGTAGACTTGTTTTGAAATCCAACTGCTTCTTTGAAATAATCACCCACCTTTTCCACAGACTGCTTTTTTCCCCTAACGCTTAGCAATATTATTTCTCTTTAAAAGAAAATTAATTCTAACAAGATTATCTTCCTTCATGCTGTATCCTATAACTTTTTGTCTTCTTTACTGTGTGGTGCAAGAATTTAGTAGACAGTGAAGTCTTGTATCAGCTGTTTTATTTCTAGTTGTATTAGTTCAAACTCAGATAGCTCACACATCTGTTTTATTTCTAAAATCACTGCCCAGGAAAAGTGTCCAGCTCATTCTACCCAAACATAAACTTTACTATAAATAACTAAGAACCTAACAAATAACTGTTTGGGGGAAATGGAAGTGTGTTTAAAAATCTGAATTCTTCCAAACTATAGGCCTTAGTAATCTTCGTTTTAGAGCCTTCCTGACAGCCAAGATCAGCTTCCCTCAGAAGTCGTCCCCAGAGTGAACAAACTGAAACTCCTGCCGGAAATCCAGGTATTAACATCATATTACTTGCTAATTATAAAACATCGTTTCACATACTGACATTATTCACTTCCAACTCTTTTATCTAAAACACGTATTTGCTTTCCAATCATAGTTTGACAGCAGAGTATATCTGACATAAGACAGTGAAATGATCTTTAATAAGACAGCAGTTCAAAGCATGTAGCTTTCATGCATAATAACTACGTTGGCTTAATTTGCCGCTCCACAGAAATAATTCTATTTGTGGAAATTCACAAAGTAAGATGGAATTTTTAGAGAGCTTACCAAGATGAAACTGGCTTCTTAAGAGTTCTTCTTTGTATCTCCTTTAAAGTGGTAAGATTGCCGTTCTGACATTTAAAGGACTTGAAAATTTCTCTTCTGATTCTTCTTACAAAAATTGCAAAAGAAATCCACTACCTATTATTTATAACTCTTTGTTTGTTTTTCTTAACTGGCCCTAGGTCAATAAAGAGGTCTAGGGCAAAAGTACTACAGTCACTAAGATGATAAAAATGATTGATATTTTAAGGGATTTAGTAGGTCAAATATGTATAATGTGATTTCATTAGGTCTCTGCTACTTCTTCTAATCACCCCTAAAGAAGGTTAATATTAATCTCAATACATTTTGAAACCCTCTCCCCACGATCTAATAATGCAATATAAATCTGCAGAATCTATAGACTGCACCAAAAACAAATACACTTCCCCAAGACGACCACAGTTTTAACTGTGCTAAAATTGCTAGCAACATACAAGGACATTTCTTTAGGGTCAGGTCTACATTTCATTCTATTTGAAATGATTAACAGTTTTTTCTTCCATTTCATGTATGTCATGAACTGATGACAGAAAAGTAGATCAAAAAAGTATGCTGGTTTTAATACAAGGATAAATCTAAATTATCACTAAATGCTTTCATAAATTATCATTTTCCTTAAATGCAGAAAGGAATGCTTTATAGGCCTGCACGAAGGTCATTCTGGTGGCCTTAGTACTTACAATCACAATGACTTCTTTTTTATCAATGTAAAGTGTTATTTCCAAATTTTCATTTGCAATTTATTTTGCCTTTTCAGGAGTATCTCTCTGCAACCTTCCATATGACCTAAATCTAGTCAGACCGAGTGTAAATTCAAATCCTTATCCAAAACACAAGAAAGATCCTCACTGAAGAGAAGATTATAGCCAAAGCCTTATAATCTAAAACTAGAACAAGGCATGAATTATTATCATGTATAACCATAAAGATTAGTGTCATTTTTGGAAGACTGTGAAAACATCGAATTAGCATGAAATATGTCCAGAAATATGAAGCTTAGCTAATTTCATGAGAAGATCTCTCTCAACCTAATAGAAATGCTGGCACTGTTTTCTACAAGAGGCTAAAGGGACCTCGAAACACTCATTTGAGGAGGTAGGTATGCATTGTGTTCTTCTCTTCTGAAGCATTTAGTAGGTTACCCATCTATTATGGGGACTATGGTTTAGCATGCACTTAAGGATCCTTGTTTAATTACTAATAACTTTTTTCTGTACAAAGAGATCATAATACAAAGCACAAACCTGTACATCATAGGTCCCATTTAATAAAACAGGCCTTGAAGAATTGATGTCCTGCAGCACACCAGAAAGCACAGAACGGTTGACCTTCTGGAAGTCTTTGGAATGGCTGAACTGCACCATGTTATGAAGGGCCAAGATTTTGCTGTCCAGCTCAGCATCCTGCCTGGTGCGGTTATGCAGTCCTAAGTGATACTTTCGGAAGTGCTTAATCAGATCTGTGGGGTCGTTGCCATAGTAACCATATCCACAGATATTGCATTTGAAGTCCTGAAGCTCTGGAGACAGAGGTGCCGGGTCTGGGTTGTCATTCACCAGTAAGTCAGTTTTGGATTTATTCAGTCTTACACCCCCATCTGAAGGCACTTGTGGGTTTTTTGAGGCCACTGAAACTGGGCTTAAACCTTGACAATTGGCTTGACCACTCTGCACTTGCCCTGTTTCCTCGGTAGCCTTTGGTGACATCTTATGCTCTTCCTTTGTCTCCAGTGAGTCCCCTGATGGGGTGCAGGCCATATCTTGAGGGTCATCTGCCTCTGCTCTTTGAGGAGACTTCAAGGGCTCACAGACTCCCCCAGCAGCTGGAGATGAGAAAGCCAACATATTTCTATCTGTCACCTCATCATGTGGAAAGGAGGAAAGGTTTCCTCCCTTACTGGGGCTTTCATAATTGAAGCCAGCCTTCTCACTCAGGACTGAGCTTTTTAAGTCCTTCTTACTGCTAGAAGATGGATCTTGGACATGCAAGCTATGTTCCTCCTTGTCATTTAGTTCTGCAGCATCACTCTGATCCGTATTTTCTGACATCTGATCTGCAGAATATTCTTTGTTCTTCCCAGATACCTTGCTTTCTGTACCTATAGGCTCCAGGGTCTGGCCCTCGCCTTCACTAGCAACGTTTCTCAGAGGGGGGTTCTTTTTCCGGACCATATCTGGAAAAATACAGGGGAGAAAAGGCAGATATAGCATTATTTGAAAGTTACCAATAAGTCATTTAATCTAGAAGAGTTTACTTCGTCTATTCAAGAATTTTTAAGTACAAGATAAAATATGTTCTCTAGGAAAGAAAAGTCAGTTTTAAAAACAGTAAAATATCTAAGAAAACAATTTACATTTAGAACTACTTTTGTCATGAAGAGTGGCTCTTTTTTATTTTCTGAAAAAGTTTTTTATAATAAGTTGTTTTCTGAATATTAAAGGACTCATTTTTATTATTAGGTCTATCCTTCCTATTACTTACTTCTTCCCACTAGTTATATTTTAGTCCAATTTCATTCTTCAGTTACAGTAGATGCTATATATGCATACATGTTTATATATTTATACATGTTTTATATTATATATAATATGTACACATGCTATGTTTATAGAACACATATACATGTTTATGTTTATAGAATATATATTACATGTTTGTTTATATGATATGTACGTGTATATATAAACAACATAAAGTGGAATTCAGTATTGTTAAATTGTGCAACCAGGATGTAAATACAGTTTCAACTAAAATATCCTCAAAGACAGAAACAGCCATGTTATAAACAGAGTGAAAGCTGCCCCATTACTTTCAGGAAATAGAGGATAACAAATGTTTCATCTCTGACCTACCAATGCATTTCTTTAAGCCACATTTGATGCTTGCCTGAAAGTTACAAGGAGGACCTGGTATACATCACAGTGGCCAGGTCAGATTTTACAGGGATTCTATCCAGTATGACCAGAAATCTATGTCCTGAGTTTCTACATGTACCCAATGTGGAAACTACAGCTGCACCATCAGGGGCACACTGGAAGTTGACTGAAGTAAAATATTAAGTTGAACCATGTGACGTTTTCAGTTTGTAACTAAAAATAGCAAACTATTAGTAGTTTCCTATGGTTCATCTTTTTAAGTAGCCAGAGGGTACAGTGCATGCGCTTACCAGAAAGAGAGAGAGAGAGAGACAAGAGACAGAGAAAAGGAGAGGGAGAAAGCACCCCTCAATGGGACATGGTCCTGTTCCAATTCCTCCTCCATTTCTTCATCCTTTCAGGATTTGGGGCTCACACACACACATGCCCAGCATGTCTTCCAAGCTGCCAGGACTGGAACTAGAACTGTAGTCAGCCATATGGGATCCAGCTTCCCCTGACCACCAGGCTATGAGGCCAGTTCCCTATGGTTCACTTTATTTTTGTGTGTGTGGGTGTGAGAAATTTTTGCTATAGGGCATGTGTACTCACCAGAGAGACAGACAGAGATACAGAAAGCAAGAAATCACACCCTCCCACACCCAGTGGGAATGGCCACACTGCAATCCCTTCTTCATTCTCCTCTCAGGATTTGGGGAATGCACACACATGCACCTGGCATGAGTTTTAAGACATCAAGTCCGGGACTCAAACCGCAATTGACTACGTGGGAGTCCAAAGACGTAACCATTATACAATATGCTGTCCCCACTAAGGTTCATCTTTACATGCTGTCTCAGCTGTGCCTTTCAAGTTAGTGGTATCAGTGCCTTAAGTTAAAATATGAATGCTGTGACAAATTCTTCTACAGGAGTCTAATGAGTCATAACTCTAAGGATACAGAGAAATAAGAAATGATTTGTGGCATGTCAATAAAAGAATACATTAACAAAGGCTAGTCAAGGACTGGGTTCCGTGATCTGTGTTCTTCAATCACTCAGCTAGAAAACTGTTGAGTGCTTTGTAAGTCATCACCCCAAATGTCTCATGGAAAATTCCACCTATGATTTTCTCACAAAACAAGCCTTCTTTATTAGTCGACTCCACCATCAGGACTGATTTAACAGAGTTACTTACACCACGATTACCCAAAATGGCTGAGAAAATCTAAACTAATAACATGGTTTAGCATCTATAATTTCTCACAAGTACTGAAGGGCTCTACTGACTTTAGATATATGGATGTACTTTGTTTTTAAATAGCTGGTCAAGTAAAGGTTTTATAATATGAATCACTAAACAAAAGTAATATACTAGAGTATAAGAAATCGCTTACAAGAAAAACATTTATGCACAAACAGTATAACTGTACTGAAGAAAAAATGCTGCTCTTCTCATACATCAATAATGTTAATCATCAAACAGCCATAGAATCTCTCTCCTAGAACAACAACAAATATTGAGCCCAAGACTAAGTTTCACATAAAAGTCATGCTCATGAGGCAAAGTAAACCTGCAGGAAGGATGGGCAACTTGCACTTCACCTTAGTATCCTTGGTTAGGCTCTAAAATTCAACTAAGTAAACATCCTTTAAAAAGGAACACTGAGTAAATTTTTTTTTTAATTTTGCATTTCCATGCCTCATCTATTGATATCGAAGTTTTAGAAGACCTCTATTCCTGTCAGAAGTGACTAAAGTAGTCTTAGGAACTTGAATCAACACATGGAAGGCTAGAGGGTGATTTTACCAGTAGCCAACAAAGGGAAAAACCAAAAAATGAAGAATGAATAAAAGATGCTTAAAACATTAGTTATGATGGGCCAGCCTCATAGCACAGTGATTAAGCACTGTATATTGCCAGCTGCATTCCACATGGCTGACTGCAGTCCAAATCCTGGCCCTGGCAGCTCAAAAACCATGTGCATATCCAGGATCTTGACTGGATAGTGAAATGGAAGAAAAGGGATTGCACCATGACCACACCCCATGGGGGGATATTCTTTCTCTCAATCTCTTGCACATGCATCCTCTGATAATTAAAAGCAAAACAAAACAAAAAGAAAAAATATAGCTATCATTGACAATAAAAGTTAAAACAAAATTAGTTTTAAATTCGCCTATAGGACAGAACATTCTATGGTACAGAGTAACAGATATTTTTACATATAAAAAGGTGGGGGCTTGGTACAGCATCTCCTGTTTTTTTCCTCTAGCGGTTCCTGATTGTTTTTTCATTGTTACATCAATGTCTTCAGTAATTGTAATAATATAAACACTGAAGAACTATATCATTTCTATTTTAACATTTTCCCCTTAACATGATTACAATCTAATAACCATGCACCTAAATTTAAAAAAAAAATGAAAAAATGAAAAAAAACAAGATAGGTAAAAATTCTATATGAAAACCATGATGAAGAAATAATCTAATTCATTGAGATTATTTTTCCATCAAAATGAAGAGAAAATGGTTTCTATCAATTTATTAATATAAAATGATTAGGAAAAAAATGGCACTAGTGAGACAAAAATTTAATTGCCAGAGGGCACATGTGCTTGTCAGAGAGAAAAAGAACCTCCTTCCACCCCCATTGAGGCTTGCTCATGACTCAATCCCTTCTCTATCTCTCCATCCTATCAGGATCTGGGGCATACAGGCACATGTATTTGGCATGCTTTACAAGCCATGGTGACTGGGATTCAAGCCCTGGTTGGCCACATGGGATCTGTCTCCTTTTAACCACTAGGCTACGGCAGGCCCAGAAAAAAAAGGCAACATTTTAAATGGCAAGAAAACTAAAATAAAATACTTAAAAGCAAATAGATCTAAATACATCAAAATTTTAAAAGTAGCTTATTTTTCAAAACAATGAAAAATTTTAGATCTTGCGATTTATTATCATGAAGAGATGTAAGAGGTCATAGTTGAGAAACTACTCAACCAGCACCTCTAGCGCCTTAGAGAAAGTAGGATTTACTTAAATTATCATCTTTACAAATTTTAGAGTTTTTTTTTCCCACCCAAGAACAGGCGAATTGAAACTCAAAGGACTCACTGACTCCTTATGCTGAATAAAGCCCTTAATAATATACATTGCAAAGAATGTTAAACTACTAAAACTTCAAAGAAGTATCAAAAAGGTCATTTGGGTTTTATTTTTTTTTTGTTGTGGGGGCAGGGACATGTTCTTTTCAGTTGCTGGGGTTTTTTTTTTGTTTTTTGGGTTTTTTTTTTTTCTTTATCATGTTTAATTTAGTTGACTTTACTTTGAAGTAGTTATAGAAAAATAATCTTTTACTGGAATTATATCACTGTAATTTTTCAGAGTGACACAGAGTGTAAATATAAGCACACTTGCAATACTTCTAAGTGGAAGAAACTCCCCTAGCAAGTCATAAGTTAGATACCGTAAGACTATAGCCACCCTCAAGTTATTATCTCTAAGACAAATAACAGATTGCACGATGTTTTACTGTGTGCCAAGAACTTTTCCAGTTAACATTTTCACTTGAAAAAATAGATCACATACTTGTAAAATCATACCCAGCATTGACTTCATAAGGCATGTGGCTTTAGAGTGCTTTTTACAATTATTAATTCTATTAGTCAACTAGCAGGAGGCTAATGCAATTGTCTTAGAAGACGCTTGGAAGACACAGAAGACATTTTGAGAGCTGATCTGTACATCTGCAAAACAAAGCAAAAAATATATATATTTTCCTTCCTAAACAATGCAAACACAATTTTAATGCATCGCATTTAAAATACATAAATAAGCCAACGCGGTGGGCTGCTTAAAAGATATCTGATAAAAGCAGGAGCAGACCTTGAGCAAAATTCTTTCCCTCCCTTGGGTTTTAATAAAGCAGCAGGAGAAGAAACGTGATATAAAGATTACGGAACAAGCAGTCCTTTTCACAATGGACTGTGATATTGGTGAAATTATTTAGCCTTTAAAATCCCTCAAACCTAATGACTATGATACTTACCTACGTGAGGGTGAGGGGA
>NW_006159462.1:3150314-3184160 GCF_000334495.1 Tupaia belangeri chinensis
AGTCTAATATGCAAACATCAGTAATGGTTGGTACAGAGAAAACTGTAAAGGAGTTAAAATATATAACCATATGAATGAGCTTTAGTCATCAGTGTGTGCAACTTTATTGTAAACTTGATTGTTCCAAGGCACAGCACTTATCTACTTCATCCGGACTACTTAAAAACTGTTCAAAATGCCAGTAAAATTAAGTCTACTATAAATGGTCATGTTAGATTATGGTGCTAAAGGCGAATTGGACAGATAGGAATTGAAGAATTTACATGAGAACTACAAGGCCTAAAATTGCTCATTTAAGTCCTCTATGTAATTGTGAGATACAAAATTGACCCCTGGGGGGTAATAGTGAGAATGCCCACACTTACATCATTCTCACCTATACAAACACACACATGCTTCTTAAACAGCCCATAGAATGTGAATGCTAATTATGTGTCAAGGTATTTGAGGTTAAAAATATATATGGCTTCCCTAAAATGCTGTATTTGTGTTAATTTTCATTACTGAGTTAAGATATTCCATCTGCAAAACTCATAAATGTCTACCTCTAATTAACTACATTTCTCCTTAAATTAAAACTTAAATCTAAAAACTGTCTTTGCTTTCTTAGAAAAAGATTTTACTATGATAAGAAAACAAAGGAGAATGCATCGTTTCTGTTACACTGTCTTTTAGACAGAGTTATGCCGTGGAAATGATCTGCATTACAACCTTAAAATACAAATATGGTAACTATTTTATTTCCCTTAATAAAATGCTTAAATAAGAAAAATTAATCTCCTTAGAAGACTAAATCATATACTCAGAGAAGTTTCTTTCTTTTTTTTTTTTTGGAGAGGTTTTCACTATAGGGCGAGTGCGCTTGCCAGACAGACAGAGAGAGACAGAGAGACAGAAAGTGAGAAATCACCCCCAGGGGGGATGGCCATGCCACAATCCCTTCTCCTCCATTTTCCTCTTGGAATCTTGGGCACGCACGCACACACACCCGGCGTGAGTTTTAAGCCATCGGGTCCGGGACTCGAACTGCTGTCAACAACATGGGAGTCCAGCGACATAGCCATTACGCTAACTGCTAGTCCCAAGAAGTTTCTTTATAGCAAAAGGGATCTGAGTTTTCTATTACCTAGATGTTGTGGATTAACTGCTAATGATTCAGTGTATTTCGCATATACGTGTACACATATGTCAATATTTTATGTACAAAGACAGACAGATAAAAACATTTATTTTTCAACCAAAACAATCAACTGTTATAGTAATTTAAGAAGGGAGTTACATCCAGCCAATGCAGCTGAAAACTAGGAATTATTGTCATTAGATGAGAAATTCCTTGATGGTAAGTGATGCAAATTCTCTAGTTTTTGTAATATCTTGACCCTAAACAAAGTAAAGAATCAAAACTTAGGGAGAAAGAATAGTATGGATATCATGTGTCCACTTTCTAGATATAATTCAGATCACTTGCTGATGTGACCAAGGACAAGTCACTTCTCTTCTCTGTGCCTCTGTTCTAATCTGTAACACAAGGGAATTAGAATAAATTATTTCTAAACTCCCCCCCCCCGACTCTGTGACACTATGATGGTTCTGGTTAATGGCACTACAGTTTTACCTTAGAAAACCTTGTCCGCCACATTTGAAAGAGTATAAAAGATTAAACCACCTACCACTAAGAGTGACCTAAATACCACTGATGCCTACCATTCACTCAGTTACTCATTTCCCCAACATTCATTCATTCAGTAAATGCACATCTAACATCAGTTATGCACAAAGTGCATCAAGCAAGATGACTTTAATTTGATTATCTGCCATTGATTTGAGAGCGAGAGGCCCAGAGCATTGCAGCAACACGGTAAAGGCCACTACCAGGAAGGCTGTGTAGGAGGCTCTGGTTTGATCCAGCTCATCTTAAAAACCTAGGGCCCTGGCACCTATTGTCCTGGTTTCTCAGGAGACTGAGAGGCAGGACGGTCCCAAAATAGTGAAACCTTATCTAAATGTAAAAGACAGAGAAGAATTTTAAAAAGCAAAGAACATGATTATAAGGAAACTCCCTTTCTCAAAGAATATTAAGACCTAAAATTTTTTAGTGTATTTTCCAATATTTCAACTGGAGATGTGTGTGTGTGTGTGTGTGTGTGTGTACACACATAAGTATTTACACAAGAAGGTAATCTGACCTCAATCTCCTACCTTGCTAAGTGTGATTTTTAAGTAGCAGTTCTCATTTTTATAATATATAATACCAGAGGACAGTTTCTTTTTGTTTTTCTAGATAATAAAATTTTCAAGTGTTTAAAATCAAAGCTTCAAGCAAAAAGGAAAGTCACCATGGTCTTCTCCTTAATAAATGTTTTCTCTCATGCTTGCTTGTATCGCTGCCTAGGAATACTGGGTTATTAATTACACATCCCATGTAGCCTTTATGAAAATAATTTCAAAGAAAGAAAAAAAAAAAGAACAAAATGTTTCTTTTGATCAAAAGTCCCCCACAAAGAATTTAAAGAATTAAGCAAGTGATAGCAAAATAAAAGGAAGGTCAGGTCTTGGACTTATAGCTAACTAGATAGCTTCCATATGAACAACATATAAAGTTCAGTTTTTAAAGAACATATGTGTTTGCTCATCAGTTTAGAAAAAAAAAAAAAAAACACTTGAATCCTGTCTACTCTGTATATACAGATCAAAATCAGATTCCTTAAGTGAACTATAAAATGCGAGAGAACTTTGTTTATCCGATTCACAAACCCGAGAATCACGGGAGGATTTTAATGTTTTCTGTATCTTCAGATTGCAGGGCAATACTTCAGTGGTAGATCGCGTTTTTTTATAAACTGCTTCAAACTTCATAAACCCAATGTCAGATGCTGTTCTTTGCTAGCCGTGTCTATTTAATTTGCTCTCTCTGTATTGACTGTTCCTGAATCTGTAAAGGTATTTGTGGACGTCTTAAATCCTGTGGAGATTTGAATGTCATCACCTTCAAACAACTCCCCTCAAATAAATCTCTTATTAATTCACATCAAATTAATCTAAAATGATCATTTCTATTAACATATGCTTGAGAGCACAGAGCCATTAATAGTCATCTCATCTGGACATTGGAACTAACCCAAGCAACTCTGAGATAAAATGCTCACACACTATTTGATATCCTATTTCAAAGAGTTTTCATGCTGGCCCAAACACACTTTATTAGGCTTTTATTTCATCATGGTATGTTCTTTCTATTTTAAATATCTCATCTTAAATGCACTAGCCTAGGTAAAAGGGGATAGGGTGGTAAGTTATAATGTCATATCTGCCAAAATGAGTCCTCATAGATCTATACACATCTTAGAGAAAGAATTTCATTAACCATCTTACGCTGATAATAAAATCTCAAAGACTTTATGCTACAACTCTAAATAACTCTGTAGAATAATTATAGAACAAAAAGAAAGCATGCACCTATTTCACTAAATAGGGTACCTGAAAGAGCAAGTCAACGTCATGGATTCTCATATGGAAAGGGAATGGATTATTTTTGCTTTCATAACCAGTGAGAGGCAAATGTATTAAAAACTCTGATTTGAATAAGATCACATTTTCACTAAGCAAATTAAGAAACATTAGCACACATTTCTCCACAGATTTGTAGTTTTTCCTTCCGTTTTCCTCTCAAAGGGAAAAAAAATAAAATAGCTGCAACAGGTCAAGCCCACTTTATATGTGTACGCAGGACACAGCCACCACTTCATCCCTTACTTCTTTACAGAACTTAGAATATTCAGTTGGTCCCTGGGCAAAGAGCCAAACACAACACTTACATTCAAAAAGAGTAGCTCATGAAAAACATATAAAACTATCCATTTATCTGGATGGCTATAATGTGAACTGACATTGTACTGTATGTAAATTAGACTTCCACTGACAACAAAAACATGGGCTCTGGGTTTGGAAGAAACTTCTTTGATCTTCCTCCTAGTATTTGCTAAACAAAATCTTTATATAATAAAAGTAGTTTAATTTTTAGGTATCAATATCAATTTGTCTGTTTTCCAATAGGTGATTCAATAAGAAAGAAAATTTAATTATTAACTCAACCCACCAAAACAAGTGGCTAACGGCTGTCTTAGTTCTCTCACAACAAACCTGTGTCAATCACTGCAAAGCCATTGGCTAAAGTGACAAAGTACAGTGAATCTAAAGGGTGCAAACCATGGAAATAATATTCTTCAATAAGAAAGTTCACTGTCTTCGCAGCACCAATAAGCCAAGTGTATTAGGCAAGTTTTTTGTTTTTTGGATTTTTTTTATTATTATTATTATTATTAAGAGGGCCAAAATGGGTATAAGATTAAAAACAAATGTTGTAAAGGGACACTGAGAACTTACTGGTAATGAATGGAAGTCTGTGCTATCGTCTGCAACACTTCTTTTCCTAAGGCTAGGATATAACCTACAAACCAACCATCTACCTACCATACCACAAGAAGTAGTTAAGGCCTGTACCCATTCAAAGACCAACAGCCTAAGGATCAAACCATAGGTGTAGCCCTCTCCTTTTTTTTTTTTTCTTGTTTTTCTTTCTTTTTCTTTTTCTTTTTTTTTTTTCTTTCTTTTTTTTTTTTTTTTTTTTTTTTCTTTCTTTCTTTTTTTTTTTTTTTTTGAGAAGTTTTGCTATAGGGCGCTTGCACTCTCCAGAAAGACAGAGAAAGACAGGGAGATGGAAAGCGAGAAATCCCCCCTCAGGGGGGATGGCCACACCACAATCACAATCCCTTCTCCTCCATTCTCCTCTCGGGATCTTGGGCACGCATGCACACCCGCCCCCAGTGTGAGTTCAAGCCGCCAGTTCTAGGATTAGAACCGCTGTTAACTACATAGGAGTCCAACTACATAGCCATGGCGCCAACTGCTGGTCCCAAGTGCAGCCATCTCTTAAGATGCAAACATCACAAAGTATCAGCTAATGCATTCACACAACAGAAAGAATGGAAGAATAAATTCAGTGTGTCAATATTTGTAAGCACCATGAGGCCACAGACCTTTGCTTTGTATTTTTAAAAGTCCATTTAAATCTATAGTACTGATATTTTCCACTACATGTAATAGGTACACACAAATAATACAAAATGTGGTTTAGTTACCACCCTTTTTAGTGTCAACTACTTTAATCTACTTAGCATCATTTTCCTAATGATAAAAGCAAATTAAATGTATACATGCACACACACATGCACAAAAGTAGTTTTTTTTTCTTTTGTTAAGTACAATAAAACTTTCCCCAAAAAAAGATTTTTAAAAATCTATACTCGAGGGGCCAGCAGTTAGCGTAATGGCTATGTCACTGAACTCCCATGTAGTCGACTGCGGTTGAAATCCTGAACCCGGTTCAAGTCCTAGACGACAGGCGCTTGTGCATGTGTGCCCAAGATCCTGAGAGGAGAATGGAGAAGGGATTGTGGCGTGGCCATGCCCCCTGGGGAGTGATTTCTCACTTTCTCTCTCTCTTTCTGGTACGCGCACATGCCCTATAGCAAAGAAAAACCTCTCAAAAAAAAAAAAAATCTATACTCTAAAACAACTTCTGATAGCAAGATAAGTTGAACTACATTTCCCATCTTCTGTGAAAAGTTCCATGTATGAAAAAGAAAGTACATACATAATCTCTTCATACTTGTTCAGCAGACTTAAAATGCTTCAGTTATAAGAACCTTCCCCCCCCACCAAAAAAAAAAAACAACTATTTCAGAACATTCTGCCTGCACTCACCCCAAGTTTAAGCTTTATCTGAGTTTTTAACATAGTAACTGTTTAAGCACAGATGACAAGAAATTTAAGAATTTTCTCTAATTCTTCCCATGACATTACCTTCAAAGAAAGAAAAGAAAGGTTCTTTGGTCAAATTAAGTTTTGTACAAACCGAATACTTGATAATTCTCCCAGATCTCCACAATATACATTAGCAATTGCAGCTCTCAAAAGTCCTAGGGATGGCAGAGGGTGGAATCTGTTCAATTTGGATTGGAATTTACAATCTCATTTGGCGTTATGTCACATAATGCTACTTAGGCAAGAAAACTAACGTTCCACTGCACTCAGCAGGCGATGCTACTCTAAAACGATAATGCTCGAGCAAGAAATACAACCAAGGTTTTTAAAGAATGTGCATTATTTTAAAAGGAAAAAAAAGTAAACTTGGCAAGAAAATATATTGTTTTTGCTCTGAAGTGGACTGGTTTGAAGAGAATGGTTTTTGTTTTCCAGCACAGTTATCAGCATTAAAAGATCTGGAGGTATTACCATGAAAGACTCAGGAGTAGCATTGTAGTGTAGAAGAATCATACAGACAGAATATTAAATTTTAAAAAGCAAGAGAGAAAACATCTATGTACAATAAGATCCCAGGTATCCAAATTATACATTCACAAAAATATATGGGTTAAAGCCCAATGTCATCTCTGAACTAAATACTTCATACAGCTACCACTGCATTAAAATAGTCTTTTTTTGCCCAGCTGTTTCTAGTGCTGTCCCACAGCATTTTAAAGCTGATCAACTTAAAATCTTATATACTAAATTTGGCCCATTATTTTATAATAACTTAAATTTTATCTGGTTAAAATTAAGTCAGGTATCAAAATATGGCAAAGTTTAATAAGATATAAAATACAGAAAAAAAAGGGGGGGGGTTTACAGAAAAACCCAGAATTGAATTAAGGGATCTACAATCCATATATTTACAATCAGTAGTTCACAAATGCCCATGTCTCCTCTCCGATTATTAATATATCCCATTCTTCCCAACTCAATTCAGTCTCTGCTCCTAGAAACTGTCCCCAGATTCAGCACTACCAGTAACAAAGGACAGAATAATGATGCCTGGGACAGTTGTGTCCAATATGAACTCATTCTATGACTGCACCTGTTTCTAACATAGTTCAGTATTTGTCAGGCTCCTGTTTCTGAGTGATGTCGAAGAGAAATTCTGTGCACGTGGATGGATTCCCTAACTCACCCTTGCAAATCCCAGGCAGATTCCATAGCTCAGTGGTATTTGGATTTTGTTTTATTCTTATGGCACCTTCCTTACCTCCAAAGAAACAAAAGATTAGAGAGGAAAATAAATGAAACAACAATATGCTAGGTAGATGTCAAAGTCCACCATGGTGGTCAGGTCAGAGTGAGGTCTAAGACTGAGAGAAGGATCCCATATTCAGGTTTCTTCTGGCCCCCACAGCTTGGGCTTCACACATCCGTACGTGAGGAAACAATAATGACTCCATACATGTATGTAGGGCTGTGGAATTAGGGCAGAAATTAACTCATCTCAAGTATCTTGCATAGGTAATGTAGTCATTCTTCACATTCAAGTTCAAGTTCAATCTAAACTTGAGAATCTATCTAAACGCAAGTAGAGACTAAACGCATGCATGCATACTAGAGAAAAGATTTTGACCACCTGTACCTCAATTAATTTCTTTTCTCCAACAGCTTTTTATAGACACCTGTCATATGGCAAGACAAAGACAATCCACAAAACACCATTTTATAAAGATTGACAACAAACCTAGATGATGGTCTCTATAGTTCTGTCAAGTGAATACACAGCCTTAAAATATTCCCAAAGATGACTAAGTGTCCTAACTTTTGGATTGAGAATATAACCTATTGCTAAATTTACTAAATGATGCAAGTCTCCATAGTGGATTCCTTTTTACAAAGCCCTCTACAATTTTCACAAGCAGAAGATAGTCTTTCTCCCGTGACAGAGCATTTTATCTCTGTTTAAAGTATTTGCCACACTACACTGTAATTGTGTATTTATGTTCCAGGCTACCCCACTCAATTGTGGAGTTCTCCAGACCATAAAAATATCATCACTAGCACTCTTACTAATTTAAAAGATTAGTATATGTCAATTTTATATGTGACTACTAATCAAAATATTAGTATACAACAATGCATTCATATATGCAAATATCCATAGGGTCATGAATGATTCTCAAGCTTCTCCCAAGTAAAAAATATCTGAGGTTAGAAAACATTTCCATCATTCACAATGACACACTTACGGTGATTTCTAGGGGGAAACAAAACAGCATAGTTAGGGCAAGAGATATGTAAGTTTTAAAAAAGTTGGTATTAATAAGGCCCTCCCCACAGAAACTAAGACACAGTAAGCATGGACAAAAGTCTTACTGAATGGATGGTTGTTATCACACTAAGAAATCTTGCATATTGTTTATTATCTTCAAGGATCCTCTAAATTTCTTTACAATAGACTGATTGCAGAAGAATAAAAGCTACCATAATGGTAAAATTGTCTTATCAGTATAACCTGACATATTAAGACATAGGAACTGGAATATTAATTCTGTCTTTATTTAGGCAAAAAAAAAAAAGACAGAAAGACAATAAGATTCCATAGCTCTAAATCCGTGCCATGAAACAATAAACCACAAATAGAAATACGAATTTTATTACATTTACTTTTTAAATGTGTGAGTCACAACTATGTTGTTTGAGTTATGTTCTATAAATGTCTATATAGCATACTGAAAAAAAGTCTGTGGATCGAATTATGTGGTCAGGGAAGCTCATTAAAAAAATGCACACTCCAGTGATAATTCTATAATAATGTTACTATAATCGGCAAAATGAGTATTTAAAAACTGGTTTAGCTGCATGATTATTTATATTCTATAAATAAATATACTGTATTTAATGCACTTATTAAGTACATATTAGAAATGTACACATTTGTACATATACAATCATGTGCCACATAACATTGTTTCAGTCAATGATGGACCACATGTGTGACAGTAGTCCCATAAAATTATAATAGCCTAGGTAGGGACCAGCAGTTAGCATAATGGCTATTGTCGCTGGACTCCCATGTAGTCGACCGTGGTTCGCATCCCAGACACGGTAGCTTAAACTCACGCCAGGCACATGTGCATGCGTGCCCAAGATCCCGAGAGGACAATAGAGGAGAAGGGATTGCAGCGTGGCCATCCCCCCTGGGGGGTGATTTCTTGCTTTGTCTCTCTCTGTCTCGGCGACCGCCCCGTGAAAAAAAACCCCCAAAAAAAAAAAAAAAAAAAAAAAAAAGACAAGGCAATAGCCTAGGTAGGCTATTCCATCTAGGTCTGTGTTAAGTACAATCTATGATACTTGCACAATGTCAAACATCACCTAAAAATGCATTTCTCAGACTGTACTTGTCATTAAGCAACACATGATTATATATAAATTCTATTTATAAAATTGGACTATGCATTCTCTAACAACCCAAAGTTTAAATATTCTGTTCCAGGAACATAACACATAAAGAAGAGGTTGTCTTTGAAAGAACATCTTGGGACATAAAACAAAATACTGAAAGCCTAAAACACCTGGATCAAACACCTAGCAACTTAGCATCTAAAAGGACACAAACTCAAGTTAATTTTAAAATTTACACACACATACACTAGCAAGTTCTCACAGCATCATTACTTGAACTGGCAAAACTGTGATCACAAACGCATATTGACAGTGGAACAGAACTATTTAAATTCGTAGTATTTGGCAGCAGAACACATGGTCATACAATAGAATATTAAGCTGCAATAAAAAAAGGACTACTTACAACAACGCGGCTGAATCTCACACGCATAATGCTGAAAGTGAGCTACTAGACATAAAGGAATGCATACGTTAATTCATGTGTATGCCATATACTGAAATGCATGTAGTGTTCAAAAACAGGTAAAGCCAATCTAACTATGAGCAGTCAGAACAGTGGTTGATTCCTGGAGGGGAGCAAAAGAACAGAGAATGGGAAGGGAGTGGTGGAGGGGGAATGCTTCCATAGTGCTGTCAATATTGTAGCTTTTATTAACAAGAGAGAGAGTTGCACACGTGTATTCATTTTGTAATAATTCACTGAGTTACAGACTTAGGGTTTATACAACTTTCAGCTGAGTGTGTGTATTTCTCTGTGTGTATGTATGTATGTATGTGTGTGATTTTCAATGAAACTACAGTTGCTCTGCAGAGAGCACAGAACAATATATTAGAAGAAATCTTACAGCTGCTATATATACATATGCAATATATGTACATAATATTATTGTAATATATATTATTATAATATATATGTTTGTGTGTGTGTTTTATATTATATATATGTATGTATATACACACACACACACACACACACAGTTAAGAAAGATTTTTGCTATAGGGTTCATGTGCTCACCGGAGAGACAGAGAGAGAGAAAGAGACAGAAAGTAAGAAATCATCTCCTGGAGTGATGGCCATGCTGCATTCCCTTCTCCTTTATTCTCCTCTTAGGATCGTGGGCAGACACACACATGAATCCAACATGAGTTTTAAGTCACTGGGTCTGGGACTCAAACCATAGTCAAATATGTGGGAGTCCAGCAGCACAACCATTATGCCATCTGTTGCTATATTTTAAAGGACAGAGCAAGCAATCTCATGGAGTAGAATGTGTCACTGGTCCTTAGGCAGTGTTGTAGGCACAAAGGGTCATGACGTGCCCAAGTAGGCAAGAAGATGGCAAAACAAGGAAAAGAAGTGATACTGAGAAATAAAAATAAAATAAAATAAAATAAAATAAAATAAAATAAAATAAAATAAAATAAAATAAAATAAAATAAAATAAAATAAAATAAAATAAAATAAAATAAAATAAAATAAAATAAAATAAAATAAAATAAAATAAAATAAAATAAAATAAAATAAAATAAAATAAAATAAAATAAAATAAAATAAAATAAAATAAAATAAAATAAAATAGAGAGTTCTAGATAAAAGGGATTTGAAAGGGTGAAAGGTCTGAAATAAGAGATGACAGGCAAGAACAAGAGCAGATACCCTAGTAGGAAAGTCGATCCCAAGAGACAAGCAAACAGAAAAGAAAAGAGCTTTATCTTTGATTCTGTTCTTGGAGGTGGTGGTGTTGAAGTGGCAAAGCACACACACACATCTGTAGCTACTAAAGGCATTATTAGGACTCCTGCATTAATTATAGCACAGAGACAACTATGTCAGGGCAGAAGAAAAGCGGTATTTATTGAGCACCTATATACGCAGCAGCCATTTTCTTACTGCTTATTGGCTCACATAATTCCCTAGCTAGACTTCACCAAACGCCGGGAACTTCTCCTTTAGTTCCATCTTACAGATGAGAAAATAGGAGCTGAAAGGGGGTGAAAGTGATCTGCTTACCTTAGAAGACTAAATAGAATAGATGAAAGACGGCCAACAAAACAAGACTGATTTTTTTCTGAGAATTCATACATCTAAATTCTGGATTTTTTTCATAAGGCTGAATATATGTGTAACAGATTCTCCTTCCAATTAAAATAGTTCTCGTAAATCTATGTCACATGGCAGACCAAGGTATTCCATCTTACCAACTGAATAATGTCAGGTGGTTGCTCATTTTGTGTGAAAAAGATAAGTTAATCGGTAAAATTCTATCAGTTTTAAACTTTTCACCTGGTTAATATTTTCTTAAGACTTTGACTTCTGTTATCACATGGCATCTAATATGCACTAACAACACACACACACGTACACATACAAGAATGAATATGCAGCACACAAATGTTAACAGGAAAACTTGAAAATGCTATTTCTTAAAATTATTTCAGTGCCTCCTGGTCACATGAAATCGTTTCAATAAATTGGTATATGTGGATCCAAAAAAATCACTCCATGCCTCATCAATACATACAACAATTACTTGTCAATTAAAACTAACAAAAAAAATTTAATGGGGCACTTAGCATGTATTGTATGATCACATTTTATTTTTAAGACATTTGCTCCAGGTCTGCATTATAAGATATTGTGATTTAATACTATTCCATGGATTTCCTAAAGAAAACCATAAAGTCCAAGAATGCAGTCACCTTACAAGCTTGAGAGCCTTTGCTCTGAGTATAGTAAGAGTGGGTTGACTAATCCCACAGCATCAGCAAGTACTGATGCTTTACATGCTCTTGAAGTCAGGGCATTGATGCTCTGTACATTTTACCACTGACTACAAGAAATAAGTTTCAGCATGGAGAGAAAAAGAAGTTTGTGCAAGGAACAGCACAAAGGAAAGCAAAGGGTGGCACTTTATAGCATTATTTAAAATTAACTACTTCCATTATTCTTCTGAGCTTTTGGTAAAACAAATTTCCAAGCAGTTTTATTTGATTATTTCAAACTTGGATTATTATACAGAGTTCAGCTTAACAGAGTATAAATACCTGGAAACGGTGGCATCATCTCTATAGGTGTAAATGACACCTTGTTTACTGAGCCTACAGACCAGGATGTTACTCAGAAAATAAAACACTATTTTTGAAATGGTTTTGTAAAAGTTCATATACCACGAACATTCCATATCACAATCTTAACCTTGTTACAACTTCAAGAATGCCCTATTTCGGCCCAGCCACAGTGGCACCAAGGGGAAGGCCCCACTGTGGGAGAGCTGAGTCTGCATGGGAAGCCTGGGTTTGCTTCCCAGCCCAACATAAACAGGCCATGCCCATCCCTGATCTTAGCTAACTAACTAGAAGGCAGGGGTGGGAAGACTGAGACACTGCAAGGTCCTGTCCAAAAAAAAAAAGAAAATCTGTCTCCCTCCCATGCACATGCTCTGTCTCTCTCATAATTTTTCAAGCCCTCTTTTAATATTGAAATACAGCAAATTATATGAAAAGTGAGACATTATATAAGTCATTAGAAAAGAAAATTATAGCCTTGCAAGTGCTTATCATCTTCTGAGGGAAAACAAACAAACAAACAACAACAACAACAACAACAAAAACTAAGTTATATGTCTGAAAACATATCCTGCCCTGGATACCGAAATCAAAGTGAAATTTTTCTTCACAAAGTATCATCAATGTGGTCCAAATAAGCTAAATGAATAGGTGAACCCTGGCAAATAATGGCCACAGTCTAGTAAGAATGGTAGGGGAAAAAAAATGGCAAACTATGTATACTAAGGAGTTCAAGAATAGCACTATTCATAAATGCTTTCTAATGGCCAGAAATCAGAGAAGTGTGCTTTAGTCTGTGTGTGTGTGTGTGTGTGTGTGTGTGTGTGTATTTTTAAATAATCATTTTATTTAACTTTATTTACTTATTTTAATTTGACCAGAGAGCAACAGAGCACAAAAGGGTAGTAGAGTGGGGGGGGGGGAGGGAGGGGAGGAGGCAGGCCACCAGAGGGAGGTGAGGAGGCAGGCCACCAGGTCTGAGACTTGAACCACGGTCGGTCATGTGGGAGTCCAGCGCCCTTAACCACCACGCCACCTGCCAGCTACAACTGCTTTAGTCTTTGATCAATAACTTCGAATAAAGTTATGTCAGACTGCACCATACTTGATCACTTCACTTTCATGAAAAAAAAAATGGCAAATGATTATCCAAAGAAGCTGATGTCAGTTTTCTCCCCCAAAATCCAAAGTCAAGTGTATCTCCTGATACCAGTGCCTACAATGTAGAATTAAATCCTATTTTTCAGCAAGTATTATAAAACTAACCAAGTGCTATGATAACTGATGCTCATAATCACAACAAAATTCACATGAGATTTATTTACTCAATATATATGTTAAGAGACAACTATGTGTCAGGTACTCAGTGAGGTATCAGGATACAGCTGTCAACAAAGGAGACATGGAACTTGCCCTCAGTGATCTTACGGACTAGCTAGAAAACAACAACAAACAGGAAGTGGGTGTCTGCTCCAGATTTGGTTTAACAAGTAGTGGGAAAACGACCACAAACTGAAGAAGAGCAGGAGCTGGCCAGGTGAAAAGAGAAAACTGGAAGATCCAGGCAAAAGAAATAGCAAATGAAAAGGCCCAGATTAAAGATAATGTACAGGACCAGCAGATGGTGTAATGGTTACACCCCTGGTCTCCCACGTAGCAGACCTCGGTCTGAGTCCTGAACTTGGCGGCTAAACTCACACCAGGCATGTGTGCACGTGAGCCCAAATTCCTAGAGGAGAATGGAGGAGAAGGAATTGTGGTGTGACCATCCCGCCCCACAGCGTGTGTGGGGGTGATGTCTCTCTCTCTCTCTCTCTCCCCCTCTGTCTTCCTGGCAAAGGCACATATCCTATAGCACAAAATCTTTCTAAAAAAAAAGTTAATGTAGCTACTTCAAGGAACTGAGAGGAGCTGTTCAGTAGCATTAGCAATTTTAGAGGTGTTTAGTTAAATCCTTCAGTTCTATAAAATAAAGGATTAAAACAAATTCTATAGAGAATCCCTATTTTTCCTGAAAATACTACACAATTAATTTGTCATATATGAGTTCTTCAAAAAGATCATGAAAAAACTATTCGTGGACTTCAAAATTTCTGACACCAAAATAAACTAATGCTTTTTTTAAAAATTGCCATAGCTTGCCTGTACTTTCCAGAGACAGACAGAGAGAGGAAGGGAGGGTGAGAAAGCACACCACCAACGGGATGTGGTCATGCCTCAGTCCCCTCTCCTCCATCTCTCTCCATCCTGTCTGAGACTTCAGGCATGTATGCACATCTCCCCCCCACCCCAGGGTGGTTTTTCAAGCTACCAGGGCCACAGTTGGCATGAAGGATCTACTTTCCCTTAACCACTAGGCTATGGGGCTGGCCCTAAGCTTGCACTTTAATTCCTTTTTTCCACAAACTTTTAAGTTTCTAATAAGGCAAGATTAAAAACTAAGAGGCGGTATGATATGCCCATTGAAGAAGAAAAGTGTGGGAAAAGAAGACATATGTATTTCAAAAAATTTTGGACTATAATTATAAAAGAAAGAATAAAAATAACCTCAGAAGTACAGGGTCAGATATAAAATGAGGTTATTGATGTATATTTATGAGACATTAATTAGATTATTTAGACATTTATATGTTATCAAAGTCTCTGTATAATTTTGCTATATTTATGATTATGTACATATATATGTGTGTGTGTATATAAATATATATATGTGTGTGTGTGTGTATGTATATACATATTCAGGTTTTGCCATGAGTCACATGTGCTTACCGGAGAAGAGAAAGACAGACAGAAACAGTGAGAGGGAAAGTTAAGAAGTCACTCTCCAGGGGAGACGGCCAGGCTGCAATCCCTTCTCTTCCATAATCTTTCTGGGATTTTGGCAGTGCATGCACACATCTGGCCTTATTTTCAACCCCCCAGATCTGGGACTTGAACCACTGTTGGCTATGTAGGAGTCCTATGCCATCTGCTGGCCCCAAACATCAATATCTTACTTAAGTGTTTCATTATTTGCATTCCTTGGATGGTACTCTTCTGTTCTCATTCATATTGATATTCTTTCTCCTAGTAAAGCACCTGTAAATAAACAGGTACTGCTTAATAAATATTTGTTGTGTAAATTTATTGAAGTTTAGTGAGTAAGCTTAGTGAAATTCATTGAAAAGACAGAAACAGAGTTAATCAACTGACCACCTTAGCTACTTGATACCCATCTATTTGTTTCCATTGACTATCTGACCATACTTGTTTTATCCTATCCCTGTCCAATCTGAATGCATTCTAATTCCTAAATTCTTTGACTTGTAACATTTTATAAAGATTTCCAAAATAGCTTAAAAGTACACCTTTCAAAATGAACCCAGATCTTCCTATTCCCATTGGGAGCTTACTCAGAACTAGGTCAAAAGCTCCATGATAATCCTACATATGCATCTGGATACCCATAAATCGGTAGTTACAATAATATGCAGAGGGACCAGCAAATGGCTAATGGTTAGGTTGCTGGACTCCCAAGTAGTAGACCGTGATTCCAATCCCGGACCAGCGGCTTGAAACTCACCCCGGGCACATGTGTGTTTATGCCTAAAATCCCAAGAGGAGAATGGAGGAGAAGGGACTGCAGCATGGCCATTCTCCCTGGGGGTGATTTCTCACTTTCTATCTCTCTGTCTCTCTCAGTCTCTCCAGCAAGCACAAGCGCCCTATAGCAAAAAAAAAAAATCTCTCTTAAAAAAATTAAAATAAAATAACAGGCAGAAAGGTCTCAATACAATATACTTCTTCATTTCAAGTCAGATCTACACTGACAGAAATGTAGCAGACTTCAGATTAGATATTGATGGTTCTCCTATAATTCCATTTTATGGGAGATCAGCAAATAGCATAGCAGTTTACATCACTAGACTCCTACATGAATGACTGTAGTTCAATTCCTGAACCTGGTGGCTTGAAAATCACGCTGATCAAGATTCTAGAAGGTGAATGGAGGAGAAGAGATTTCAGGCATGGCCAACCCTCCTGAGGAGTGATTTCTCACTTTCCCTCTCATTATGTTTGTCTCTCTTTACACCAATACTGCCAGTTAACTACTCATGTCTCCCAGTTGATCAACAGTGACCTGGAAATTGTGTTTGAAATAAGAGCGATGTCAAGTAACTTTTAGGCAGAGGGTAGTCTTTTCTATGTCAATATCAGAACAATTATTCTAAGACTATGTCTTGGATAGGCCGGAGACAGGGAAATAAGCAGAAAACATGTTTATCTGTGAATGGGTCAAGGTCATCAAAGTACTTCAGGCACAAACCAACACTGCCTTTTAGGCCAAACTGTACTCAAGTTTAATGTAAGAAGACTTGCAAAAGAAGGTGTAAGCAGAGCTCTCCTTACACTTCCCATAGCAGATCCTGGCACAACTGCCTCTTTGGCTGGATAGGATAAAAAGAGAAAACCCACATGCACAGGAAGCACAGAGATTCAAAGGACTATTCAAATCTATTAACCAAAATCAATAGCGGTTTAAGTCATATCTGCATCCTCTTCTTTGAGCTTCTCTGTTTTATCTTAAGTCTTATAATGATATGTATAACTTGTTTATTTTACAAAGTTATTTTAAAGTGAGTAAAAAGAGAAGAAAGTACAAATTAAATGAAATAAGACAATACATACTAGGATAGGCTGCAAAAGACAATATGCTGGCCAGCTTGCATGAAGCTGGAGCAACAACGGAGACCCAGGTTCAGATCCCAGGCCAACCTGAATGGGCTGGATGCAGGGGTATGGACCAATTATCCTGACTAACTCGGACCATAACATATCAAAAACTCGCTAAGTCTCTTTCTCTCTTCCCTTTCCCTTTTCATATTCTGTCTCTTTCTCAATAAATGAATGAAAGGTCATGTGCTATAATTTTTGATGGTCAAGGCTTTCAATAGATATAGTCATATAGTCATATAGTCCCACTCTCCCATCCCTAGACTATAGGCTCCCAATGGGTAGTACACACACATATATATGTTTGTGTGTGTGTGCGTGTATATATATATATGTGTATATATATATATATCATATCTATGTATGTATATAAAATGACTAAAGACTGACGTCAAGACTCAGAGCAGCTATATGTACATAAATATATGTATGTATACAGAATGAATAAAGACTGACATCAAGACACACAAATATTGGGAGGCAACGGAACTTCTCATACAGGTAAATTTAGTCGTTATATGATTAAAAAGAGAAAGCAGCCATTTTAAAGCAGAAGTAGAAAAAGAAAAGCACATTTAACTAGATTTTTCTTGTTCTGACTTTTTTAAAAAGTCATTGATTTTTATGCTTTAAATCAATGTTTCTCTTAGACTGCACGCTAAAATTACAATACAAATCAAACAGTGTCACTTGAGTGTCTGTTACCTACACTGCTTCACACAGTAGGCACTCGGTATAGGAGCACTGTCTCTTGACAAACTGGGAGTTCTTATCTTACAGCAGCCAATATTCAGGGGTAGTAACATACACATTTACAGTACAAGAAATCCACAGTATGTTACAGCAGTAGTAACACGTACTATTGTAGTATCAGAACTCAAATTCCATAATCTGTTTCCAAGGAATATTTTAAACAATGGGAAAACTGGAAGACATTTTAATTATCAACTTCATGATTGCTTTCAAAGGAAAAAAATCTTCTTTTACAATAGGCATTTTGTAGACATTCTCCATAGTGGACTATTCATTTGATGTACCTCTTTCTACATGAATCAGGTCTTTCCTACTATACAACTATCTACGCTAATTGAAAAAAAGAGAAACAGACTCACTAATGAAATGACAAAACATTTCCTAAATTTGGGAAAGGTTTTCCTTTCATCATTGAGAACATGCCATTTTTTTTCCTAAATCACTGAAGAAAATAAAATGCTTTTCTCCATTCTGTAATTCTTTCCCACGTCTGTCTTTAAGAACATTTGCAACAGCAAAATGATAAGCATCAAGTTCTAGGCTTTCAAGAGATATATTCAGGTCTACAATTTAAAATTAAATCCACCAATTTTGTCACAGTTCATAGGAGTGAGAAAATCATAGTGCTAATATGAATATACATATGTTATGTTCAATTCCTGGGAATGAATTACAGGGAACTAACAAACCTATAGCACCAAAGTCTTTCTTCAACATGTGTTCCAAAGAATTCAAAGAAATACAACTTTATTTAATGTTCCTGGCTACCTATGATGTCTACTATGTTGAAGAATATAGTCTATGTTTAAAGTGGGAGTGGTAGGGGTCAGTCCCATAGCACAGTGGTTAAGCCCTGTGCCTAGGTCAGATCCCACATGTCAACCATGACTGAATCCCAGCTCTGGCAGCTTGAAAAACTTGCCAGGCGTATGTGCATGTGTGCCTCAATTCCTGATGGGATGGAAACATGGAGGAGAAGGGATTACACCAGGACTATGCCCCATCCACTGGAGGGTGCTCATCCTTTTTTTAGCTCTTTGGCGAGTGTACGAACCCTTTGAAATTTAAATAAATAAATAAATTAGGAATGCCTCTCAATGAGAGGTAAACTAAGGTACTGAAAACTAAGTCTTGGGTACTTAAGGATCCAGAGGTTAATGCTCTTGCTTAACCGCATTCACTTATATAGGAGGTTCAGAGTCTGACAAACATATATTTACCCAAGTATTTAAGAGCAGGCATTTTGGAGCAATTTAATTGTTTAACTAAACTCAGTATTACTGCCCACTCGGGGGTAAGGAGGTACAGTGGGAAATAGTCTAGATTCATTTGTAGAGAGTTTTCTATTTTGTAATATAGCTTAAACTCTTTTTGAAGAAATATGGTAAAGTGATTATCCTTCTGGAACTAGATATACTGACACTGTCACATTAACTCACAGCTTGTTAAATACAGTGCAATCTTTCTATAACATTCTTTGTTATGAGACTAGAATCAGCATATGGGAATTGCTCTTTTCCTGCTAAACTGAAGTCATTACTAACTACTCATCTGTGACATGTACTCTTTCTTGTAACCAGGGATTTTAGCTGCACAAAATTTAGAAACTGCCACATTGTTTCTTGGCATCGCTTTCACATGTGACATCATTTAAATGTAGGAAAACTCCATTTTAGCAAATACACTAGTGGGTGCCAGGTTAAGGATTGCCCAAAAGGGGCAGCAGAGTTTCCATAGGGACCAACCACAGATCATTTTTTCAACCTATCCCCCACATGCCTTTCATTAGCGGCACATGGAATTACAATGAGCTCAACAAATGCATTTCAAAATGGGTTATCAAGTTACCAGCATATAGAAATGGCTTCCAGTTCCTGTAGATGTGTATTGAGAACTGTCATGTGGTGTGGAAAAGCTCCACTTTCAGTTTTCCTAATTTCCAAAGTCTAATGAATCTGAGTATGATTTGTCTTTAAAACATAATATGCTTATTAATAAACACAATTTACATACCTAATAATCATAAATACAAACATATAAATACATACAAATACAAACATATATATATACAAATACAAACCTACATAGGAATCTGTTCACTAATATCTATTGCTGAGCAAAATATAAATAGGAAACTGCCTAACTGACAAAGACGTTTTCAGAGAATCGGTATCATTCAGAACCTCTGAAAGTCTGATTTTGGAAATCCTTAAATAATTCCTAGAACTTCCTCCATCATTTGAAAACTCACATAGCCAAAAGAGAAATCCTAGCCATCTCATCAGTACACTCTGCAAGGCCCTAGTTTCAGAACTTGTGAATTTTGTAATGCAAGTAGAATTTGAGAGCAGGAAACTGACAACAAAATGTAGAGCTAATGCCCTCAGTTAGAGGCATCTTTTCTACCAAATAAAACACAATTCCCATGGTATACTCTAATTTTCCCCTACAAAATAGAAACGGCATCACACCATCACTGTTAGGAAAATGCTTTGAGCTTCTAGCCTTACAGAAAGCTTTATTAATTTGAATCACTTTGTTATTTCTTAGACATAGTTCATTAATATGTTTATCTCTGATGTTAAAACACAATTATTTTGCGACCAGCAGTTCGAGTAATGGCTATGTCGCTGGACTCCCATGTAGTCGACTGTGGTTCAAGTCCCGGATCTGGTGGTTTAAACTCACGCCAGACACGTTTGCGTGTGTGCCCAAGGTCCTGAGAGGGGAATGGAGGAGAAGGGATTGCAGTGTGGTCATAGTCCCTGGGAGGTGATTTCTCACCTTCTGTCTCTCTCTGTCTTTCTGGAAAGCACACACGCCCTATAGCAAAATCCTCTCAAAAAAAAAAAAAATAAAAGGGGGGGGGAATATATGTGCATACACACACATATACACTTAGCTTGCAAATTTCAAGCATGTGGTTCTAAATAATATTTCAGAATCACTCTACTGTGTGATCCATGATACTAAATCATATAACTTCTATTTATTATTTTCCAACAGAAAAACTGGGTAATTTCAGTAATAAATTATTTTTATTAACAAAGTATTTATAATCATGTGGTACATTCATATATCCCACATATGAAAAATAAAAAAGATAAAGTATCCAGAAAACTTTAAGACAATATCTCTGACATACTACCTCTCAGGAAAGAGTCTGATACAGACAGACAAAGCTACCATAAACTTTTTGATAAATATGACAGTGATTAATTCTGAAGGGGAATTTTGTTAAGACTCATTTTGGGAAGAGGAAGATGAAAATTTTCTGGCTATCAGAAATTCATGTGGTTTTTATTTTTTAATCGTGTATTAAAATTAAGTATGAGTACACATAAAAAATTTAAATGATGGCTCAGGTCATTAATGATTCAGAGTAGGGCATAAATAGATGAACAGTAAAAGTTACCCAGACATATTTTTCTCGAGAATTTTTACAACTCAGTGTGGCCATGATCTCAGACTCCTGAACACCAAGTTTACACAACAGAAATTCAAACTTAAGAGAAAGAGACTGAGGCATACATTCTATCATGGGAATGACACCAAGCTAGCTCTTTGGAATAATATGACGCTACTCATTCCAACAATACGGGCAGCTAGAAGTTTCCATTTGTTCTACTCAGCACAAAAAGTTCATTGAAAAACTAAATTAAAGTACATGTTTATAAAAACTAGTTTGAAATTCAAGCAATTTTTCTTTATAATATATATTTGGCATGAACTGCTTAAGGACCCCTTCTATATATCCTAAATGCAATTTTTTAAATTAAAAGATGCTTAGCAACGCCATCTTGAACAGCCTGGTGAGCACCTCCATAGTTAATGGTATTTAGAAATTAAACAGATTAAAAACAGAACAATGATTATAATTATTATAATAACAAATACTCACACAGCCCTTTGGCATTCCCCAAACCTGTCCCACATATGTTACCTAGATTGGTTCTCCCCCCCACCTGAAATCTGTGGCCAGGTTTTAATTCTCACAGCCTACGGGTGGGGAGACTGAAAACTACAGGAGTTGGGGATTTACTTTAAATCTGATCTTATTTCCACAGAGTCACACCATAGAAAGGAAAGCGCAGCTACAACCTATTAGACTTCTAAACATAGCTGGACATTAGCCTATTCCAATCACACATCCCGAAAGGCACTGAGATAGCTGAATTGTCTTGAATTTGCACTGTGCATATGCAGAGAACAAATAAGCTTGAAAAGAGGTCAGGGTACTCAGATGATCGAAAAACACAAACTAAAAACAAAGGCTAAAACTACCATGACACACTTTTATCCCATGGAGTGGTAAGAATGAGCCACACTTCAGGAATGGCTTCTCCAGCAATGAGAAAAAAATGTATGGGGGACTCAAGTCTCCATTACTTGTATATTAAAACCAGGGTTTCTGGGGCTGTGACCTGGTCCCTTTGTTTTCATAAGGTAACTATTCACTTGAGAAGTTCGGCCCAGTCTCGGTGGTGCAGTTGGTAGTGAACCTGACTGCGGAGCTGAAAGACAATGCCAACAGTGGTCTGCGTGCCCAGCCCAGTCAGCCTAAAAACACCACGACAGGCACGTGTGCATGTGCCCAGGACCCTGGCAAGCTGGAGAGTTGGAAAAGTAGAATCACGGCCTGACCAGGCCCTCAGGGGGGTGTCTGTCTCTTAGGAACACACTCTATGGTGAAGAGAAAAAAAGTTTGAAGATGGAAGAATTTAGTATCATTCATGTTTTTTGCTTAGGTTACAATTTTCTTATAAGCAAATGTGGGTAAAAATTTATGAAATTTATGGAAAGTGGAATCAAAGTACATTTTGTGCAAAAAACTTTCAAATCTATGCAGTTTGTTCACAATATGCATTCTCCAAGGACTTCTTCAAGACACTTGCTGTACTAAATAATTTCTTAGATCCAAGAGACAACTTTCTCTTTTTTCTTTTCTTTTTTTTTTTTTAATTCCCAGAGGGCAAATGCACTCACCAGAGATGGACAGAGAGAGAGAATGGGGTCACAGCCAAACCACAGTCCTGTCTCCATTTCTCCACCCTGTACAATATGCATTCTCCAAGGACTTCTTCAAGACACTTGCTGTACTAAATAATTTCTTAGATCCAAGAGACAACTTTCTCTTTTTTCTTTTCTTTTTTTTTTTTTAATTCCCAGAGGGCAAATGCACTCACCAGAGATGGACAGAGAGAGAGAATGGGGTCACAGCCAAACCACAGTCCTGTCTCCATTTCTCCACCCTGTTGAGATTTGGATGCACTCACCAGAAATGGACAGAGAGAGAGAATGGGGCCACAGCCACACCACAGTCCCGTCTCCATTTCTCCACCCTGTTGAGATTTGGGAACACACATGTATATGTGTCCAACACGTTTCTCCCTGCCCAGTGTGTTTTTCAGGTCTCCAGGGCTAGGACTGAAGTCTTGTCAACCATGTGGGATCTGGCTCCCTTACTCTGGGCTACAGGACTATCCTTGAGGTAACTTTTTCTCTAGTTTTACATTATGTTTTATCAAATCAGCTATTATCAATTTAATAACTCTCCCTATAAGAAGCAATACTACAAGTGAACTATTAAGGTCAAAAAATAAGATAAAAATTTCCTTTTGTTTGTTTTTTTTTTTTTTTCATTTTAAAATGAATAAAACCATCATCACTACATGGACCTCATTTATCACCTCCAAGTTAAAATGGTCATCTGACTTCCAGCTGCACAGAAACTATTTCTCTACCTAACGTTGGGCAAGTTGGTATCTTCAAAGCAAAACGAAGCAGGATACAGCCTGGAATCGATAAAGTTCAATCATTGCTAAATACCTCTCCTAGTAGGAATTTCAGAGCAGCTTGACTAAAAACATGGATGGGTCTACGATAAGGACTTCTAGAACAAGAAATTAATGCAGATGGCATAAAAAGCATGTCTTTAACAAGAATTAACTTAAAAATAAGCTTGCTAGTGCAGAGAGGGCTAAACCGCGCTGGCGATCTGTGTATAGCAACTGCCTTAAAATCCGTAACTGAAGAAAAATATAAAGGCCTCAATACCCAGAACACCAACCATCTATCGATAGTAGAACCCCAAGCCCCTCCAAAAAGACTTCATGCGCTTATCAAACTATAAAATGACCATGCAAGTTGTGATGTACTGCCTCCATAACTTCCTTAACGTTTTATTCCCAGCTTTATGACTGAGAACACAGGAGATACACAAAGTTTCCATCTACTCACGAATGTTTGTGTAATCCAATATCCTTCAAGATATCAGAAATACTTGAAAAACAGCTCCTTGAAAACTATCTGGGTGGGAGCACGTGACTGATTTCAAAGCTAACACTACTTTTTTTAATTAAAGAAAAACTAGGACTTCAGATCTCGACTGGCAACCGGCTCTACCGTTCGCTCAGTGACCAGAGGTGAACACTGAGAGAAGAGACACTGCTAAGAAGCCCACTGGGAGGTGGCAAGAAGAAATCTGAGCGGCAAAACGAGGCGGGCAGCAGCCTGGAAGAAGCAAGGGAGAAGACCAGATAAGAGGGCGTTCTGGAGAGAGAAAAGCCAGCGGGGAAGTGGCGAGAAGGGGAAGAACCTAGGAGAGGCTGGCGTCAGAAGGGCCTCTAGGCGGCTGCGCCGGGCCGGCGGCGCGCAGGGAGAAGGCTGCAGAGGCTGCAAGCCCCGCGCGGCGCGCACCAGCCCAGACAGAGCGCGGTAAGCCAGAGGGAGCCAGCGCGCACAACTGCTTCCGCAGGACTTCCTGCGATAACACGCCCACCGCCCGGGCGTGGAGCACGCGTGGTGGCTGCAGCAGGCCCAGGGGCTCCAGCGAAAGCGAGAGCCACCAGCACACACTCAGCTGCTGTCGCCGCAGCGTCCCAGCCAGGCCGCAGGCAGCAGGCAGGAGCCTGCTACCAAGTCACAACGGGCTCACTGACGGGAGCTTCTCCAGAATCGCTTGCAAGAAAATGGAACCCTAATTCTACCACTCATCTGCGGTGCTGATTTTTTTTCCATTTCCCTTGAAAAACACAAGGAAAAACCTTGTACTCTTAGTGGTTAATTCTCTGACTGGACTATCCACTAAAGCCTGTTGGATCTTTAGAGAACTTTCATAAAATATGTTATCTTTAAAAAAAGAAATGCAACAGAGACAAACTGTGTGTTATTAACTGATACAAGTAATTTTTTTTTTCAGCCTAACCCAAACCAGGCTTTCTTTTTTATGTCTTTGTTAACACACATAAACCCCATCAGGATTCGATGCTGTCAAGACCCCATTTGGAGCAGAGATAGTTACCCAAGAGTGCAAATACATTAAGAAACACAAAGCCAGGAGGATTAACAGGACAGTGCCACATCCCCATGTCATTCAACAACTTCCCCTTTCAAGGGTTTGCTGATCAGAGCCTTTTTACTGTAATGGAGCCAAGAAGAGGCAGTTACTTAGACTAATATAGATTTTTTTTTTTACAGGAGATTACAGCTCTCTCTACGGAAAGAACATAAGTTGGATGTCTTCAGAATTATGACTAAAAACAGACTTTAAAATGTCTCCTATAGAAAGGCGACAGTTTTATCTACTTGACAATGAATTAGTGCCTAAGAAGAAAGCAGACTGGAACAGAGTTCATTTGAAAAAAGTCACCTAGTCTTGAAAGCCCTAATACTACTCTGGATGACACAGGAGCTCCAACCCACCAGCAGAGAAACAAAACAGAACTGCTTACTAGTCTTCAGCCCTCAGGCCAGTCTGCCTGGGTTCAAACCTAACTCTGATACTTGCTACCTGTTTTAGCCTAAGCAATTTATTAAACTTTGGTGAGACCTAGTTCCTCCTTTCTGTAAAATGAACATAAGAACAGTTTTTATTTCAGGTGGAGACAGTACCCTTAGCAGAGTGCTCAACAAATGTGAGCTGGGATCAGCATCTTCAGGTGACTCCTGATGCAAGGCTGTTTCCCACTGTAAGCCTAGCTTAACCTCGGGCCCGGTGGCTGCTCTCACTGTTGGTGATCAGCACTAGCTATGGATCCACCAACTCAGTGGTTGCTACATAGTCATTTCTATGCAAACTGTGTCCAGCCTTTGGGCAAAGTTTGCATGCCCTCTGCTCCCTGATTTTCACAAGTGAAAACACTAAGCCTGACACATTTAATAATGTCCTCCTTCCCATCATTAAAGGGCACCACACAGCTTTAGCAGACAGGAAACTAGCCCAGCACACATGCTGTCCAGCTGGCAAAAAGAGGCATCTTCAACAGCATCCACTCCTACATACAGTCTGATAAGGAACATTTTAATGGAGCCAAAACATACATTTCCTTCCTCTATTTCTGCATTTAGCAGACATGAGAGCTGGACAGTCATGTCAGGGATTATGAAACAGTAATAAAGAGATTTATAAGCCACCAAGGCTACCAGAACGACAGGGCTAAATTTCACCTACTCACTTTCACCCAAAGTATGCGGTGGAAAAGTACAGAAGACTTAAAAATCCTGCTTATTAACTGGAATGTACTCTTCAGTGAAACTCTTTTTACTGTCAGTGAAATAGTTTGCTAAATTCAGGCAGACATTACTTGAAAAAAAAAAAAATCCAGCTATCTCCTTCAAAGGATTTGTAAAGTTGCTGATAGACATAAGGTGACATCAGAAAAGTATGTTTGAAAAATGCAGTTAGGATTTCTTGGAACCTTTGGAATGTTTTTGTTTTTGAGGAAGGAATAGATAAATGCAAGTCCTACAAGTAATGAACTGTTCCAGAACCAAAGAAATTCATTACACAGATCTTCTCCGTGATTTCTCCTTCCTAGCTGTATTCGTGCAGATTTGAGAATGCACAATAGTAGTGAGCCTTAATAATTGTGCAGAGCTGTTTAAAATAATATTAAGTGCTTAACCAGAGTCATACAGTAAATCAAAACAACTTCCCAATTCTCAGATAAAAGACATTTTTTTTTGTTAAAAAAACTGCACAGAGAAGGCCAAAGATATAGTCTTATAAAAAGAAAAAGTCTTCAAAATTGTTCTCTGTCCTTTAAGGTGAAATTAAAGTGATTACTAAAAATTAAACATTCAAAGAAGTCTCAGGAATTCATGGGACCAGCAGTTGGCTATGTCTCTGGACTCCCATGTAGTCGACCGCAGTTCAAGTCCCGGACCCGGTGGCTTAAACACATACCGGGCACATGTGCGTGCATGTCCAAGAGCCTAAGAGGAGAATGGATGAGAGGGATTGTGGCGTAGCCATCCCCTCCAGGGGGTGATTTCTCGCTCTGTCTGTCTCTGTCTTTCTGGCGAGGGTACACACCCAATAGCAAAAACCTCTCAAAAAAAATTAATTAATTAAAAAATAAAGTCTCAGGAACTCCTGATCCAACATGACAGATGTGTGAGCAGCTACTATTCAGTCACTATTTTATTGGTCTCTGTGAGGAGACATGGATATTAAAAAGAGCAAAGGGAAGTCCGATATCCTTTCACTGCCATAAACCTGGGCATCCCAGTACAGCATTATCTATGCTTCCACTCAGCTCCTGACGAACCTTATTCATCAATATCCTTGTTAGATCTTCTGAAGGTTTAAATCACCCTTGTTCCCTTTGGATTTTACCTGCATACAAGAAACTTTCATCCTGAAGCCAGTGCATAAAACCATTGTCTTCAAACGCCACCACACAGTTTTAAGGAAGTTAAAACCGTGCATTTGTGACTTACGACCCTGGAGTTTAATATTATTACTGATATTGTTTTAAGGGCACATCATTTACCATTTTGCATCTTTGATTACTTGGTAGTATCTCAGATGTGATATCAGTAAGCACATAAAGGCAGTCTGTGTCTACATTTTTCTGCAGTTTTCAAATTTAGGCCTTCCTCTGCCTCAGTCTCACCAAACTATCCCAACTGGGTAAATGGCATTAATCAGTAAGGCAAGATTTGAAAGCATACCACAAAATGGTAACCAGCGACATTACACTTTAGGAACAATAAATTAGGGCAACTTTAAGAACCTTCTATCAATTATGCAACACCAGATAATCCTTTTTCCTTCTGAAACCTGACAACCCAATTTCAAAATTTTTTCAGCACCTGAAAACACTGTGCATTGCTGGCCAAAGTGTTCTTGCCCTATGTGCCAATTAAATGCAAGGCTTTTGAGAAGCGACTGAATACAAGGCATTCGTGAAGAGAGAATGAATGGGATGTGCTCTCACTCTCCTTCGGCTGAGGTCCTAATATGGGCTATACTGACTGAAGCCACAAATAGGAGCACGAGGCACAGATGTTTCACTGTAAACACGTACAAATGGAAGGCTTCGGGAACACGATGCACAAAAATCAATAGTCTAAGGACTAGGTAGAATGCCTATAGTTAAGATTAGATGAAAAGCATTTCATAAAGAGGGAAGACCATGAATGAAGGTCGGTCAGGAAACGTTCCAGGACTAGAAGCTCTATGTTGAGGATGGAGTATTTGGTGTAGTACAGATGGAATTAATAAATTGGAAGCAGATCAGACGGTGCTGAATGTCAAGCTAAGGATCATAAACAAATTTATAAGCAAATAGTCACAGAGGTTGAAGGCCACTGATAACTCAAGAGTCAGGTTAGGTTTAGAGGTGAAAGCTCTGGAGATTTTTTTTTTTCTTTTTTATTGCCAAAGGGCATGAACACTCACCAGAGACAGAGGAAAGAGAGAAACAGAAGGCAAAAGTATCCCCCAATGGAACGTGGACAGGCCACAATCCTTTCTCCTTCCATTTCTCCATCCTGTCAGGATTGGCAAGTTTTTCAAGCCTCCAGGGTCAGGATTTGAACCTAGGTTGGTCATGTGGGATCCTCCTCGCTTAACTATGAAGCTATGGGGCCAGGCCTGGAGATATTTTACTCCTATCAAAAATGAAAACATAAAATCCTGAAAGTGTAGAGGTTAGGAAGGAAGTCAAAAACAGACTAGAACAATTGTGGCAGAGATGCAGTGCAGTGGAAGCCAAGCCAGGAGAAACACGCAGGAGAATGGCTGGCAGCATCTAATTCATCTGAGAGATAGCCTAGCTGGGGAAGACCGGTGGGGCTCATCTTTCACGAGGCCACTGGTAACTTCAGTACAGCTCCATCGACAAACAGAAATGCCTTGGCAGATTTTATAGTTGAAAAACTGGAAGTTACATTGAAAAGAAACCCAGACTCAATCACTCAATATTTTCTTCACTCTAAGATTATTTTTATATCTGAGTAGGTTTTTATCTTTTATCTGAAAAAAGGGAGAATGGATTCATACCTGGTTTAAAAACACACTAATTAATAAATCAAAGCATAACATTTTGACATTGTACCGTGCCACTTGCAAGATGAAATCCAGCTGGAAATGAACAGAAAGTGCCCTGAAATTTTTTTAAATAAAATAAAAAGCACCTTTTTCTTTTGCATTACCTTATATTTTTCTAAATTGTCAAAGGAGCGATACTCAATATGGTTTATAAACTAAAATCCATCCACTACTTAAACTCTAAACTATCTCTCAACTTTCTTAGTCATATAGTAGCTACAGAACTCCATTTGTATTTTTCCCAGATGCTAAGAATGCACCACAAACAACAGCAATTGATTATACTCTACATGGACCGAAGATAATGCCATTTAACTACTTTCTACGAAACATCCAGGATTATCTTTGTTTAAAGTATACAAGATGAAAACAAGTATGAATAGTTTTTTTAAATGTCTGGAATGGAATTTATGAAAAATAGGTGAATACAATAGCAGAGTTGTAATTTGGGGGAAGTTAAAGTTAAGTGTATACTGGCTTATCAGGAAAAACTCATTTAAAAATATAAAGAAGAAATACAATAATTCATCTTATTTAGACCTAATCTGGATATGATCTGTTTTAAAAGTCAACAAAAAAGTACTTTTTAATAAACGAAGACTAGAGCGAAAGCCATTTAGCCTTCTTTTCATCTACAGGGTCAGAGGTTGAGAGGGTGGTTCTGATTTCCTAAAGTCAAAGAAGAAACAGAGATACTTGGCAAAATGGAGTACAATCAAGTAGGAAAATAGATCCCAAGGAACAGTAAGAAAATCATTAAGATAAACTAGGGTGAGACAGGCATTGATAGATTTCCTCTAGTTCTGTCGGGTATATATATATATGTATATATCAGGTCCTAAATTATAGTTTACTGTAATGTGGAGAGATAAATTAACTACATAAAGGTAACAGCCAGAAGAAAGGGAAAACAGTTATATAATAATAATAACAGAAGTTTTCAACCTTTCCTCATATAATATTTTCACTTCACCAGGAAAGAGCATTTATATGAGATGGCAAGCATGAAAGTAAAATGGTTTCTTAACCTATATAGATCATTCCACTACTTTCTGATTTAATTATTTCGAACTGAATGAAATATTATTATTTTCCATAAGAAAACTATTTCATTTGAGAAGAATAACTACTTACAAGTTACTTACAAAGACACTTTTTAAATCGTATTTTCATGATTGAGGGCCATATATATTTCTTTATTTAATTTTTATTTATTTCTAATTTTTTTAAGGTTTCCTATAGGGCACATGCACTCACTAGAGAGAGAGAGAGAGAGGGAGAGAGAGAGGGCAAGTGAGAAATCGCTTCCCAAGGAAGATGGCCATGCTGCAATCCCTTCTCCTCCAGTCTCCTCTCAGGGTTTTGGGCATGTACACGTACCAACACTCAGCATATTTTTCAAGGTTCCAGGTCAGGGACTCAAACCACATAGGTAGCCCATGTGGGATTCAGTGACCTATCCACCACACCAAAGGTTGATCCATCTTTTTTTCTTCTTTTTTTTTTTTTTAGGGGACAAGCCTGCCTCCTGGCTAAGAGACAAAGAAGACAATCAAGCAAATGAAAGGTATCTTCTTCACCTTTCACTCAGGGTGGAGAAGGTTCGCATGCAGACTCTGGAAAGCACAGCCCATTTGCAGAGCCAGACACACCTCCTCCTCTTTCCCCAAATTACATCTGGACTGTCCTCTGAGAGTTGAGGGAATATCTTGGGCTCAGTATCTGTGTAGCATTCACCACAGTTTCTTAAAACCCAGGAATACAAAATGGCAATAGCACTGAGGTTGTATACTATCAGTTGGACTTACAGTGGGGAGGTGCATTGACCCTACAGGAATATAACTATTCAGACTAAAAGATAATGAAAGAGAAGAAGAAATAAGGAATTTAAGGACAATACCTCATAAGTCTAAGAAGACAGGGAATTCTTCCTGTCTTTCCAATGCAACAAAGTTAATCATTAAAACTGACTTAACTATATACTTAATTAAAAAAAATTAATTCTATCCATGTTGTATAGTGGGTCATGACTAAAAATGGTAAGTTGAGAAATCCTAAAAGAAAATAAAGGCATTAAATTTACATTTAAAATATTTCATTTTTACTACATTTGAAGCTGAAACTTCTCATTTAAAAGGTAAAATTAATTTTAAAAAAGCATTCAAAATAAATGAGATTCTTTTATTATACTTTTGTTCATTTGTTTTTACAAATGCTGAGAAATTTATGTAAAATACCGCAAATGGTTTTAATAACTAATTGCACATTTAAGGCCTAATCTCACAGATGCTGTCTACAGTTTTTCAATCTGCCAAGGGACCAATGGCTGTTGTACATAAAGAAAGACCATTTTCTTGGAAGATTAAAAAAAAAAAACTTAGCTAAACTGTGTCTTAAAATTAGTCTATGCATAGATAAATGACAGGTATTTTAAGTGAAAGAGAGTAATACAAACTAACTTCTTATTAATGACCATTTCATAACCAACTTTCCAGTACCAACTAGATTTTATACATGTGAATCCAAAGAGGATTCTATTGCTAAAATATCTGAAATAACATTAAGCTAGAGTTTCTGCAGACCATTCTGTGATAACATTTAAGCATTTGAGTCCCATATATGCATAAGGTATTGAGAAAATATGATATGAATATTTTAGCTGATTCATTAAATGATCATCAACACCTCACTGTATACTAAAAAGTATATTTTAAGTCTACTCTCATATACATCTGCAGAGAAAATAGAGATGAATAGATCTCAATTACTAAGCAGATTTCCTCAACAACAAAATTGTCATGTTTTATGTTTACAGTAACATGGTGATCAGACACCAGTTCCAGTTCAACCCTTCATCCAAAGAGAGGAAAGTTAGTTTATCTTTAGTTCTCTCATTTGTAAATCAGATGATTAGGCTAGAATGGACAGTAGTTCAAGTCGCATCTATCACTCAAAATGAAGACAGACCTTATGGTCACTCTGAATGAAAGAAAAACAAACAAACTAATAAAAACAAATTTGAACCGCAGATTTTAAACTGACCAGCGCTCGAAAGTACAGCTACTGAGAAAATTATTGTTTCACTGGCCAAGGTCTACTTCTCCACAACAACAGACTAAGAGAATCTCAAGCCTAGATCCACATTTCGTGCAAAGCAGGACTCTTCCTACTTGTTCACACACGATGCACCCACCAGCGACATAGATGGAGGCCAGGTTTTACAGAGAAACCACAGAACTAAGAGAATATTCTCTCAGAAGCATCACTATTTCCCTGACATCTTACCTCAGACAGGTGACTTACTATATTCTTCTGTTTATTTCCTTTAGTTATAGTTTTACTGATATAACAAAATAAAATATACATTCTGTTGTGTTCAGAAAGTGAACTACTGTTTTTTCATGATTGTTTTTTGTCAAAATTAAGTTGATCAATTATTTCTACGATGGTGTTTATACACATAAACCTTGTTAATACACATAAACCCCATTTTCTCATGCAGGAGGAAAAGTTTAAAGGATCTGCTGACTCATTACACCACTGGAGATACCAAACACTGTGAAATACACCATACTAGGAGTAGAAATAGCATGTTCTCTCTGAGCCAGTTCCACATTTCAGGCAATAGTGTGTGTTACATGTTAGGGCTACTAAGGCTGCAATTTGGTATCTATTTCTTTGGAGCCTAATAATGAATTTATTCCAGATGAAAATAACATAGATATGCAGAGATGTTACTTCTTTATGGTAGCAGTCTTATTCATTTAACACCTAATTATAATTTAGTATGCCTATTAACTTAGGCAAAGTGTGGGGGGAAGGGGGGCAGGTAAAACCAGAAAACGTTTTCTTTATATGAAAACATCTTCACACTAAAATACGTCATATTAACGTCTCCACACTATATACAGATTTCATTTCAATCTCATGCATCAACAGTATTTCATACTTTCTTAGTACTTTCAGAACATCCTGCAGAGCTATCTTCAGCTGATTTCAAAGCTGGTTAAAATTGTTATTCTTTTTTTCATCAATCAAATGTGTAGATGCAAAATGCGTAAGAGCTAATGAGAAACAACAAAGCATCATGTTATTTTACACCATTTACAATTTGCAATTAACTACAAAGTATAAGTAAGCATATAATTTTCCTATCCCATTCTTTCACAAAGTAAAAATAAAAGTGTGAAACTGACATATGAAAGGATTTCTCCCTAGTGACTTTTCAGAAATGACAGAAGTATCACAGAAAGGTGAGGCAGAAGTGGAATCACTGATCTCTCAATTTCGGATGCATCAAAAAGAGCTTCTGAAAAGACAACATAGAGAAATAAAAAAGGGATACGAAATTAATTTTTATTTCATGGGAAATAACAGGAGTTCTATAATAAGAAAACCCTGAAAAGATGAAATATATCCTCTCCTTTCGGGAACGTTGCAAACAATTAAAAAGTAAACGATGTAAGTGTTTTAAAATCAGTGGACTACAAGCAATCCAAGACAATTCAGAAAACATTTCTCTAAAAACCAATCCGGAATGTAAGATGGCAATTTGAAATAGTGGAAGCATATTTTGTTTTAAAAAATCAAAAACACTTTTTAAGACAAAAATTCAAGTTAATGTCCCAGTGATTAATTTTGGAACCGTGTAGCCAAGAACAACTTTCGGCCCTTAAAACATAAAACTGTCAGTTTCCTCTGCTTGGAGACAAAACATACAAGAAGCACTCACGCACTACTATACTTCCCTA
>NW_006159462.1:3184268-3195405 GCF_000334495.1 Tupaia belangeri chinensis
CCTACACAGGGAAGACAGAACTACCTTCTATAGAAGGTGATCACTCTGTTTCTACCTATTCACATATTCATGCCAAAGCTTCTAAAAATCAGTTACAAATTTCAAACCTCAGAACTATTCTAGTGTACCTTACTCCCTAAACCTAGCTAAAAATATAATCCTTTACTGAGCTACACTAGCCTATGCACAAATATGTAAAGCAGCCTGTCCCTGCTGTTATGAAATATAAGCTAGCATGAGCAAGTACAACTCTTTCCTACAAAACTCAAAGGGCTGATAACAAGATACTTAGCCGTCTAGTGCTTGGGAGTCTAAAACGTACTGATGCTGAGAATCTTTGAAGGACTTTTATTTCCTAAGTGAAGATAATATGCGTTTCAAGCATCATCTATGATTGAATGGTCAAATTCCTATTTATACACTTAGATTACAGAGTTTGGTAGAAGTATTGAGTAACTAAAATTGTCTTAATCTTTTTGCCAGAAATATGTCACAGTTGGAGCTTATAATTGTTTCAAAATTATACCACAACTTTATTTAATTTCATTCAGTGCATCTCCTCATAGAAATGGAATGGCAAAGAATTCTCAACAGCAAACCATGAAATCAAATTATTATTTTACTGTATATAAGCTTCTTTCTGTTTTTATACCACTGCCCCCAAAATATAAAGAAATGTAGGTAAAAATCCTACAGCTAGTCTTATTTTTCCACTGAAAGGGTAGGTCCTCACTCCTCCAGAGACTGAAATATTAGTTACCAAATCTGGAGGAGAGGGAGGGAAGTAAAAAGAGGAAAAAAAAATGATAGTAACACATGGCAGAATTATCAGAGGAAGCAAGCTTAGTCTCAGTCTAATTTTCCTTAGCATCCTAAAACCAACGACATCATGCGGCCCATGATCTCTGCTTACTCTTCTGAAAAGCATCCAGAGGATTTTCAAAAAGATTTCAAGTTATACTTCCAAATGCCAAATTAACTTACAGGACCTTCCACTCCTGAAGGGAAACAGCACAGTAGCACACCAGAAGCTCGAAAATGCTTTTTGTCACGCGAAGTCGGAACTGATGACTATAACCCTGATGGGGTTTATCTAAAATTCCCAAGCACTGCAGGCGAAGAGGTCAAACCTTTCTATGTCAAAAATATATAAATAAATAAGTCCATAGGCAGCAATAATTCCTTAGAGATCATGGATTGTACAGTATCCTAGTCCCCCTTCTGTTCAGATACATATATACCTTTTTAAGGTATAGAGAGGGAAAAACAAAAAGGAGAAAAATCTGCTTACACTAGTAGCTATACCTGATTCTTCCTTTCTAATCATTATTGGTCTCGTTTTAAAAATTTTTATCATTGGCAGTAATACACAGAATTATTCAAAGAATGAAGAGAAAATGTATATACATAATTAAGTACAATGAAATAATGAATTATTCTGGAAGCACAAAGTGCACAACATGCAAGTACATAAATGAGCACAAGTACATGGAAAACTAAAGAATTAAAATTTGACAGTGTGGCCATGCAAGACCAGGTACACATATTTACAAATAAAATGTGTACACTAATTTTGACCATGTGCCTAAATTTTCTGGGTGACAGCATCTGTGGTTAAGCTACTCAAAGTACAGAAAAAAGTAAAATGTGTCATAAATTAATAAGATATTCTTTCAAGGGCATAAATTGTCTTCAGAATGCGACATTGAAAAACAGAATGATCAGTAATGGCATAGAGAGTAAAATAAAGTTTATTGTAATTGAGGTTTAGATAACAGTAAGTTTCTTCTAGTGATTTACCACATCTTACATCCAAAGAATGTAATGAAAACTTTCTAAATATTAAGGAGAAACATCTTTTACTATCTGCTTATAAATTACAGAAAATAGTATTTCATATTGTCCACCACTTGAATGTGTAATTACTTATCCTGGCCACTTGCTCCTAAATTATTTTCTATAACCTTTCTAAGTTTGCAGAATCAAACATCAAATTTTGCAATCATCTTTAAAAAGGCTATGCTTCCAATAATAAGTGAAAGAAAGTCTTTAAAATATTTTTTTTTCAAATTTACACTTTAAATGTATGCATTACAAAAAAATTTAGCAGCCAAATATTAAACATACGATTTTAAATACCCTCAAATGTATATAAAGAAATAATCAAAGAATTATTCATTGTCCATTAATTAGAATAATACATATTGAGAAAATTCTGTAATAGGTGTCTTGATTAAAATTAACATACATATGACCAGATTTAACTTCCATCTTTAAATGGGACTTTTCAAAAGTAAAATGAACTATCTTCTCTTTCAAAAATATTTAAAGGCATCCAAAAGTAAAATAAAAACAAATGTCAAATCTCTTTTAGGATTTCTTTTCTACTCAGAACTACTTACTAGTACTGAGATAAAAATGAGCTGATGTGTTTATTTGTACTTCTTGCAGAGCTAGAGGTAGTGTGTGGACAACAACATCAGAGAGTGAGCACAAGTGGAATTTGGTTTTTAATTTGTTTTGCCAATCTTGCTCTCATTTCAGGACCAAAATTATAATTAACTCTCAAATAGGTGTTAGGCTACATTAAATAATTAATATGGACATTACAAAGACTGCAGTTATTTCAGAAAATATATAATATGCTAAAATCTCATGTAGTGCCTGTTACGTAAAAACATTCTATGCAACTGAGTATGTGTATGTATATATATGTATATATATATGCGATATATATATATATATGCGCATGTACATGTAAGTGCTTAGTTGCTAAGAAGTCGCAAACTCACAGTTGCACTTGTGCATAACTCAGAGAGAAAAAGCTAAAGCTAGATTAGCAATGCTTGATCCCTCCACACATGAAGTGTACTTTGTAAGAGAAATTAGATTCCACAAACTAACTTCTGACATATATTTTTATGCTATTTATAGATCTATCTGATGTCTCATGTAATGTATGGAGAAAAATAAAACAGTGATTCACAAGAATTAACAGAGCGCCATGTTGTAGAATCTAATCAATAAGCACATGCTATATTAGGAACGTTTATTGGTTTATAAACTTCATATGTTCTGTCCAAAGTCTACAAGTAACAACAATTCCTGAGGCAAAATCCTTCCATCTCTCTTTTTCTATACCTAAGATATGTTTAGTGCTTAAATATTAGTAGCAGTTGTAATCTGCAGTCCTACATTGCGTTCATTTCTAGTTATTACACTACTCAATTTAATCATATAATAATATTAATGCTTTTTTAAAAGCTTGGGACATACACACTATACCATATGAATATGTTTATTATTCTTTATAATACTATACTACTTACTATCATGAATACCAAGTAGTTAGCAGATAAAGCAATTATTAATGTAAATAAAAGAGCCAAGCTCCCTTGAAATAAAGGAAAAAAGAAACATAAAATAAACTGTGGACACTTGTGTATTTCCTTCTCACATTGTCTACTATAGAAGGCTTAAACAGCTGACAATGAATCATTTGTTTATTCAAGTTAAATATATTGAATATATGTTAACTTCTGACTTGCTTAAAAGTATTTGGAACATTTTCCAGAGCCTATTTTGACTGTGTCAATTACCTAGATACCAAAGTTGTTGTATTGTGTTGCTTGATGAAATAGGACATACAGCAACCCTCCAAACCAGTATTACAAGCCTGGCAAATAGCATCACATTTGGGTGACGCACAGAATCCATCACCCTAGGGAAAAAACGCATTGGGTCACAGTACGGAGTCTTTACATGTTCCATATTATTTCTACATAACGTTTTGAGATGACAGAATTGTAAACTATAAAGTGCTAGCCCATAAAACGATACGTTCAGAAACAGCACTGTCATTTACCTGCTCCTCTCAACAGAAATAGGACTTTAAAAAAAATTATCTCCAAGCACTTCTTAAAATAAACTGAAAGGTGGTATTGTGATTTAGGTTTTCTTTCCCATGTTTTAAAATGTCTTAGTAAATTCTGTGCAGATATAAGCATAGCAACAATAGAGTCATTATGTTTACACTCCACACACATTTCGAACTTCCAGACTTTTTAAAGTAGGTCATGGAGCTTCTTAAAAGATTCGTGTCAAGTGCAGAGTTAATGGTTTAGCATATTAAACTCCATTAAGGTGTATCTAAGTAGTATCAATCCACATACATTATATACATAAAACACCTACAACAGCATGCACATATATGGGCAATAATTTAAACATAACATAGCTATCGTGAACATTTCAAGCACTTGCATGGTTAGAACACCTCCCATAGTATAGATATCCTACTACTAATTACCAAAAAAATTACACAAATCAAAATGTGTTACCTTTGTTCAAACAATACTCTTGATCATTATATAACAGAAAGTGGCATCTTTAATCTCTCAGGAACCAAGATAGTAGAGGATTCTTGGAGCAGAGGTGGTGCAGAGTGGTTTGAGGCAAAAGCAAAACATATTGTTTAAGCAAACCTTAAGGGGAGGGGATCATATGCGCAATTGATGATTTTTTTTTCTATCATCTTCCACAAAGCCTCCTCCAACCCCTCCCCACTACTGAACAGTAAACAAACTGCTGATATTAAAGGATTGCAGCTCCAAACATTTCCCTCTGCCTTTTTTTCTTTTCTTGCTAAACTTTATTACTTTTCGGAGTTTTGAAGTAACAAACTAACATTCATTAAACAAAAATGTATTAACAGACATACCCGTACCTTGAAATGTATGCTTACAAAATCTAAAAATTTAAGTAAATCAAGACTTACTGGAATGAACAGCATGTAGCTTAAGTTCCTAAAGTTTTTCCTGACAAATCTTTAAGAAGAGAACAGTTAGTAAAGAAGAAATGCCTCTGAATTGAACTAAAGTCAGGAGTTCTTACATGAAAAACTAAGAAACACATAGAGTAAATGAAAACTGTGAAGTTTCTAAGCAGAAAACACTTTAGCGGCCCCAAATTGGAAGAATACTTTTTATGATAACATAGCTTTAAAGACTTCTACTCCCTCTTCCTTACTATACCTAATTTTCAACATGTAATATTCTTTACATCCATTGGGGGGGGGGGAGCTCATACTAATTTGGGGTTGAAAGCAAAGTCCAGGACAAGTAATCATAAAATTTAATCCTGAGACACAATGCACATTAGAAATGTCGATACTCAGTTCTGATCTACCAAATGGAACGGAGGGCCTCACTTTTGGGTGGAGTGTCTATCCCCAAGGAAGGAAAGACTAGCACAAATCTTTTTTTCCCTCCCGAAAGATTTTCACACTCGCCAGCTTCTAAAGTGGCCCTGATGTCAGTCAACATCACCAAGACATCTCTTAGCTGAAGAAAGTTCTGTTTGCCTGCCCAAGACTGGAAAAAGAGACTGTGATATGAACAGCATTAAAAAATTGTAAGGAAAAAAAACTGCCAGTAGAAACACATTGACCCTTGAGGTCAATGCTTTCCATCTAAAACTGCATTTATGTAAAGTTTCGTCTATTTTCCTTCCTCTGCACATAAAAATGATTCATGTCACAATTAAACTTCCACATTTTAGGTTCTCGCTAACAGGTGTAGCATTCTTCATATAAACATATTCCTTGACCTGTCACCATTGATAACCTTAATGAATTAATCTCAACTGAAACAAAAACAATTTTTTCTTTCCCAAGTAAGAAATACCTCACTCTCACAAATACCCTCTCTCCCCTAAACCCAAAAACTGTTTAAGTTACGGTAACCTGAAATGCACCAGCCATCACAAAGAGCAATTGGAGAAATCCAGCAGGGCTGAACAGGAAAGATTTTTAATAACAGATTGAAAAACAAGAATAAAAATAACTGCATCAACAGAGCCTTTCTTCCTCAGGCCACAAGCTCGTTCTTACTTGAACTTTTTTTTTTTTAAAAAAAATGGCATTTTGGCCACTAAACCCAATCCAGAACATTATTAAAAGTTAAAAGCTACCAATTACTTCTGTCTGTTCTTTTAAAGCAAAGTTTGGCATTACGTCAGTTGGTTTAAAGAAAACAAGAAAGAGAGAGAGAAAGAGTAAGAGAGAAAGTTTCCTGCTTGTATAAACTAAACCACCAGGGAAGGTGTCTAGCCACTTGTAAAGTATTTACTGCAGGTTTTTAAAGAGCTAGAAACAGTTTAAAAATTAAAAGATTTTTATTATTTTTAATAAAACATACTTAAGAACGGCAAGCGGATCTTTAGTGTCTTCTTTGAGGTATCTTAATGTGATGTCTATTTCAATTACAGCTTTGAATCAGAAAATAACTTCCCATAATGCTTCCAATTTAAAGTACACAGATAATTCATCTTTGTTTTTGCTACTTTTGTGCCCTTAAAGGAAAAAGAGGGGAAAACCAAAAGTAGATGTCGCCACTCTAATGGCTATCGCTGCAGCGAAGCTTCTCCATTTAACTAATTCCTAACAATTCAAATAATTTCACCCATGCATCGTTCTACCATTTCAATAAAGGAGTTTCCTTAAGCCCAAAGATCTCTTTTTAACCGAAATCAAGTTCTACATTACTGTACCTATCTGAGAATCAAACCAAAGATCAACAAATTCAGTTCTTTGGGATGTAAGAACCACTCAGTGATAAGAGAACTCAAAAGGTGTTCAGAATAGTTACAAGAAAGACTTTATTTATAAGAGCCATAAATACTGAATAGAATATCTTACACAAATAAACAAATGGCTTTAAACCTACTGACATCTGGGGATATATTTTTTAAAAAGCTTATTCCCTCTGCAGCACTGTTTGCTACTGAACAGTAGTATAAAACACTACTTGGTATTTTATCATATTTACTTTCATCGACTGGTTAAAGCTTTTGGGAGGCATTATTTTGAATAATTGTAAAAACAATCAAAGAAAAGAAAACGCTCTGCCTAATTTTTAAAATAACTGCGGAATACTTAGGCTTTTCTATACATGACAATTACAAGTTCTCTTAGAGGATTAGATTAAATTTCTATGTGGGAAAGGCTAGAAGAGCATCTTCATATTGCATCTAAGGAGGACTCTGTAGTTCCTTAAATCATAACTACTACAGTAACAAAGAATTCACTCCTTTCTGTTTCTATACGACAATAAATGTAGTTATCGTAGATAAGCAAAGTCATCTAGATAGGCTGTCATTAATTTTCTCAAATTTCAATAAATAGTAACTCAGGAAGACACATGAGTAAACAGGACTCAGAATTAGTTGTTAATGAGATTAGGAGTCATAACCAGAAAAAGAGGCAGAGAAAGAAACCTCTGTTACCTGAAAGCTTGACCAAGGATGAGCAACAAAAAACAAGCCCATAAAACTTTCCTGTTTTATCAACTTGATTGTAACTTATGAGCTGCAAGATTTGAGACAGAACTGTCTGAGTTTATAGTTTTCTGTGCCTGCCAAAAACAGATGCAGACTACCACACTAGCTGTCCTGCGGAAACTAAATTAAGCAAAGGCAAATACCAAATGGAAAGTTGTCAGTCTGTTGAATGAATGGCTTCATTTTACACACCAGAGAATATCTTATAAGAATATGTCTTAATGTGAGCCAGTCATTTTAGTTTAAGTACATCACGAAGTACAAAAATAATAATTTTCCTTTTAAATCAATTATAGACACCTGCCCATAACTTTCTTAGAGTCTATTCTGTTTCGCACACAATAGCAGTGTTGTCACTTTGTTTGATAACAAAAGGGGTAGTGAAGTTTAAAAAATAATTTATAAGTGTATGTAGTATGAAAACGGTTTCAAGACCAGTTATCAATATTTAACCTAATTTCATATTTGAGATCAAGTTCGAGTTCAAAAACAATTTGCTTCAAGTTCTTTTAAAACTTTCAGTAATGGTTATTTATTTCAACAAAGAAGGTAAGCCAAGAGTTTATTTTAAAAAACTCCATTTAGCTTGTTTCCTTAATGAAAACGTTGAGAGCATTCATTGCATGTGGTTTGTGTATCTGTACACTCACGCACACACACATGCAGATCTAATAATACTAATAATAGTAGAAACATCACAGAAATACCAGGACCTTAAGAGCAGCTTTTCCACGAATGCATTCAACTCCCTGTTTTGAAGGCTTTCCTTATGAATGAAGATTTCCTTATGTGTAGCAGAGAGACCTACACTGTGAGAATCAAAATTAACCCAGGAGTGCTTCATGACTTAAAAGAAAAGTAAAAATAATACCGAGAACATGGTAAGGGCACGTGTAGTTCACTTGTAATTATTTAATCCTAAACTTTTTAAAGCAAGCATGTAGAAAACTTTATAAACTCATTTACAATATTAGCTGCCAAAATGATGAGTTTCATATCAATTCAGACTTCACAGCTACTTGAACAACTTTTCTCCTTACCTTAAATGTTACCTTTCAGAGACAAAGGACAAAAACCCAAGGAGCACCCCAGACCCTAAGCGCATCTAGAATTCAAAGAAGTGACAAACTTTTTGTTAGGAACTTGCTGTGATCCACCATTTATACAGGGAACAACGTGAGACTTAGTTTTGATGGGCGTAAAAGTTTTCTACACACATATATCCTAACATATAACAGATATATCAAGAAGCCATAAACATTAGCATGCCGGTGGGTAAAAAATCCTTTGCCAGCAGAGTACTAATGAAGCTTCAGAATGCCTAGCATTTAGAGAAATCAAGTCATAATGTTGATACTAAAGCGGTTTCCCTCTCAGGAGTTTTATTTTCACATTATTAATACCCAGAAATCATCGTCAAGTTTTACCACGTTAGATGGCCCTGTGTGTTTAACTCAATCTAGAGGTGTTTTTATCCAAGGATATAGCTTTAAACGGGAATTATGAAAACTAAGGAGCGAGAAACTCTAAGAACGGTATATTTGACTTGTTAAGATTAAGCACATCATTAATAAACTTTCACTTAAAGCTTAAAAAAAATCCTCAAAATGTTGGTATCATTTCCAGACTGTCCTGTCAGCATCACAACTTACAGGAAACTCTTCATCTTCCCATACAAACCCTGTATTTATTCACAACCCTGGCATACTTGGGGAAAAAAAAAAAAAAAGCCCACACAGTTTTAGATCGTGTTTGCTTTTTTGCATTAACCGGTGGAATATCTGAGAAAGCCTTCTAAGCAAGCGAACAGCTTGTCAGAAACTTCACAACAGTGAGTTCAGAAACTTTCATTCTCATTTTGTCCACGTCAAGAACTGGCTGCCCGCATTACTTTCCTTTGCTGTCCCTTGCATTTTTAACTCTGGCAGCCTTTTCTAGATGATCAACTTTTCCTAAAACCAGCAGGAAAGTAACTTGATGCCAGGCAAGATCCATAGGTTTTAGCTTCAGAGCTGGAGGACTTTGAAGGGTTGTTGGAAGGTTCCTATTTTGTTTTTGCTTTGAGCAATCAAATGTTAGCCAACAACCAGGCCTACAGTTATCATTTCTTTGTAATCTTGTCTCAGGCCCTATCTGTATTTTTCCTTTGTACTTACTGTGTCTCCCAGACCTTTTCCTGTTCACCTGGTGCGCTTACAGAAGTTCACTGAATGGACAAAAGTTCAATGAATAGGCCTAACTTAGCTCTGATTTAACTTCTCCGCTAAGTTTCTCACTTCGCTTACCTCGCTTAAACTCTAGCGTGATTTCCAAAATAGGATAAGGCTGAATATTCTATCATAATTTTGATTCATCACTAAGATCCATCGCTCTTACTCAAAAACTTTCAAAGGATCAATTCTGAGGCCTAAGAAGATAGGCGGGAAGTGAAGCAGGTCCTAAAATTTAAGAAGTCCAAGATTCCTTCTGAAACCCACCAGTCCTTCTCCTCGCCCTCTTACTTCAATTGCTTTAGAGTCCTAGGGCCATAAAACAGTTACTGACTTCCCTGGGGAAAGGGGGAAACACCACCATCTCAGACAGGTACTAACAAAAAAAAAAAAAAGAAAAAAAAGAAAAAAAAAAAAACCTTTCCCAGCCACAAAAACAGCTTCGCACTTCAAACAGCTCCCACCTCCGCCTCACCATCAAATTATTCATGGGGTCCTATAATCCTGGAGGTATTTGGAGGGACATCGCTGTTTGCCTTGGCTTTTCAAAGACGTGTTTCTCTAGGGCCCAAACAGGAACTAGACAGAAGGCAAAGCGCCTATTCGCCTGAGTGTCCCACCGCTGTCAGGCATTTAATCACCAGCCAGTGTCCCCTGACCTGCGCGACACATGGCGCATCAACCGCACCGCAGAGGAAGTCTGCCCCTTCCTCAGCCCCTGCGGAAGCGCCTTGACTGCAAGGCCCTGCCACATGGAACGGACAGGGCACAGACCCCTGGGCCAGGCTGCCCTGAGCCGCTTGGAGGCCGGTGCACCAGGGGATGCGACACCCTCCTTCTCCAGCCCAGCTGGGCCTTTAAGAGAAAAAAGTTTGAAGCCTGGTTTTGCAAACTCTTCAAAGCCAAAGCCAGTCCTGTGCTGCTGCTTCCCCACTTCGGGGACCACACCAAGGCCCCCTCTCTCAGACCCTCCCGACCCGCCCAATTGCGCCCAACTTACTACTCTGCATGCTGGTGCCTAGTCTGCGCCCCGCTTGTCAGGAACCCCCAGAAAACTTGCCGCGGCGGCGGCGGCGACCCCTCGGGTCCAGCCACCTCCAGCTCCTCCGCTGCGCCCGGTAGGAGAGAAAAAATCAGGCAGAAAGAGACAGCGAGGGGGAGTGGGGCTGTGAGGGGGAGGGGGCACCGGCCTGAAACTTCTTTTTTTGGCAAATGGGGATTTGTTTTTCCTCCTCCCCGGCGGCTGAACTTGACCCTCCTGACTCCAGGGGCTACTGCAGTTTGAAGTCGCTCGTTACCAAGGCTCAGATGCCTCAGACTCACCAGAGGAGGAGAGGAAGGGGGGAAAAGGGAGAAGAGAAGAAAGAAAGAAATCTCACGCGCAAAAAGGAAGAAAGAAAATGCATGTGAAACCCGAGAAGCCTGCGCTTGGCTTTCTGCACATTCTCCCTCTGCTTTTTCTTTTTTTTTTCTGCTTTTTTTTTTTTTCCAAAGAAAGTCACTTTTAATTGCTTTCTGCACACTCTCCCTCTGCTTTTTCTTTTTTTTTTCTGCTTTTTTTTTTTTTCCAAAGAAAGTCACTTTTAATT
>NW_006159462.1:3195541-3195943 GCF_000334495.1 Tupaia belangeri chinensis
GGGGAGAAAAGGTCTTTCCTGCCTCCCCCCCTTCCCTTCCCTCCCCCCCTTTTAAAAGAGAGAGAGAGCGAGAGAGAGCGAGAGAAAGAGAAAGGAAACAGAGCAAGGATGTGCCCGGTGCCGGGTGGGAGAGGGGAGGGGGGTGTTGTTTTTTGTTTAAAAAAAAAAAATAGGAAGGCGAGAGAGCGATCGAGAGGACGCGAGGGCTGGAGAAACGAGCAGCACCAAAAAAGAGGACGCTTGAGATTGCAGTGAGATCGGGTCTTTATCAGAAATGTTATCGCTTGTCAGGACCTCAGTCTCCGCGCATTACGTCAGTTTCAAGACACCAACACTATTAATATCAAAGGAGCCTTCGCGGAGGAAAGCGCCACCCCAGACCGAGCTCCCTTAAAGAGACAG